>NC_061513.1:298823500-298943412 GCF_022539505.1 Lolium rigidum
CTCAACCGGTATAAATTATTCGGCACTAAAGGCCCCCCTTTCGTACCGGTTGCTTACGAACCGGTATTAATGGCGCCTCCACGTGGGCGCCCGGAGAGCTCAGGGCTAAGGAGCTTTGGTACCGGTTGGTAATACGAACCGGTACCAAAGGTTCCCACCCACGGCGAGGAATTTGCTCGAATCTCTGCCGCGGCGAGAATTGAAGTTTTAGGGTTTTTGGAGGGGTTTAGGGATATCGGTTTGTTTCATATCGCGTCGATGCACCGAAACGTGTTTGGGTTTAGGTAGTACATGAAGATCAATATGATGCATAGCAAGTTGGTGCATATAATATAACACACATGTAATTGCATAAGATCGCAAATTAAGAAGCACTATGCATGAAGATCGATCTTCATGCATAGTAGTGGTACTCTCCGAGCCGTACTCTATATATTACATGTAGCATAGTGGTACTCTTCGAGCCAACTATATATGTAACATGTACATCTTCATTCATAGTGGAACTCTGCGAATGGTGGTATGACGTCCCGAAGGAAGAATCCCGCCAATTCCTCGCCTATTGCTATGAAGCGGTCATCGATTGAGAGCTTGTTCCGCTTTGTTGCCAACTATAAAAGAATAAGATACAAATGAGTACATGAGATATGTGTGTGTGTGTGTATATATATATTCAAACCACAATGAAACAACTATTACTTAAACTCAGCACAACTTATGATAAGAAAACAAATTTGTGAATATTGTTTTCGTACCTCTTTATTTCTTGCATTATTCATTCTCTCGTTGACAATTCCGTGGATGTACTCGCAAACGTAGAATCCACGAGAGATCAGTCCCTTGTGGTTGTTGCGGGCATTTCTTTACAAGAATATAAGTCAATCAAACAATAGTCAAGTATGATAATAAAAGGTGTGTGGACCTAGGTAGTACTACTTACTTTCGCCTTCCATCGCAGCCTCTGTGGCCATTCATGGGAGGTATCTTCCTTGATGAAAGTTGCCCATACGCTGCCCGACAAAAGAAAATGCATAAAAGAGTTATCAATTAGTTCATAGCAGGAAATTAACGAAACAAACCGATAACAATTAAAATTACCTTTTGAGCATTAAATAACAAGACAAGTATAGTTCCGGTTCTTTGCTTAGTGAGTCAAAGACTTCAACTTCTCCAGATTTGCATATTGATGACGAGAAGAATAAAGTGAAACCTACGCACGTTTAAATATGTAGTGTCATATATATAAGTCATTAGTTAAAATTTTGACATACGGTGAGCAAAATATAATGTGTTATAAGACAAGTAAGACTCACCGGAAGTTGTAAGGCCAAATTATTAGGTTTTTGTCACGTTGTCGCTTCAAAAACCTTAGCAAAGTCTCCGGTGTATCCTTGTTATAGACGGGATCTTCTATGGTTTTAACATGCATTGTGTGCGGGTCAATGAACCCAATGTGCGTGATTTCATCCCTTTTGCATTCGTGTATCTTCGATCTGCATAATATAGCGCACAAAGGATTATAATCTGCAGACAATGAACGAGCTGAGCTAAAGACTTCTCAAATTAAATAAATCACTTACAGACAATAGGAACTGATGATAGATTTGTCGAGGGCCCGGAGATTGTATAACTGGAAAAGCTCGTTGAAGTCAACGTTCACACAGTATTCCTGGAAGTAGTGCTCTTCCCTAACTCGCACCATGATAGTCTCGATCCCTTTCTTTGAGGCATCAAGGTACCACGAATGCAAGTTACGCATACGTGTTGGTAGCTTCCGAGATTCTCGACCAAATCTTTCCCTTGAACAAATTGATATGCTCGTTCAGCCAAGGCGTAATCGGTTGTGTCTTGTCGAGAACTTTGAACGGCCTTCCCGTCAAACACCTTGAGAGGCTCGACCGATTGAACGGGTTGTTGTCCGAGCTGGTAGACTTGGTGTATCCCTTTTATCTCCCTGATACCCGATTTAACGGGTTTTGTCGCCTCGATCATCTTGTCATACGACCTTTCAATAGAACGCCTATAGTCAGATGGCGGCGATGGTACAGGGTCATATAGATTCTCAACGGTACGCACAACTTTCACCGGATCTAGTGTCTTCTCGAAAGGTATCTCTGGCACTTTTGGTGCAAAAAATTTCTTCACCTCGGCCTGAACGGCCTCCGCTCTTTCCTCTGGAGTTTTTTCCCAAGGTAACTTCTCGTAGGCGGCAGTTGTTTCTCCTTTCTAGCTTTCTTCCTAGGCGGCGTACCGTTCCGCTTAACGGACGCTGTCTTACGCGGAGGATCTCGAGATGGTGGACTCACGCTGGGGTCCCTCTCGGGTAGGTGTGGACTTTGTCTGCTCACCGGGACCGCCACCAGGAGGAGTCGATGGCATTTGCTGCTCATGTGTAGGAGTCGGTGGCCTTTGCAAAAGGACGACGTACTTCTTCGGCCATAGGGCGAAACCGTGCTTGACATCGGCCGGTGTCCTCTCATCTTCACCTCTAGGAATATCAAGCTCCACTTTTTCAAAACCCGAAACAACTTCATCCACCCCGACACGAACACAACCAGGTGGAATGGGCATATGATGGTGCATTGCTCCATCTTCACTTGGGTACACATAGCCGACCACCACCTTAACGTGACGCGGTCCTGATTAACATATGTAGCTCGCAATCTGTCTTCTCCGTGACATAATCCACGGGGTAGCTTCCTCCACATCCGTCAAGATGCGAGGAACCGACACCGCTTCTTCGCCGAGATGGGGCAGCATCGGCTTGTGGATCCCGTAGAAACAGCGGCTGGTCGGGTGCCCTCTCGATTTCTCTCAAGAGCCTCCACCCTAGTTAACAATTCCGTTACAATGTCGGCGTCCTTCTTCTTCTTTCGCGAACGGCTTCTATAAGTGTCGCGCTGTCCGGCCACGCTTCCTTCATGGTGAGACCCGGGCGAGCTCGTACCCGTCCAACATGTTCGGTGGTTCCCCGGAGCGAGTGTCAGCTCGTCATTCTCTCGATCGGGAATGTACTCTCCCTTTCTCGACCTTTTCAATTGCATCTACAAGCTTCGGTACGATATCCTCAATTTTTTCCTTCCATTTTCCCTTCGCAACGATCAGCCCTGTCTTTGGGTCCAACCCCGCCCCATGAGCGAACAACCAGTAACTTGGACCGTTCGGGCCAGTCCCATGTCCGTGGAACGATTCCATGATCCATCGAGTTTATTCTCAAACGCTGTCCACTTCGGAATGGCACTCTTGTAGCCACCGACCCCAAATGATGCGGAAGTTTCTTCTTTGCAGCATTTTCGGTATTTTTCTTCGATCGGGACACAAAAGTAGACGATTTCTTATAGTCCTTAAATGCGGCCCGGTGATCTTTTATCTTCACTAGAGTATCATCGAATACTCGGATCTTCATTCTTATATTTGTCCCATAAATTTTTCTTGAAGGTCCGGAATTGTATGGCCATCTTCTTCCATGTCCATTCCTTGACTTTATTCTTCTGGCCTTCCGTCATGTCTTCCGGTAGGCTGAACTTTGTCATGAGCGTGTCCCAAAGTAAATTTTTCATCGCGTCGTTGACATAACTAGCACCACTCTCCGGGTTCTTCGGCTTATGCCACTCTTGAATGCTGATCGGTACATGGTCCCTAACAATAACTCCGGATTGACTTATAAATTTGCGGCAAAACTCCTTGGGCTCCACTGGTTCACCACTATCCTTGAATGCCGTGAGGGCTAACCTGCCCTCGCCCTTTAGCACCCGCGTCGGGCCTCGTTTTGATCTAACAGACTTGCTCGATGATCCAGAAGGCTAAAAGAAAAAATTATTTGTTAATAAGTGCAATACAAATAAATGAATGCATCTAGGGATGAACATATAGACTAATTGATACATAGATATACACCTCGCCGGAGTTTGTGATGGACACTTCGTTGTCTCTTCTAATTTGTTCAGACTCAAGTCCCTCGCCGAAATCATTCAGAAAATCTTGGAAATCGTTGTCATCTCCATCGTCGGGTTGCGGACCACGGGCACTCTCATAGATCAATTGCTGCACCGCTTCTTCCCCTCCTCATCTCGGACGAAGGTGCCGTCCTCCATACCTCAATGTCACTCGCAAAATTAAGAAAGCAATTAGAAAACAATTCAAATGAAGAAAGCAAAAACCCTAACACTCGGCGCTCCTCCTCTCGCTCTTCTCTATTTTTGTCGACCCTAACCCTAACACTCGACGCGCTGTTCTCTCTATGTCGTGGCGGCACCGCCACGGACTCGGCACCGCTACGGCACCCTAACCCTAACACTCGGCGCTATTCTCTTCTCGCTCTTCTCTCTTTTCTCGACCCTAACCCTAACACTTGGAGCTCCTCCTCTCGCGAGCTCACGGTACGGCGACAACAACGGAGAAAAAAAGAGAGAACGACCTATAGTAAATCAGTATTCCCTCTCTCTGCGTCTCCGGCCGCGACCAGCTACAACGCCCGGTGAGACATCCCGGCGGTTGGGCGACGCGCCTCAGCCCGAACAACCGTCCGCGGCGGCGGCAGCGATTAACGCCCATCGAAGCCCTCGACCGCGCGGCGGCGCTTCACCCGGCCCGCGCGCTGCTCCACGGCAGCGGACGACCCTAGTGGACCACGGCCCCGGCCGTGGCGGCCGGCGCGCTCACGACGCCGCCCACACGGCGTCGCTCGTTCTCGCCGGCCACCCGAAGTGGCCGCGCCCGTGCGCCGCGGCCTCCTGGCGGCGACTCCGGCGACGGGTAGCTAGCCTCGCCGGGCGTGGAGCACGCGCGCGGCTGGCCGGCGTCGCCGCTGCGCTGGCCGGCGCGCTACCCTCACGCACGGCGGCGGCGCGGCATTTCGTCGAACACGCCTGCGGGCGTGCGTGAGGGGAGGCCGGCAGCGAGCTCACCGCGCGCGGCCGTGGGCGTCGCGCGAGCCGTCCGGCGAACGCGCGGCGGCGTGGTGAGGCGACGCCGGGGCACGGCGGGGCGTGGTGAGGCGACGCGCGGCGGCGCCGACGGCCGGACAGAGGCGGCGCGCGTGCGGCGGAGGGAAGAAGGCGCGGGGAGGGAGCGGCGGACTTGCCTGCGGGCGCGGCGACGGCGACGCGCGTGGCTCGCGGACGGCCGCGGCGTGGCTCGGATGGCGGCGCGGCGTGGCTCGGATGGCGGCGCGGCGTGGGTGCGGACGGCGGTGCGGCGTGGGTGCGAACGGCGGCACGGCGCAGCGTCGGCGGCGGATTTGTGAAATTGGGGAAGTTTTTCGCCGCGCGCCTAAGTGAAAACAGGGGAGAGGACCTTTGGTACCGGCTGGTGCCACCAACCGGTACGAAAGACCTTTCGTACCGGTTGGTGGCACCAACCGGTACCAAATGTTTTTTTTGTTTTTCTTTTTCTTTTTATGTTATCTTTTCTTTTGCTGTTTCTTTTTCTATTTCTTTTTTTCTTTTCTGTTTCTTTTTTACTTTTCTGTTTCTTTTTACTTTTCTGTTTCTTTTTCTTTATTTTCTATTTCTTTCTTTTATTATTTTCTATTGCTTTTCTATTTCTTTTCTATTTCTTTTCTTTCCTTTTCTTTTCTATTTCTTTTTTTCTTTTCTGTTTCTTTTTTACTTTTCTGTTTCTTTTTTCTTTTTTTTTTCTTTTTCTTTATTTTCTATTTCTTTTCTTTTTATTATTTTCTATTGCTTTTCTATTTCTTTTCTATTTCTTTTCTTTCCTTTTCTTTTCTATTTCTTTTTTTCTTTTCTGTTTCTTTTTTACTTTTCTGTTTCTTTTTACTTTTCTGTTTCTTTTTCTTTTATTTTCTATTTCTTTTATTTTGATTATTTTCTATTGCTTTTCTTTTCTTTTCTTTTTCTTTTCTATTTCTTTTCTTTCCTTTTCTTTTCTTTTTCTTTTTTCTTTCTGTTTCTTTTTACTTTTCTGTTTCTTTTTTACTTTTCTATTTCTTTTTCTTTTATTTTCTATTTCTTTTCTTTTTATTATTTTCTATTGCTTTTCTTTTACTTTTCTATTTCTTTTCTTTCCTTTTCTTTTATATTTCTTTTATATTTCTTTTCTTTACTCCCGCCACGACATCGTCCGCGCGGGAAAATTTCCCGCCACGACGCCGCGCGGGAAACTTTCCCGCCACGACGCCGCGCGTGGGAGAAAAAAGGCGAGAAAGAAAGGGCGGGAATAAAATTTTATTACGATTGAACTCGAATTAAAATTACATAGCTCAACCGAAAATTAAGATACATGGCCAGATTTGACCGTTGGAGTCATTCGGTCATACTCGTGCCTAGCCCCGTAGTAGTCGGCACCGTAGTCGTCGTAGTCGCCGTCATCATCGTCGGCGGCATCGGGGTCGCGGTACTCGAACGTCGGCGGGTGAGCACGCGTGGGCCGGGACCGAGGGTAGCGCAGGCGGGGGCCACGGTAGGCCATGACGCCCGGAGAGTCCGGCCGCGCCACCACGGCCCGACGGCCGGCCTCGTTGAAGTTCGGAGGAGGCGGGCCGCCCTCCTCGTGCTCGGCAAGCGCCCTCTCACGCCGATTGATGAAGAAGCTTTCCCAAGTCGGGCCGTAGTCGGGATGCCACCGGGGATTCCTCCGCTGCTCCGGCGTGAGCTCGAAGTAGTAGTGGTTCGTGATGGCCATCTCGCGCGCCACACCTAGAGGGACCGGAGGGACCGGTACGCCTCCGACGCTTAGCAACCAGCCGGTCGGGACGCGGTAGCCCGGCGGGCAGGGGTAGTTCGAGGCGCAAAGCGCCTCCGCCTCCCGGGGGGTTAGAGATATTGCGATGGAAGCCATGGGAGAGAATGATGAGTCTAGATGTGATAAGTAAATGGTGGCCAAGCCTACATATATATAGTGAAAAAATGGCGGGAAGACAGAGGCGGGAACCGGTGGAAAGCGCGGGAAGAAAATAGGCGGGAAGACGGATCGAGGCAAACCTTTAGTACCGGTTGGTGGGTGCAACCGGTACTAAAGTTGTCGGTGGGATAAGGACGCCCTGCTCGATGAGATAAAGTATGTAGCGCACGACGCCCGTCGGTGGGATAAGGACGCGTGGGTAACCTTTAGTACCGGTTGGTGTCCGCAACCGGTACTAAAGTCAGTCGGCAGGATAAGGACGCTCTCGCCTATAAAAGGAGCATCGGTAGACCATGGGAAGCAGCTCAACAAGCCAACATGGATGGAGAGTTTCATCACCATGGATGGGGAAAGGGTTGGGAAATCTCCAGTGGCGGAACTTGTCGAAGATGCCCTTGGTGCACACGCCCTATGGCATCTTCGGAAGTTCCGCCTCGGAAAAATTTCCCTGCAAGCCCGTGGAAGACTTCATCTCCTCTAACAATGTTGGGGAAAGGGTTGGGAAATCTCCCGTGGCGGAACTTCTCGAAGATGCCCTTGGTGCACACGCCCTATGGCATCTTCGGAAGTTCCGCCTCGGAAAAATTTCCACGCAAGCCCGTGACTTAACTAGTAAAACAAGCCAACCATCTCCATTGTTAATATCTTACATACAGTAACATCATTACACAAAAGTGATTTCCATATTGAGATACACAAGTTATACTCCATCTGCTCTAGTCTTCCGAGTTTTCTTCGCTCGTTTCCCTTTCTTCTTACTCGCTGACGCAACCATGGACAATCTTCATTGTTTAAGATGATGCTTGGGTCAATTTTTACCTTGAAGGGTGGAATATCGTCAAACTTATTATAATCTTCCGACATGTCTGTCTTGTCCTCTACTCCCACGATGTTTCTTTTTCCTGAAAGAACTATGTGCCGCTTTGGCTCATCGTATGATGTGTCCTCTTGCCTTTCTTTTCTTTTTTTCGGTTTGCTAGACATATCCTTCACATAAAAAACCTGAGCCACTTCACTAGCTAGGACGAATGGTTCGGTGTCGTACCCAAGATTCTTGAAATCCACTCGTAGTCATTCCGCATCGCGGGTCTACCTGTACCCCGTCTTTCAGAGTTGAACCATTTACACCGGAACAAAGGGACCTTGAAATTAGGTCCATAGTCAAGTTCCCATATCTCCTCTATGTATCCATAATATGTGACCTTGTTCCCATTGCCATCTTCTCGCATCAAAGCGGACACCACTGTTTTGGTTGGTGCTCTTTTTGTCTTGGGCGAAAGTGTAAAATGTGTTCCCATTAATCTCGTACCCTTGAAAAGTCGATATAGTAGAAGATGGTTGCTTGGCCAACAAGTACAGCTGCTCGTCATCGGTGACATTCATGAGACGTGTTTGCAACCAACCGCCGAAAGTCTTCATGTGTTCTCCATCAATCCAATCTTCACGTTGCTCCGGTATTTAGAGCGTAAGATCTCCTTGTGTTCCTGTTTGTACGGAGCCACCAAGATGGAATTAAGTAGAACTGTGTAGTGTGCTTGAGTGAAAGAATGTCCGTCCATACACGTTGCTGATTTCTTTCCTAGCGTGCCTTTTCCACGCAGTCTCCCCTCATAGCGCAATTCAGGAACACCGATCGGCTTAAGGTCGGGAATAAAGTCAACACAAAACTCAATGACCTCCTCTCGTTCCATAGCCCTTGGAGATGCTTCCTTCCGGCCTAGCACGGTTATGAACGTACTTCTTTAAGACTCCCATGAATCTCTCAAAGGGGAACATGTTGTGTAGAAATACAGGACCGAGAACGCCAATCTCTTCGACCGGGTGAACTAGGAGATGTGTCATAATATTGAAGAAGGATGGTGGGAACACCAACTCGAAGCCGACTAGACATTGGACCACATCCTTCGTAAATTTTGTAGAGTAAGTGGATTGATCACCTTCCGAGAAATTGCATTGAGGAACGCACATAGCTTCACAATGGGTACTCGAACATTTTCCGGCAGAAGCCCCTCAATGCAACCGGAAGTAATTGTGTCATAATCACGTGGCGGTCATGAGACTTTAGGTTTTGAAACTTTTTCTCCGACATGTTTATTATTCCCTTTATATTCGACGAGAAGCCGGACGGGACCTTGATGCTACTCGAGACTTCAAAAAAGATCTCCTTCTCCTCTTTGGTAAGAGCATAGGCTAGCGGGACCTTGATACTTCTCAGGATTCAGGTTGTTTCCTTCGTGGATACTTTGCTGGTCCTGTCGTGCTTCCGGTGTATCTTTTGTCTTCCCATACACGCCCAAGAAGTTTAGCAGGTTCACACAAAGATTTTTCGTCACGTGCATCACGTCGATTGCAGAGTGAACCTCTAAGAATTTCCGATAGGGTAGCTCCCAAAATATCGACTTCTTCTTCCACATGGGTACGTGTCCGTCAACATCATGCGGAACAGATTGTCCGCCGGGACCCTTTCCAAAGATCACTTTTAAATCCTTGACCATATCATATATAACTTCCCCATTAGGGCGGGTAGGCTTCGTTCGGTTATCCGCCTCACCTCCGAAATGCTTTCCTCTCTTTCGACGTGATGTTGTTTTGGAAGAAATCGACGATCCCCAGGTACACATTCTTGTTTCCCAAATAATTACTATCAGTCTCACCTAAACCAGTGTGTGCATGCATTGTATCCCTTGTTTGACTGCCCTGAAATGTTACCAAGAGCAGGCCAATCATTGATGGTTACAAATAACAACGCTCGTAGGTTAAATTCCTTTTGTTCGTGCTCATCCCACACAGGTACACCTTCGACACGCCACAACTCTAAAAGTTCTTCAACCAATGGCCTCGGGTACACATCAATGTCGTTGCCGGGTTGCTTCGGGCCCTGGATGAGCACCGGCATCATAATGAACTTCCGCTTCATGCACAACCAAGGAGGAAGGTTATAGATACATAGAGTCACCGGCCAGGTGCTATGATCGGAGCTCTGCTCCCGAAAGGATTAAAGCCATCCGTACTTAGACCAAATCTTAAGTTCCTTGCGTCATCTGAAAATGACTTGAACTCTCTGTCGATTTTTCTCCACCTGCGACCCGTCGGCGGGGTGTCTCGAGCATCACATCTTTCTTACGGTCCTCTTTGTGCCATCGCAACAACTTGGCATGCTCTTTGTTCCGGAACAAACGTTTCAACCGTGGTATTATAGGAGCATACCACATCACCTTCGCAGGAACCCTCTTCCCGGGGGTGGACTCACCCTCAACATCGCCGGGGTCATCTCGCCTGATCTTATACCTCAATGCACTACATACCGGGCATGCATTCAAATTCTCGTACTCCCCGCGGTAGAGGATGCGGTCATTGATGCATGCATGTATCTTCCGCACCTCTAATCCTAGAGGGCAGACAACCTTCTTTGCTTCGTACGTGCTAGAGGGCAACACGTTCTCCCCGGAAGCATCTTCTTTATTATTTTCAGCAACTTTTCAAATCCCTTGTCGGAAGTACCATTCTCTCGCCTTCCACCGCAAGCAATTCCAGCGTGGTACCCAGCTTTTTCGACCATTTTCGCAATTTGGGTACAACAGTTTGTTGTGATCCTCTAACATTTTCTCCAACTTCAACCTCTCCTTTTCATTTCCGCAGTTCATCTTCGCATCAAGAATGGCCCGACCCAAATCGTCATCCGGGTCATCAAAAATCGGCTCATCGAAAATGGGCTCTTCTTCAGCTTCGTCTTCCCCCATTCTACTACCACCGTCTTCAGTGAATAAGGGATAGTTGTCACTATCCTCTTCTTCTTCGTTGTCTTCCAATATAACCCCTCTTTCTCCGTGCTTGGTCCAACAATTATAGCTGGGCATGAAACCATTCTCCAGCAGGTGGATGTGAAGGGTCTTCGAGGTAGGGTAATCCTTCATATTCTTACAGGAACTACATGGACAATACATGAAACCATTCGACCGCCTGTTTGCCTCAGCCACGTTGAGAAAATAATGCATGCCAGTAATGAACTCGGGACGGCACCGGTCACCGTACATCCATTGTCGACTCATCTGCATTTTATATATATGTATATCAAAAATCATTAAGTACACAACATCATGGATATATGAGTGACCAACTTAATTAATATTCAAGTTCATCACATAAAACTAATTGTTTTTTTATAAAAAGAAGAGGGGCTCACCGAGGTGTGGTACCGTGCCGGCTACGGGACGACGCCGGCGATCGACGGCGGTAAGGACGGGGATATGATACTAATTAAAACCTACAAAACATACCATAATTTCAGCTCAAATTGCATATAAAAAAAATAAAATCACTAACTTAGGCATTTCATCGAACACCTTGCTTGCACTACAAAATAGTACGAGTTAAAACTACCAAAGAAATTAGCTAAATTAGGAACGCCGGAAGGAAGGATGATATTGCTAACCCTTAGATAGATGGGTGCCGTTAATCTTGTTAAAATGGTGGAGAAAAATGAAGATTAATGGAGTGTGAGAGGTGGAGCAAAATTTAGAGTGTGAGGAGAAGAGAAAAATGAGAGCCTGCAGGGGCTCGGGAGGATCCGAGGCGATTTGATATAGCCGGGTACCCTTTGGTACCGGTTCGTGTTACGAACCGGTACCAAAGGTCCAGCCCGGGCCCCACCACGCGTCTGAATTTTGGGCGAAGACGTTTCGTACCGGTTCCTCACACGAACCGGTACGAAAGCTCCTCACGAACCGGTACCAAATGTCCTCGCCCGCCAGACCCCTTAAACCGGTACAGATGACCCCATTGGTACCGGTTCGTAAGGGAACCGGTACCAATGGCTTAGATGGATGAGAGGTTTTCTACTAGTGACCCAACAAGTTTGGCATGAACTAAACCTAAAACGAGTTTTCTGCAAGCCCGAGTCCAGCCCGATGACTGGGCTCCATACTTAGGTCTAAAGTCTAAACCTGGCCCGACATGCAAGCCCGACCCAGCTCCACGCAGGATATTCGGGCCAGGCCATTCGGGCCAGGCTGCCCAGCTGTAGCAGGGGCTATGGCTGCATTTGGTGTTACAAAGAATTGCCGCTTACCTGTAGTTAGCTTTTGACCGAAGCAATGTTGTTTTATAATTTAGGAACAATTTTCTAAGTTATAACTCACTTGCAACTGTCATGTCAACATGAATTGCAAGACAAATCTAATATCTTAGTAGTTGACCGAGAATTATTAAATCTCATACACCTAAGAATGAGCAACTCAGAAAGAAAAATGAAAACTCTATCTGTGAACGGGTGTAGCTACAGTCGGGTCCGTCCACGCATTACCGCCTCGCATTGTTCGCATCTTCGCCTTGTGTAGCCTTCCTCACGCGCCTCTCCTCTTCGCTTCTCTCTCTTGTTTCAGACCAAAGAAAAGGAAGTCAAATGACAGAGCCCACAACCTACGATGGCCACCGATGCCACTGGGGCTCCGGCACGTCTAGCGCCGCCATAGCTGCTCCTTCTCTCCTGTAGTGAGCGCTAAAGATTCCGCTCCTCCTCCGTGCTCTCCATGCGTGTCGAAGGCGGCCTCCATGGAAGATGACGCGCTCTCCTCGATATGAGGCTTCGCGACAGGGGATCATGCAACCATAGACGGCCGTGTCATGCTCGCTAGTAATGCCCATGGCACCCCTGCGTCATCTCCCTAGGAGCCACCACTGTAAATGTTGTCCGCCATAGATCTATGCGGAGGGAGCTTCAAGCTTAGGGAAGATGGTGGGTTGCCGGATAGAATATTGAGGGTCGTCAGACCTGACGACATCGAGGCTCCCGCTAGTCCGATTCGTCCTTGGTGAGCTCGACGGCGACGAGACTCAATGATTGTGGTGGCCTGTGTTTTTCGATGTTACATATGAGGTTGAGTTTTGCTACATGCGATTTTGATTTTTGTTGTATACGTATGGAAAAAGTGCTATAATAAGTTTTGTGCATATGCTACATATAGATTTATCCATTGTTACATAGGTGATGCTGAAATGTTGGAAGAGTTAGACAAAAAAAGATAGATGTGTTGTTTTTTTAACGTGACATGATTCTTACAATTTACTGCAAACAATTTGGGATTTATTACATACGGAATTGTTTTGCTCTGCGGACATGCTTAAAATGTTGCGAAAGTTATTTGCTACTACCTCGGGTCTGTTTTAATTGACGCGGACGTGAACTAGTTAGATGCATGTTCTGAACTAAAGCCACGTCGATTAAATGCGTACGGAGGGAGTACATGTTATGGATCTTAAAAATATTTTACAAACCAATATTGCTTTTTCGAAATGCTACATACTCAAAAAAACACATTGCATTCGAGGTTTTTTCAGAATTAATAGGTGTTCTCACGAGGGAGTACATGTTATGGATCTTAAAAATATTTTACAAACCAATATTGCTTTTTCGAAATGCTACATACTCAAAAAACACATTGCATTCGAGGTTTTTTCAGCATTAATAGGTGTTCTCACGACCTTATCAACTACTGAAAAAATGTTGCAAACCGATGCTACTTACCCTGGAAAAATACCATGGTTTTTGTATTTACGAAGCGGCCGCTCCACCGCTTGGCCGTCCGACCCTCAATATTGTTCGTAGTCGTACAGAATTCGGACTAAAAACGTCGGACGTGAAGTAGTTTCGCTGAAACAATTGCTACAAGCTAACCGTTTGATCAGACGCACCAGATTTAACTACCTCAAATGCATCGAACGGCTCTGAAGCCGGCTCCTTTTGCCCCCAGTCTGCACTGCAGGTCGTCTGGAATCCCTAATTTCGTCCGCCCACTTCCGCAAATCTTCCCCAATTCAAACTCCGCGCCGGCGGCCTGCTGCCGACGGCCGTCAAGATGCAGGCCCAGCGACGGTACACACCGGCGCGAGACGAGCAGGGGAGCAAGCGCTTGCACGTCGGTGCTCGGCGGCAGTCTCCGATTTCAGGCGTGGCCCGGCAACCACGGGAGCAGAGCAGCAGCGACTAGACTTCCGTTTTCTAGCAAGGTAAGCTGTTTGCATTGCCTGCTCAACCAGTCAACCTGAGTTATCGATGTGCCATTGGCATGGAGTTCTTCTTTTGAAAAGTGTGTCGGCAAGGAGATGGTATTGCTGAACGTGTTACTTTCTGAAAATGGCCACAAGAAGTAGCCCAGCGCGTCACACTAGCCACAATTTCTGACAATTGCTAAGCTACTTTTTTTCTGAGGGGGGAAACTTCTTCATTACTCAATATCAGTGTTTACAACATCTTGCATAGCAAGTTCGGCAATAAAATCTGGCACTACACCAACCCAGTGATTACAAATACCAGACTGACTAGCTAGATGGGCTAAGCCATGAGCCTGTCCATTCAGCTTTCTCCTAGTGAAAGACAAAAGACAAACAGGAATGCCACACTTGGCTTCCTCAATATCCTTGAAAATGCTCCACTGTCGTGACTTGTTTGTGAGTCTTGTTCCTAGCTGCTTCAATAGCCACCTGAGAAGACTCCAGGACCAGACTCTCCACCTGCAGCTCTAATCCAAGTCTAAGACCCGCCAGAATGGCTGCAGCTTCAGCGTCCACCACATCCTGGCATGTTCCGATGGGTTTACTGATCGCGGCAATGACGATACCTTGATTGCTAAGCTATTTATTATGTAGTGAACACATGAGAGTGTACTTGTTTTAGAAATATCCACTGAGCTTGATGAAACTCAGACATACAAATAATATGAGAAGTTACATTTACACGAATAACCAGCCGCCCTTCGGTTGGGCAGTACTAGTCTACATTTCTGTGCTCTCCTAGTGGAGATAGACATAAAAAAAAAAATTAAGACCGCTAACACTTATGAAGGCGATATACCAACTAATGTCTGAATTACATCGCTATACAGCTAGAGTTGCATGCGTATTAAGAAACACAAATGCATGGATGACCCATGATTAAGCGTCGACCCAGGAATCAACCGCTAAGCTCAGGTGGAAAAAGTGAATCCTGGTTAGAGCTAATAGTGCCTGGTGCACATAGTTGGCCATTTATTTCGGTTATAGCAGGTAACTTTATGCCGTCCTCCAGGAATTTCATTGCATCCACCATGTAAGGGCGTTGTTTCTCATCGGGTTCAGAGCACTTGAGGCCTAGGACAATCACACGCTCCATTTGCGTCTTGTCGAAGATACCATTCAGTTTCTCATCAGCGACCTCCACCATTGGTGGTTCTCCGCTGTTTCTATACTGCTCCATTACTTGCTCCCTGGACTTTCTACTTGCAATCTCTAGTAGAAGAATTCCAAAACTGTAGACATCATACTTACGGTTGAAATTGACTTTCCCATCTTTGATGCACTTTGGATCCATGTATCCGATTGTCCCTATAGCAGTTGTAACAAGTGTTGTATTGTTTTTGCTGGCGATAATCTTCGATAGCCCGAAGTCAGCAAGCTTGGCGTTGAAATCATTGTCCAGTAGTATGTTGCCTGGCTTGATATCTCTGTGCAAGATGGTTTTATTGCACTCGTGATGGAGATAACGAAGTGCAGACCCTATGCCCTTAACTATTTGATACCTGTGAAATATATTAAAGAGTAAAGTGAAATCTTGAGACATACATACGATCTCATGTTTTTACTCTTGGGGAATTCATACTTCTCCAACCTTTCAAATTATTGTGGATGCAGTACGTATTGTACAATACCTCTTTTCCCATGGTAGAGTTTCCTCCATGCTGTGTAGGTGCTCCTCCAGTGTGCCATTAGGCACCAATTCATACACAAGAAAGAGTTTAACCCTTTGTTGCCTGCACCAACACATAAAATCGATCAAGTTCCATATGTTTCTGCTGCAGCACCATCCTTTCAGCTCGACTAGATTCACGTGCCTTGTTGCACTAATTGTCTTGAGTTCGGACATGAAATCCTCAATTACTCCTGTAGTCTTCTTTATTTCCTTCACAGCCACTTCTTGGTTGCCGTAATCGTCAGTGTAGCTCCCCTTATATACTATGCCGAAATTACCAGCTCCAAGTGTGTTGTCCCTGGAGAATCTCCCTGTTGCTCCGACCAACTCGCTGTACTCAAATCTCCTAAGTCCATAAATTCCCCGCCCAAAGGAATCGCGTGTGCGCCTCCACCTGGAACATGCTAGAAGGAACCAAACCAGGACCAATACAATTACCAGGACTGTGGCAGATCCAACGGCTCCAACAATAACCAGTATCTTTTTTTCTGCGCAAATATCATCGTTTGTCTGAGTTAGCTAATTGGATGTACAAAATGTGTTTTTTGTGGCGAACAGGAGACTATTGAGCATTTGTTCATAACTTGTCCTTTAGCTAAATTACTTTGGCGCACGATTAATTTTACTTTTACTCTCCCATCTCCAACCAATATTACGAATATGTTTGGTAATTGGCTAAATGGAGTTGATAGACAATCTAAGGCCTTCATTCGTATTGGGGTGTCTGCCTTATGTTGGTCTATATGGAGGGTAAGGAATGACATTATTTTTAACAAAAAACATTCTTTTCACTTTTTGCAGGTTATACATATGGTGTCACATTGGGTCCAGTTGTGGGCTCTTCTGTCACCGGAGGGACAGCGGGATGCTATGGCTACTGGATGCACACGGCTCCAGATGGTCGCTCAGGATATCTTGTGCCAGGCTGGCTGGCGGCACGATAGACGGATACAATGATGTGTATTCCGGTTTGCTTTGTTTTTTTTCGCTGGTTGATTCTTGTATCAATTCTGGGCGATGACTGAGATGTTATAACTTTGTACCTCCAAACTTTTAATAAAAGGCCGTGTGCATCATCATGATGCAGAAGCCGGGGTTACATTCCCCATTTCGAAAAAAAAAAGCTAATTGAATTGAGTGAACCGTATTGAATTGAGTGATGTATCAGAATACACTGTGATTACAAACACAGAAGAAAAAACTGGATTTCGTTTGCTTGGTGCAAAACTAGCTGCTCAATGTGTTGGAACTTGGTACTAGGGAGAAGATGAGTAGAAGACAAACTAACTTCATGCTAAAAACATGTTAAATTGTTCAGTGTATTGTGTCACAATTAGAATAAGGCGATTCAACTTTCACAAATAAGTGGTGCAAACTAGAATTTTCTCAAGTATGTGGCCTCTTTTCGAGAAATAGAAAATAATAAATGAAGTCTAAAGAGGCACACTCAGCTTCAAAGTTCAGACCCCACCGCAGTCCCCAAGTAGCATCCTATTGGGCATTCGGTGCTAATTTCATTTACCCATTTATGTTTTTCTCTTTTCAACAATTTTTTAAAATCATTTTCCCTCTGTTCTTTATATCTTAAGAATTTTGTTTCATACCTGTCAAATTTTTTTATACCATAATGGTCTTCTGGTTTAGAGATTATTTTCGGTGTTTTGTACATCTTAAGTTATACTATTGTTTGTGGTCAATCTACTTCCCTTTCGTCAACACATTTTGAATAATATTTATTATTTAGATCAAAGATATTTTTTGTTTATGGTAGTGATGGTTCTTGTTCATGATAGTGATGCTTTTGAATATTTAGACTTCATTTTGAGTGAATTCCACTTTTTACCCTACAGTAGTGTATTTGTGACACATATTACCCCATCTGGTGGAACTTCTACAAAAATATCCCATCTAGCAGCCTTTAAACACGGTTTTATCCAAGTTTAGAATTTTTCTTTGTTATATAGGACAGCCATGTTTCGTCGATGTGGCATGATTAAATGTGTAAAGATAGGAGGGCATCATCCACGATTAGGCCTAGGTTTCTCTTATCCAATTGTTCATTCCTTCTCGTACTAATACTTTTGAACACCGGTCATCAACTAAGACCCTGCCCAATGGATACACACCAAAAAATGAAGGTCCAAATATTCTAGAGGATTTTTCCCTCAGTAGGTAATTAGTGTCACAAATGCATAATTACAGGCTAAAAAGCGGAATTCACTCCTTTTTTAATAGTTATAATTTTTTAGATGACAATAATTATGCGTAATAATTTTGTATTTGTTTATGATTACAGTTTTTTTTCACAATTTATATTTTGTTTATCGGTTGCATACACTTTGTCATCTAATATATGCGCGGCCGGTGCTTCCAGATGGTGTCAATATTTTTTTAATCAAATTTTAATATTTTTACATGGTATTTTCAAGTTTGAAATATCTGTTCACTCTCTTAAAAACATTTGTTCACTGTGGTCTGTAATTTCAATAGCGATCCTACATTTTGTATCTGATCCATCTGTTCATTGATAAAATAGTCAAAAAGATAAGTATTAATAAACAAAAACAATCACTCACATGAACAAAAAAAATAGAGACCATGCGGCTGTAAGTTCAAACTAGACGCGGCAACCACTAAACTCTGAATAGGAGAAAATTCAACAACTGTAAGCTAGTTTATAGATAGATAGTACCTTCGCGAGCAAGTGTAGAGCTGAAGGACCAGGACATAATTTGATGAAGCTCAATGTTTGCACCGGTGGCCGCAGAAAACCCCACCGCCACCTCTGACGGAAGCAAGTCCGTGACAGGATTGGTTAACTGCGTACTGACTTGATAGGAGGGACGAGAAGGTTCATTATCAAAGTGCAGACTTGCCACCAGCATGAGAGTGCTGCTGTTGAAAGTGATGATCGCCGTCATGGAGCCATTGATGGAGCCGTTGACACTTGTTGTGTTAACGGAGGCCCGGACAGTGTTGATGTCGATGCCGATGTGACTGGGTGAGCTGTCAAAATAGTTTTCAAATGTGTCGAACTCGACGGCGACGATTCGGTCTGTGGCCTTGGCGGTGATCCCATCGCCGTTATGGAGGCCGAGGTTGCCCCCAGCGGAGTTGAGCGGCAGCATGGATGGGTAACTGGAGAGGAAGAAAGCCATGCCGTCGCCAGCATATTTTCCGGGGAACCCTATCGCGAAGTTGAACCGCGTGGAAAAGCTGGCCACCTCACCGGTGGTGGTTTGGTAGAACGGCACCGGGTGATTGTATGACATCCTCCCCTTGCAATTGAAGCGGGCTTTCGACCTCGTGTTACAGGTGAGGTCGACCACCTCGTCATGTTGTGATGCATCGCCCTCGAATAGGAGGTCTTCGTAGCGGTACGTGGATCTGTCGGAGAAGTCGAAGCTGAAGGAGAAGGGTGAGGCAGCGGATCCCTCTAAGACATGGTAGGAGAGGAGGAAGCAACAACAGCTGGTGTAAAGGTGGAAGAGGAGAAGCCTGCTTGTGGGCGTGACCATCAACATGCTGGAGCTTGGAGCTTGAAAGTGATGAGTATGAAAGAGCTAACCACTATATCTTGTGAGCTTCAACAGCCGAGCAGCAATGCACATATAAACCATGAATACTATTCCTGGAAGTTTCGGTGCAGTACTTCAACAGACGACTCGGGCGTCAACATAACAGAGGACCAAGCTGGTGAGATGCGGAAGAGTAGACTCAGTAGAGGAAAAGTCTCGGTCTGGCAAGTGGCAACGCTGCAAGGACAACCCAAGTTGGACGTCTTGATTTTGGTCTGGCTGTATTGGAGTTCTACTATAGTATATGTCGAGGGCCAGCTTCGCGGTATACGGCAGTGTACTTAAAGTGTATTTAAACCAAGTACGCAGTTTTTGAATCGACGCTTACAATCGGTCTCTTCGTTTTTCTCATGTTCACATGGGTGGGACTCATAGGGGCTCCCTTTCCCCTCCCTCTCCACGCTCTTTCCTTGAGGGCATCTCCAGCGGCCGGTCAGGGCATCTCCAGCGGCGCAACGAATTTCGGACTTCGGACGTCCAAAAGTGGTCGCGAGCGTCCGTTTACGTCGCCCCGCAGATATATTTTGTCCGCGCGTCCGTTTGTGTCTGGGTGTTCTTCCACCGGGACGATCCATTTTTTTGAATTGCAACATAGTTAAAAACATAAAAAGTAGTACATATAAATGCGTAAAAACTATACAAAGTAGATCTATAGGCCTAGACTACTTGCTTCCTGACGGGCCGGCCCCGTCGTTGCGTCGCTCCGTCGCCTGCTTCTCCGCCGCCTCCCGCGCGACCGCTATGGCTCGGTGCGCCGCCGCGTCCTCGCGCAGTGCCTGCTCCAGCCTCGCGTTGGCGGCGTCGTCCTTGAGCGTCTCGAAAGACTCGACGATTGCCCTCTGCTCCGCCGCCCTCTCCTCCGCGTAGGCGCATCAGGGTCATCGGAGGACCAAGATATCTCGGAGTCAGAGTCCTCGGCAGCGGCGGCCGCCAGCCTGCGCTGTTCTAGCTCGGCGTCGACCGCCGCATGGGCCGCCCGCTCCTCCTCTGCTTCTTCCTCCGCGAGAGCCAGGGCCGCGGCGTCCCTGACCGGGTGGAGGAGGTCGGTGCTGTCTTCGGAGTCGAACTCCTCCTCGGAGCTTGAAGCCGGGGGAGGTGGAGTGGGAGGTGAAGGTGGAGGTGGCGTGGCGGCAGCCTGGCCGCGTCCGGCGCTGCTCATGTGGATCTGGTGGAGGCTGAGCGGAAGCGGCGCTACGGCAGCGGCGGCTAGGGTTAGTGGAGAGGAGATGAGATGCTCGCGCCCCTGTTTATATAGGTCAGAGGCAGGGCGACGGCCGCTCCACGCGTGGCATCGCCATTACTACGTGGGCAGAGGTAGGCGACGGCCGCGAGCCACGCGAGGCATCGCCATTTACGCGGCCGCAGACTGCCGAAGCGACGCCTCTGCGCCAGTACTGGCGGAGAAGACGCATCGATGTTGAGTCACTGCTAGCGGGCCAGACAAAACGTCCGCCAAACGCGAGCGGACACTTTCCGTGTTCGCGCAGTGTCCGCAGAGACGCATCCGAGACGCATATTTGGGCCAGGTTTGCGTCTTCACGGACGGTCCGGTCACTTTGTGTCGCCCCGCTGGAGGTGGTGCGAGACGCATTTCCGGTCACTGCGTACGAAAACGGTCGCTCAGCGTCCGTTTGCGTCGCGCCGCTGGAGATGCCCTCAGGCATGGGCCCGACGTATTTTGGTCAAAAGTGATTGCACAAGTCTGTTTGTGTTGGGATGTAGTCTGTAGATGTGAAATTGGTCTTTGCGACACGAGTGACTGTTTGCGTCTGGGATGCCCCTATCGGCCCAACGCATTTTATAATGTTTTCATTGATAAAACAATTTACATAGCGTAAAAAATATGAACATGAAAATATAAAAAGTTTCATGGCCTGCTAAACCTGAGCCTACGCCTCACCTTCACTGGGCACCTGAGCTAGGTCGACGAGGTCCGGGATCACTGATGGCCTGGAAACCGACTGAGCAAATGATGGTGCAGCCGATGGTGGAGGTGGAGCAGCTGTTGGTGCCAACAAGCTGGGCAGAGGCAGTGGCGACATCGAAACCTACAACGCATGTTGAAGGCCCCTTCCTCCAACAGGCATGCCTTCATGTGCTCGACGACTTACTGGGCATCAGCAGCGGCGGCTGCGCCATATCCGGTTAGGGGTGGACTAATGAGCTACTCGGTTGTTAAAGCTTGGCTCGTTAAGCTCATGATCGTTACGGCTCGAAACAAGCTGAAATCATTGTTTGGCTCGGTTTGTTATGTGCTTGTGAGCGCTCACGAGTAGCTTATTAAGGATCGTTAAGAAATAGACATGCCCATATGGCTCTTCGGACAGTGTGACGGTACATTTGTGCGGGGGAGGGGGTCCTACAAATTTGGATCAGCTGATTGGTGGTGGGATGGAGACTTCAATCTAGCCGTTTGCACATTGTCCAAGAGCCAAGAAGAAGAATTTTCAGATTTACAGAACTTGCCCATTTCCACCTGATATCTCCCCAACAATCTAACCCCTTGACAAAACTAATTCCTCATATGACCCCTGGCAAAACTATTTTGGAATCTAACCTTTGGCTCCCGTGAGGATAGAGCCAAAGTTGTGTAGGTTGGCGTCAAGATTTTACATCCACAAAGGAAGTCAAGCTAGGTCGGGCGCCAATGTAACTGACGCCAAACCACTTAGAAAATTGTGTGTCAAATTTAATTGGCTCCAATCAAATTTCTTTGCCGCTGACCTGCACAACTTTGGCTCCATTCTCTTTCATGCCGAACTCTTCGAAACGGTTTCGTCAAGGGGTCAGATGAGGCGTTAGTTTTGTCAAAACACACACGCGTCAAATCACTAGGTTGTGTTGTCATAAACAGAAATCCTATGAACACTGAATCCATATCACCCCTGCTCACAATCGACATCAACTATCGAATTGCCCCGCAAAAAGCATAAGGAGAAACCATCACACACAATCCAGAGTAGAATCCATACCATCCCTAAGAAAAGCTATGGTGGACAAAGCTGCAGACCTGAGACCTCGATCTACGGGTTACGAGTGGTGAGCACGAGCATGTAGAAGAGAACTTGCTTACCATGGTAGCACGTGCAGGTCGCCGGTGGCTGGCCAAGCTCCCAGAAATTCTCCGTCCAATCGGCCGCCACCTCCCTCTTGTCCATGTCCCCTTTCATCTCCCTCTGAGTCTATTTCTTTTTGCTGAAAGATCCAGTAAAAAAGATGGCATTTCATTGATAAATAGAGGGAAACTCACTATAGATGCCGCCCGGACGAAATTACCTCCGGAAAATAACAAAAAAGAAAGATAAAGTAAAAAAACTCCATGGTGATGAACAATCCACCCTTTGGACACTGGTTCAGCACATGAGCAATGTTGCACGAAAATCCCGCCACATGGTGTCAAGCTTCCCAAGGCTGCCACCTCGGCTTGCATCCACCATCTGGGGCCCCCGCCTTGACTTCCTCCACACTCGTCGGCAAGAAAGCCCTACGCGAAGATGAAGCCTCAACCATCTAGCACATGTTTGAGCCTCCAAAGGCGATGCCCCCAAGGGGGACGCGACACAAACACCGCCATGGCCCGCTGCAACAAAGCTAGAGCTTGGGCTTTCATCTGGAATACCTAGCGGCGGGGCAGAAATGAAAGATCCGCAGTGAATCATCAAAGAAGGGTATACACTCGTAGACGTTGTCATCGTCAGGGGCGACTGTGGTCGCCTAATAGATTTCTCACAGATCTTCGTCACACCCACCACCATTGCAACCCAAACCAGCCAAGGAGCCCAAAACCAGCCAGGAGCTTAGTCTATTTCGAATGGACAATGGAATATAGCCCTAAAAATGCTACGGCTACTCAATTCGGGGTATGTAACTAGCTACTAATTGTTTGTGGGGCACACATGTAAAAAAAAATCGATGCGGGCGCACAAACGCGTACAAAGGAAGTGAAACCCATTTGCGACAACACAAAGCCCCGAAAAAAAACTAAACCACAACAACCAGACACGTAGAAAAACCAAGCCGCACAAATCGTGAGGCTTTCATCCAACGGTGTCTCACATGACTGAAATTTAGCTTATGAGAATTAGCAAATCCGTTAACAGTAATGTCGTTGGCGTGAAACAGTGACTCTACGACAGGTGACATGGCGGTGTTGGCGACCTTGCTCTTTGGTCGTGTGGATGGTGAGGCCTAGCCCGGGGACAGCGGGCAGTCTGAGATACCGTGCGTGGCATGAAAGGTTTTTCAGGAGAAAGCTCATCGCTTTGACGCCAACAACTGCAATGCTTGCGGGTGTTGTAAGCCTCTTAGGTGTGTCTTTATGGTTACTTCCTGCACATATGCCTAGGGCCAGTGAAATCCTTGAGGGCGTTGTTATGTAGCTCTGGTTTCTCTCGGTCTTGTTTTTTTGTTTTGTTTTCGGTGGTAAGTTTTTGTTGTCTTTATATTTCAGCCGTTGTGGCTTTATTTATAAAGCGAGACAAAATCACCTACGGCACCTACATAATGGAAATTACAATTTTTTTGTTGTAAACTGGAAGTTTTTTACCGTGTATTATATCCAAACTAGAAAGAAAGTACTGTACTATATAACTTGCAGTCGTACAAATCTCAAAGGAAACCGTCTGATCCTGTGCACCCGTCCACACGAGATCCGAAAACCGGAGCAGCAACCGTGTAACCGCTCGCCCCCACCATCTCCACTCCGCCCCGTCCCGCTTCTTTCAAACAACCGCTTTCCCTCCCTCTTCCACAGCCCTCCTCGCTCCCGCTTCTTCGTCCCACGCCAAGAACTCTATTCCCAGTTCATTCCCCATGGAGCAAGACGGCCACGCTATACTTGATCCGAACGAGGTGAACACGGAGCAGGGAGGCGATGCTCCGGCGGCAGTTCTCGCCGGCGAGGTGGCAGGTGCCGAGGAGGGCGAGCCGGAGCGCGTAACGGAGACAGACAACTCTGTCCGTGCGGCCGCGACGGAGGGCAGCACGAAACAAGATCATGAGGTAACTGATGGTGATTCGGTGCGGTGTGCGACACGTAAGACCCAAAACGAGGACCGCGAATCTTTCGAGAACACTATGGTGACTCAGTTCGGTAAGACCTCCAATCCATCAACCATCGCGATGCATTTAGCGATGACCCGTTTTCAGGCTAGCTCGTCTGTTCTTAAATCTTGATTTCCCTGGGTGCGAGTTCGTCAGAGTTCCGAGCCGCGGCTGCGGCTGCGGTGGCGGCGCCGCCGTCCACCTTCCTCCGCACTTGGTCCAGGGGCAAGAAGCAAGCTGGACTGACGGAATTCGTCGCCGCGGGAGATGCCGAGGTTCCTGGGTCCAAGTATCCTGTTCTCGGCGCGTCGTCGTCTTCCGGGCCGGCAACTGGTACGCATGAACATGTCTCTGTAATGGTGGATGGTGATCAGGGCGCCGCGCCTGGAGACGACAGGAATCTGAAACGGGCTTGCTCCGGTAAGATCACCATTCTTTACGCCGAAGCATTCTGTTCTTGGTCGTGTTCTCGATTCGTCTGGACTCTGAACCGAGCGGAGTAATCTGACTGACAGCGCCCGGGGCTACTGTGGCGATCGCGCACGCCTCGCCGCCGGACTCATATCGCCGCATGCCGTGGCGAAGCAGGAAGCAGTACTCCCCTAAGCGCTTCGTCGCGGCGGCAGGAGCACCTCCTTCGGCCGCCGCGCCGCCCTCAGACGATCGACCTCTCCCCGCTGCCAGCCAATGCTCCGCACTGCCGTCAGCGTCGGGGACAGGAGCTGGTAAGTTCTTGAACCTCAAGTGCCGAGACCAGTGTTCTTGGATCTCTTTCGTTTCCATTCATCTGATCGCATTGTGATTTTGCCAGCCTCGGACGCCACGGCGAGCTCCGGTGTGTTTGACTCGGAGGCGTCGTCCTCCAAGCGTCCAGCTTCTCGCGGCAGGAAGCAGCCGCGACCGGAGCACTTCATCCTAGAGGAAGCGGCAAGCGCCAAGGCTCGCCGGAGTGACATCGTCCTCGACAGGTTCCTTTCTTCTCTGGTCCAGGGCTCCTCGGCATCGGCCTCGGAGTGGGTGAGGAATGGCACGGCGCAGGACGCGGCTGTTGATGGTGAGCGCCAGCGGGGCGTCGAGGGCTTCAGGATCAGGGACGCAAGCCGCCACGCCGCCCGTGCGCTCAGCCGCCTCGGATGCACATCGCCACCGTCCTCTTCAGCGGCCGCTGGGGGTCCTCCTGGAGAGCCCGGCGGGAAAGGGAGGTTGTACGGCGTGCTGGCCGTCCTTGGCGCGTCGCTGGCGCTCACCGTGGTTTCCTGCGTGCTGTTCTACATCGCCGGCCAGAGGAGCGAGCCTGGACTGTCCCGGGAGAAGCCCGACGAGGTAAGCGTACACCTTCTCTTGCGATAAATTTTGGTCTGTAGATTGTACGTTCTGATGTGCAACCTTTGATGTGCAGTGACAGTTATCCATCTGAAGTGATCAGTGACAGTTAGCATTCTGAAATGTCCAGTGACAGATAGCCATCTTTTTTTTTGAGGCTGGGGCTATGCTCCCTCATCTAAAAATAGACAGATAGCCATCTGAAGTGTAAAGGATTCAGTAAAGGCTGTAGCTACCTTTGGCATTCCTTTGGAGCCAAAGAATTCGCTGCTTATACCTGTAGCTACTCCAGTTCTTTGCCCGAAGAATTATGTTTGCAGTTGTCTGAATACTGAATCTTCGTCTCTTCCGACTTCATATTATCAGTGATGTGCGGGTCTTGGAACCCCTTGTATGTGCTTCACATTTGTTGCACCGCGTCCCTTGTAGCTTAATGGAGTATAGCACTGTTATGATGTTGCTTTTGTCTGCGGGTCCGCCATGACTGTTTGTGACTGAAGCTCAGAATGAACTTAAGTTAGTTAGCACTGAATTTCATCTTCCACTTTATGTTGTCAATATTTGAACACTATCTTCAGTCACGGGTCTTTTTCCGTGATTTGTATCACTAGGATCAACATCTCTCAGCTTTCGGAACTCAGATTACAGTTACCTTTTAGTAATGAAGGGGTGTGTTCGGATTGCCGTGAGTTCTCCAGTTCTCGTGTAAAGAAGAAAAAAAGGAGATTGATCTCAATCAATACCGTGCAGCACAAATCCAGGGTTACTTTGTGAACTTGTGGCATGGTGTCTTCGTTGGCATTAATATCCACAATTGATAGAACCCAATTTGTAGAACTGTTAAAAGGGATAATAGCATCTGAAAGGTATAATTTTCAAGTTTTCTTCACATATCCAAAGTGGGTTCAACATGCCACAATTGATTGAATGAGGATTTATATTAAAACAAACTAGTTGAATGCCCGTGCGTTGCTACGACTCTCACATATTTTTATCAGTCATGTATATAGATGCCACTTTTCTCAAAAAATCTAACACATAAAGACAATAGTTATACTCTGATGTTTAATCAAAGTGTTCTTATTGAAAGGCGACACAAATGCAACTTTGAACCACTCAGGTTTCGTCTCAGTCACTCTTCACAACTTATCCTCCTCCCCTCCCTATTAACCCCATAGTTTTGGTTTTGTTCATGTTTTTGTCTGTCTCCAACTTGTTGTGGTGGCACATGAAACACCTCCACTTTGTATTTCTCCCCGGTTGTGTTGCGTCTAGCGTACAAGATCTCATGATCATTGGCCCGTTGATTTTATTTCAACATTTCTACTCCTCATTCGCCCCTAGATCCCCACCCGAGAAGCCTTTGTCCCGCTGTTCCTTCTCATATCACACAAAAATAAAGTACATACTGTTTAGATCAAAATGGACTCATAATCCTAGAGAAATTTCCTTGTACTTCAAATGGAAGTTAGAAGGATGAATCCCAAGTACTTTCGAGGGCACAATAGACCAATCTTACATATCCATACTATGAACAATCAAGACAAGAACAGGGCATTATACAATTGTTGATAATTTTTATTATAAAAAATCACTATCACATCAAATATTATAGACTATGTATTGCTCCAACTGTTACGTTAGATGTTAGATAAGATCATGAGTGAAAAATGAGACAAAGGTTATTGAAAAGACACCTTTCACAGAAGTCAACAATATCAGTGTCAAACTTCCATGGAACCATCTGGGACATTTGGCACCCTCGTCCACTTTGATGTTACTTTTCAGCTGCTTCACATAAATAAAGCCCGATTAGCTATTCACTGTCCACGTGAAGTTTGGGTTGGTTGGGCCGTGGTCTTCTGCCTGAGCTACGTCCAGTGGTAGGATCAGTCCAGGGTGGAGCATGTATATGTGGATCTCTCCTCCACCTCAATGTCGTAGGCTGATGTCGTGGACGAAGACAACCATGGTGTGGCACTGGGCGTCGACAGCTGAGGTCTCGAAAAATCGTGGCGCCCGAGAGGAGGTGGTGCATGATGAATGGTTATGGAGAGCGTGACGTGGAGGGCCTTACCTCTATAAAAGTTAGTCTGGAGAAACGAACCGCTCCATAACGCTCCATCACTGTGGCAACAAAAGAAAAAATCATTTACAGCTCTATGACATCACTGGGAACATGATGAACTGCAACATCGTATACTTGGTAGGTTGTAGTAGTCAGTAAAAAAACTTAAGATATTTATTTTGTGCAGTATTAATTGAAACCGTCGCAATCTTAGAATTGGCCTCCTTCTCCTACGTATTTATTTGTGATTGCTCAATGCAACGCAACAACATAGTTTACTTGAATACCTTGTTGTGTAGGAGATACTAAAACGAGCTCATAATATTTATATTATGACTGAAGCTGCTTAGATTACCATGGTGGATACTTCTTTTTCTACAATACCCTACTTCGCTCAGCATGTTTTTTTGTGAATTAGTGGAGGAACAAGCCTGGACAGTGAGTATAATCTAATCCGCAGTGCACCTATTGGTCTAAAAACTTATAAGCAAATTGAACATCAGAGTATAAAAACGAATGGCATCACTTTGGCATTCCCTACACAAGACCTGGCCCCAAGGAAAAGGCGCCATGCATGCTCATGCCATCGGAGAAGGCGTCATTGTGCCTAAGGAGAATGGCATTGGTGTGGTTGGTCTAGAAGCTGCTGGAGACGGTCACGGGCGGCGAAGGCCTCGGTCACATCGGCTATCTTGTCATCGCATGCCTCCAACGAGCGGTGCTTGATACACACATCCATGGAGCGGAAATATACACACTCATAATCGAGGTGCTACTTAAGCTTCAAAATAGAGCTTCCAATGGACGAACATGTAGAGAAATGCACAGATAGGTTCCAAAACTGGGTAAGTGTTCATAATATTTCAGAATAAATTGATATCATAAAGTGTACAAACATAAATGCATAATGCACAGTTAACCTTGTGTTCAATACTGAGATATATTTGGCAATATGAAAAATATAGGGATAGGTTGGGATGAATAAGTATGAATGAGCATACATGGATCTTCACAAATGATCGCCACAACTGGTGGCAACGTAAGATTCCCTCGTAGTTTCTTCTCCAGCACAAGGAAACAAAAAATCCAACCTAAAAGCTGAAATAATCACGATAACATGCCTATGCAGAAAAGTGTGACCTAACTATAATTAATCGAACTTGCACAAGCATTATCACCCTCCTTTTGGATCTTAGAGATATGACCAGTTACTACTAATGTGTAGCCAACAATATGACTAATTAAGTAACCAAAGCTAAAATAAATATAATTTATACTAAAATTTTATACTTTGTAGAAATTATTTTGTGCATTCCACAATATTAACATGTTTAATTTTGTATTATTTATTGTCATAGATAGCCCCATAGCGATGTTGTAAATGTTACTCATAGTATTCTTCATTTTACGGTGTAATGTATGTCTTGAAGTAAAGTAGATTGATGTGCTTCATTTTAAAGTATGTTTTATATAAAAATAATAATTTCTTCTTGAATTATTTTTTAACAAATGGATAAAATTCATATTATAGGCATATTTATTGCAAACATTTGAAACCTCACGATGTAACGAAAATATTAGGATGTGTTTCTATTATATGAGTAGGTAATAATATTTGTTGAACCTTCTAGATTACAAACTAAATCTTTGGCATTATTCTTTACTAGTGTTTCCGTGGTCAAATGTTCCTTACAAGTTATAGTAGGTTGATAATGACTGGATAACTTGTGCATACTCTAGACTTACTATTGAAATAGCGTTCCTTTTTTTTTGAAGCTTACTGAAATAGCATTCCTTGTAGCTATATAATAGTGTGGGTTCTACTACAATTGCCTACATAATATTTAATTATTAGATATGCTCGCTTGCAATGTGAATGGTATCATTTTGGCTATACGAGTGCTTGCAATTGTTTCTGAACTAAAAATTATTGTACAATATAAAACATGAAATAAAGTTAGCATATATTTTAGGATGACATGTCTGTCTTGTGATCACTTTATAGGTTATTCTGGTGTTTTTTGGAATGCTTCGTTGTTATGGAGAGTGGTTTTTGCATGTGTTCGAGCATGAGTGAAATTTAGATTGGACTAAAGCTATCACTAATTTCTATCCACCATGCGCACTTTATCGACATTTAATCTTACACACTTCATAAACTTACTATATTTTAATTGACACAACATATGTTTAGCCAAAGTGCACATAATAAAGTGGTTCGAAGCATGAGAGAGAATATATTGATGTTGGTTAGATACACTTTAGCTATCAAACTCGAGATAAAAATTTAGAACCTTATCGATTTCTTGGTTGTATAATATGGCTTTGTCACTAGCCTAGTCACTCTCTTATTCTCTTCTACGGCTGTGGTGTATGGTCACTCTCCTCAACAATCTTATGTTCATTAGAGCAATAGCACACCAAATGGGGTAGTAAATGTTTTTGACAATCTCTGCACCAAGAGTGGATGACAAACCATTTCAGAGGTAGAGCATATGAAGGTACATTAAGTTGTTCTGCTATAGTTTGTTCTTTTTTGAACTGTGATATAGTTTGCTCTTACTAAAAGGAATATGCCCGAAAGGGAATAATAAAATGGTTATTATCTTATTCCATGTTTATGATAGATGTTTATTTCTAATGCTAGAACTGTATTAACTGGAAATGTTAATACATGTGTGTCTAATAAAAAATAGGAGTACCTATTAAGCCTCGCGTTTAACTAGCTCATTGCTTAACTCATGATCAAGGTTTGTTGATGATGAACATTAGATGTTGTTAATAACGGGATCACGTAATTAGGAGAATGATGCGATGAACACACCCGAGTATGTATAGCAATACGATCAAGTCATTAAGTTTACATTACTTTATCAAACACACACGGAGTATTCATAGTCCTTAGACCATGATAACATGTCAATCACTAGCACCGGAGGAGTGCTTTAATGACATCAAACGTCACAACTTAACAAAATTACTATAAAGGTGGTATTGAATACTCTAAAAGTAATAGTTGATGCTCATGAATATATAGTGGGATTTTTCATCCAGATGATGGAGCGATATACTTTGAGCCCTCTTGACGATATCGCATCGACACCGCTTGCGAGCACATGACTAGGTAACAAGGATGTCATATCACGGAACGAGTAAAGAGTACTTGATAGGTAACGAGATCGACCTAGGTATGGTTGATACTGGTAATCGGATCTCGAACAAGTAAAATATTGCGAGACAAAAAGAATCAGTTATGATGTTTGTGGTTCACTTGATCAAAAGATTCATCCTTGAAGATGTGGGATTCATTATGGATCAACAAATCCCGTTGTTGACTACTCCCTCCGATTCAAGAAATAAGGCGTCCTCGTTTTACATGCTTTTTGTTTAACCAAGAATTACTTTAAATATACAAATATTATTTGTATGAATTAGCATCATTAGAAAATACTTTTCAATACGAATCAAATGATACTAATTACATATAATATAATCAAGATTTTATCGCTCAATTTGTATGCTCAAAGTTTGTCTCGAAATATGCGTGCGCCTTATTCCTTGGGATGGAGGTAGTATCGATCAGAGAGGTGTCTTGGTGATGTCCACATTATTCACGAACCATTGGGTGACACACCTAAAGTTTGGCGACACTTTTGAGAAGATACGGAATATCAGAGAATATTTTGGAAAGCACATGACTTGTTTCGGGAAGCACCCGAATTGTTTCGGGTGATATCAAAATATTTCAAGGAGGTATATGTTAATGTTTCTTAATTAATAGAATTTAACAATGTTAAAATTAATTAATTAATACTATTTTATTCATTTAAAGGAAAAAACATTTGGTTTTTTTAGTGGATGGTCCACCCATTAAAAGAGGTCATGAGTGGAAGGTCCACTCCTGATTGGAAGATCCACTAATTGAAAGTGAAAGAGGTGGGGGCACCACTTGGGGGATTCTGCACCCCCTCTACATATATAGAGGGGTGGAGGCTCCCTCTCCATACACAACACACCACCTCTATTCATCCTCCTGCTGATCAACCTCTTGGGCTCTGGCTTGGCGAAGCCCTGTCCAAATTGGTTCTTGACCATCACAACGTTGTTGTGCTACTAGAGTTTTCCAATGGATCTTCTACTTCCACTGCCCCGATGGATCGAGAGAATGAAGGTTGTCATCAAGCTGTATGTATATGCTGGTTTGCAGCGCTCATCTTCGTGATCTTGAGATTGGCGAGTGTTCGTCTACATCATCCACGAGATTTGATCTTTTTAACACTTTTTTCTTCGAGGGTGAGTCCTTCTACAACTTGGTTTACCCGTCGCATGCCTCTTTTAGATTAGATCATGGCCTCTTTGTTGTTTTTACCTTAGTATTTTTTTTTTGTTTTCTATGCTATGACCCATCACTTACTTATGTTGGAAGTTTGACTTGATTTTGTGTATATAGTCTTAACTTATTCAACTCTACACGTGATTGTGAGTGGAGGAATAACATGGGTTACAATATTGGTAAAACAATATATGTAGCATTAAAAGTAGAGAAATTTTGGAATATGCTCTCAACACTCACTTCAATGGTATTCTAATGATTATGCTAGTAAGCATCTGTTCTCCGTGTGTACTTCTACTAGTAACACACCAAGTAATTTCTGTTTTGGGTTAGTGACTTAGCATAGGTTGTTGCTACGTTGAAATATAATTATTTCTATTTGTCATTGATGTATGCTATTTGATCTTCATGTTAATGACTATAAATGATTTTATTTACTTCTATTTTCATTCTTAATTGTAAACCCTTAAATATTTAGTAAAAGTGGGTGCTCCTGAAAGTATGTTGACAACATTACCGAACAAAGTTGAATCAATGATTGAGACCCATATGTAAATATCTAATTATATTATTTATGTGGGATATATTTTAACTGAAGTGTTACTTATTTACTTTGTTTCCATTCTAACTTATCACATTTTGCATTTTATCTAATAGGCATGGCTTTGTGGGTTTGCACCTACTATTTTGAAGCTTTCAATGTTGATTTATGGCGACGAATTGACCGGTCTTAAAAATTGCATATAATGAATGAATTAATGATTATTAATGCATGACATTATTATCCGTCTCAATCCTACAACTAGGTTGATTGTTCAATGATCAATTTTGAGGTGTGGATTTTATGAGTAGGCAACTGCTGAATTTTGTGAGTAGGCAACTTAATAGGAGTAGTATTTTTTTCGCAAAACCGTATGGAAAAAATGGTATGGGACGCATGAAACAAAATACCTAGCAAAATAGTGCAGAAATGGCATGGGACACACAAAACGAAATGCGTAGCAAAATATTGCTTTCATTGAGAGTTGAACTACTCAATTTTGTGAGTAGGCAGCTTAACACTATTTTTCGCAAAACCGTATGACACACAAAACATACCTAGAAAAATAGTGCAAAACTGGCATGGGGTGCACAAAACGAAACGTGCTTCAATCTTGGTTCATAGGGCAAGAAGGATGATACTAAAAATAATTTATAATGCTCGCCTAATCGGGAGCGTCTTCGCCAAACCTAACTTCCATGTTTAGGTAACGATAATTTATGAACTGCTGAATTTTGTGAGTAGGCAACTTAATAGGAGTAGTATTTTTTTCGCAAAACCGTATGGAAAAAATGGTATGGGACGCATAAAGCAAAATACCTAGCAAAATAGTTCAGAAATGGCATGGGAAGCACAAAACGAAATGCGTAGCAAAATATTGCTTTCATTAAGAGTTGAACTACTCAATTTTGTGAGTAGGCAACTTAACACTATTTTTCGCAAAACCGTATGACACACAAAACATACCTAGAAAAATAGTACAAAAATGGCATGGGGTGCAAAAAACGAAACGTGCTTCAATCTTGGTTCATAGGGCAAGAAGGATGATACTAAAAAAGATTATAATGCTCACCTAATCGGGAGTGTGCTACGAGGGGTTCGAGTTTGCCGTGATGCCCCTCAGATTTCAAATCTTATGTTTGCCGATGACTCATTACTTTTGATGCAAGCCAATGGGGAAAATGCAATATGTTTGAAAAATATACTGGATCAGTATTGCCAAGCTTCTGGACAACTGGTAAGTGCAGAAAAATCAAGTATCTTTTTTAGCCCAAATACCCATGTTGTGATTAGAGAGGAGATCTGTATTATCTTGGATATTATGACTGAGGCATTGTCAGACAAATATTTGGGCTTACCTGCAATTGTTGGAGCGGATAAAAGTGATTGTTTCCAGTATCTAGTTGACAGAGTATGCAAATGGATAAATGGATGGATGGAGAAATTTTTGTCTTCTGGTGGCAAGGAAGTGCTTCTCAAATCGATTGCGCAAGCAATACCATCATATGCGATGTCGGTCTTCAAAATTCCTAAACAAACTTGCAAAGGAATAACAGATGCGATGTCTCAATATTGGTGGGGTGATGATGTAAATCGAAAAAAGATGCATTGGCTAGCCTGGTGGAAGATGTGTGTTCCGAAGAGAGAAGGGGGAATGGGCTTTCGTGATATCCATTGTTTTAATCTTGCATTACTAGCAAAGCTAGCATGGCGTCTCATACAAGAACCAGATTCTCTCTGTGCAAGAGTTTTACGTGCAAAATATTTTCCATCAGGCGATCTGCTCAATGCCGAACTAAAGAAGGGTAGTTCTTTTACATGGCAGAGTATATTTGCTGGGATTCAGACTTTGAAGAAAGGTCATGTATGGCGGATTGGAGATGGAAATACTGTGAATATTTGGGAAGATGAATGGATTCCCAATAGCTCTAATCGTAAGGTCTTCACAAGAAGAGGAAGTAAGCTGGTCTCAATGGTGCGTGAACTAATTAATCCTGTGACAAACCAATGGGATGAGGAGCTTATTGATCAAACGTTCTGGCCAGTTGACGCATGCAGAATCAAGGTACTACCCTTACCTAGTTTTGAGATGTCAGATTTTGTGGCTTGGAACCTCACCAAGAATGGGATATTTTCCGTCAAATTAGCATACTATGCGGAATGGGAATCACAGTTTGGCCTACGTGTGAATCATGCACAAGCCTCACGGATGTCTAACCCTCATCCAATGTGGGAGACAATATGTAAATTACGGGTGCCAGCAAAGGTAAAAATCTTCATATGGCGCACAATGCAAAATACAATTCCATGTCGGTCTACCTTAGCTAACAGGCATGTCAAAGTTAGTGGGCAATGCCCAATTTGCTTAAGAGGGGCCGAGGATGTCAAGCACATGCTTTTCCTATGTCCCCGCGCCAAGCAAATATGGGAGCAGTTGGGGCTCAATTTGTTAATCTCAGAAGCTTGCGAGATTGATAGAGCCGGACAGGCAGTCCTTGAATCATTACTTTGCAGTGAAAGGGTATTCAGTTCAATCCTGGGTCAATCCATTACAGCTGAAAATTTCGCGGTCACGTGCTGGTATCTTTGGTGGGAGTGTAGGCAAGCTGTTAATGGAGAGAAAATACAACCAGCCTCCAAATCTGCTTCAGCAATCATGGCTTTTATAGCTAACTTTAAAGCTGCAAACTCACCTAAAGCAAAGGCGAAGAAATGCAGTTGGATAAAGCCTCCACTAGAGTTCGTGAAAATAAATGTGGACGCTTCTTTTGATGCCGATGATCTACGAGGTACCACAGGAGTAATTATCAGGGATAATAGAGGGGAGTTTATTGCTGCATCCAATATGAAGATCGAACATGCTCATGATGTAGTAACAGCAGAAGCTATTGCTTTAAAGCAAGGGTTGGTTCTTGCTCAATCTTTGGGGTGTAACAGAATTATTATGGAATCTGATAACATGGAGGTAGTTGAAACTATGAAGAACGGCGCGGTTAATCATGGCATAGCTGCAGCAATCTTCGACGATTGTTACCACCTCTCGAGGCAGTTTGTAAAGATTCAATTCACCCATGTTTTTAGAGAAGCAAATACAGTAGCTCATGAACTTGCAAGGCTAGCTAGGGGATCACCTCAGTGTGCATGGATTGAGGATCCACCTAGTTCGATTATTCCTCTTATGTTAAACGATGTAACTCTTATCAATGAATAAAGAGGTTTAAGTTGTCAAAAAAAAAATCGGGAGGGTCTTCGCCAAACCTAACTTCCATTTTTAGGTAACAATAATTTATGAACTGCTGAATTTTGTGAGTAGTCAACTTAATAGGAGTATTATTTTTTCGCAAAACCGTATGGAAAAAATGGTATGAGACGCATAAAACGAAATACCTAGTAAAATAGTGTAGAAATGGCATGGGGCGCACAAAACGAAATGCGTAGCAAAACATTGCTTTCATTGAGAGTTGAACTCAAGACCTCCCGCTTACTAAACGGGTGCTCTAACCAACTGAGCTATGAAAGCAACTGTGGGGATTTTAAAATAGAATGCTACTCGTACCGTTTTGTAGGCAAACCTGGAAAGAAATTCGTGACCAGTACCTTGCGTCTCTCGAGAACACCGCTGTTTCCTGAAATCTGCGAGGAAGTAGACGAGTCTGTGCTTGGAAGATAAGCTGGATTTCATTTCCACCGCGATTTAGGTCCTGGTTGATTCTTTTGCATAGAAAAGTGATTTTTTCTGAGATGGAAAACTGACGTTTCTTGTTCATGATTCATTTTTTTTGTGGGAGTCAATTCGTTTCTAGTAGTCAACTTTTGCACGATACTATTCGATTGAGGATTCAGCCATTTGTACCTAGTGGAGAGGCTTTTAGTGTCTATTTTTCTCAGGAAAACGGTCAAGGACCTGAGAAGATAGAGGAGAGCTTCGAAAAATGCTGATTGAATGGGCATTTTCCATGAGCGAACGAGACAAACAATAGTCTTCCTAGTTCTTCAACATTGACAACATGTAAAGGTGGCTAAACATTTCTAGTGCTTCAACATGCCTCTACATTTACATGTTGTCGGGAAATGTCAAGATGGAGGGTGGCTACAAGATGCCAAGATCCAGCACCATAGATCCAGGAGCTGGGACCCCGATGCAACCAAGCCCAAACACTGTCAGAATCTGTAACCCCTAACCAGGAAGCACGGTGCAAGATCGACGCCAGTCAAAGATGGAAGAACAGTGAGCGCCTAAAATAACTGTACGGACACACGATCCAAACATTTGTTCTAGCGCATGCATGCTTCCCTGAATACATGGGCGCTCCTGTTCCAGAGGCGGAGAGGCCCGCCTACGCTTTGGCTATCACCACCCTGCCTAACCCTAGACCATAGCTCGTCTTCACCACCAGCACAACATTGCTTTTGCGTTCGGTGGAACTAACGAATCAATGCAACTTGTTAATCACCGACATATGACACAGGGTTGCTTAGAGCATCCCCACTCGTCTCCCCGACGAGGCCCCCGAGTGACGTTTTTTCCATCCGGACGGCGAAATTCGGCCCAGTCGCGCCCTCGGTTCCTCGTTTTCGTCCGGATTTGGCCCTTCATCCATCCGGCGAGCCCACGCCATCCCCGGTCCCCCGGGGATCTATCGGGGACTCCGGACGAGTGAAAAGCGGGGAAGGGCCCGATCTATCGACGACTCGACACACTAACCCCACCACCACCTCGTTCAAAATCTCCCCCACCCCTCGTATCTCTCTCGCCGCCGGCACCACCCCGCCGGCTTGTTGCCCAGATTCCGCCGTCCCTCCTTCTCCACCTGACTATATTCCGCCGTCTTTCGACGACGGCCTATCTGGCTGCTCCTCCGCCGGCCTGTTTTCCGACTTTGGCCTACTCCTCGTTGTTCGCGGCTCGGGTTGCCTCGACCACGCCCGTCAGGTGTTCGTCCATTTGCCTCGCAGGCCATGGACTCGGACGAAGAGGAGGAGCAGATGTTCGTCGAGCTTATGCGAGAAGAGATGGCAGCCGCCGCCCAAGACGAGGAGCACATGATGATCCTCGGTTGCTTGTCAAGCATGTACGCCGGGCTGGCAACTGGTCGACGTGGTGGGTCGGCACCGAGTCGCCGGAAGTGCAAGCCGAGACAACGAATGGAGGGCTACCGCATGTTGTACGCTGACTACTTCGCCGACAATCCATTGCACGATGGAGACTGTTTTCCGGCGTCGTTTCAGGATGAGCAGAAAGCTATTTCGCAAATTGTGTATGCCATCCGAGACTTTGACCCCTACTTCGGATGCAAGGCGGATTGCACTGGTTTGGTTGGATTTTCGTCACTGCAGAAGTGCACAGTGGCTATGAGGATGCTGGCGTATGGAGCTCCCGGTGATGGTGCAGATCACTATCTTCGGATGGCGGAGTCCACCGCCCTTGATTGTTTCTACCGGTTCTGCAGGGCCGTCATAGCAGTGTTCGGGGACTTTTACTTGAGATCACCCACTGTCGAAGACACTCAGAGGATCCTTGCAACAAATGAAGCTAGGGGTTTCCAGGGATGGTTGGAAGCATTGACTGCATGCATTGGAAATGGAAGAACTGTCTGTTTGCGTGGCAGGGAATGTACAAGGGTCATGCTCCCCCGGTGAACTATGTGATCAATGGTCGGCACTACAACAAAGGATACTAACTTGCAGACGGTATCTATCCAAAGTGGGCAACATTTGTGAAGACTATCTCGAAACCTAGCACCCCCAAACTTTGCGAGTTTGTGAAGAAACAAGAAGCTTGCCGAAAAGACGTCGAGTGTGCATTTGGTGTCCTCCAGCAGAGATTTGCTGTCATCCGGTTCCCCGCTATGACTTGTTCCAAAGATCAGATGTGGGAGGTGATGAACTGTTGTGTGTGCCTACACAATATGATTATTGAAAATGAGCGAAAACATCCGGTTCCTCTGGCTGAGCAACAAGCACCATATGAGAGAGAGGGACTCTTGCACAGCCTAATCACCAGGTGCCGACATCATGCGCCGCCTTCATTGCTATGCGCCAGGAGATCCGAGACTCTACAATGCATCAACAGCTGCAAGATGATCTGGTGGAGCACATATGGACGCTCCGAGGCAACGCCAACGCCGACGCCAACTAGTCTATCTTTTTTTTTCAAAACTTGTGAATTTTTTTGCTTCATTTGTTTCAGCACTTGTTAAACATTGTACTGATTTTCGCCGAATTTGTTTCAGCAATTTTCTGAATCTTGTATGCCGAACTTGTTAAATTTTATGTCGAATTTGTTTGAAATATGTCGAATGCCCTAAGTTGGGGGTGTCCTGCCGGGGGGACGGCTGGAACTTCGGCGCTCCCCAGGCCAAATTTTCCTCCAATCCGGACGAAACTTTCGCCGGATTTGGGCGTGGGGAGCGCCAACAAGTGGATATGCTCTTACTTGCTTAGAGCTCTTTGACCTAAATGGTTCTTGAGCAAACTTTTAACCACTTTTGGTTCTTTGAGAAACTTTCAACCATCTATGGCCTGTTTTGGTCACACCACTTAGGATGGCTTATTTGAGCTAGTACAAAAGCCAGCTGGATCGACTGATATTTTTTTTTAGATAAAAGGCACGTAAGTGCCCAACTTTGAATTAACAAAGCCACCAACGACGAAAACGATACAAAGTGCAGAACCCAGCTTACAGATCGAAACCACACAGGATATTTTTAGATGATTCTAGAGAGGGAGTCTTCCACCGTCATGAAACGATGAAGACATCCAAACTCGAAAACGCAATAGAAGATGCATGCGGATTTCGTTTTTGATGAACTTGGGCTTGTTGTAAAGCTAGCAACAAGCTTAAGAACCTCACACAGAAAAATACCAAGAAGCAACATGGATATGCAAAGTATTGAGCTCCCTACGACGATGTGATCAAGTTACCCAACCGAAAGCCCCTCTTGATAGTGCGGTTATCTATCCTATAATCCGGTCTCCCATCAACCACCTTGAGACCGGTAAAAGGAAAACCTAGCAAGGCCATACCTTTTCCTTGCGCATCCCGCTTGATCTTGATGATAACTCTTCAAGCTCCACTCAAGCCGGAATGTCTCACTTGATCATTGTTGCATCGTGAAGACTCACAAATGCTCCCCCATACACCATGATGGGAAAGCTCCATTGATGCACATCTTCACATGTCCATTATCATCAAATGGACGGCAAGATTAAAGCATATTTCTTTTGAGATGCTCATCTTGAACTTGCCAACTCAACCTTGATGACGATCACGACTTGATGTCATTCTCTCATGGACTATATGAGATCTCTCTTTTGATGCATGCCCATGGAAAGATGCCTAACCCACATAGACAACACAAGGACATATATATGATGGGTTAGTTCATAAAGCATAATTGACAAGGCTTACCATACCACATGACTTCACGTGGCACATTCTTCATGCTTCATGTGTTGACCAAACTTGAATCTATTCTTTACTCTTTGTATTTGTCAACCTTGTATCTTCTCATGCTCTAACATACTATCTTGAGGTGTATAAATAATTCTTCATTTGGTTGCATGCTCTAAATCTTAGTCAACCATAGCTCAACTCATGAGACTATCATGACACCGACTTAGAGCCATATCTTGAATTCTTCACTTGGAATCAAGCACTCAAGATCTTGATCATTCATTGCTTAACACATAAGCTAGAGCATGGCTAATATTGAGTTCTACATAAGAACTCCATCTTCATTTCTTCTTCTTGATCATATCACATATATATCTTCAAATCGATGATCTTGATGCCAATACACAAGGTATATCTTTATCTTCATGGCATCCATACTTGAATCCAACACATGGAATACAAGTAGTATCTATGGAATATTCATTCATATAAACGCAATGAAAACATTAGTCCATAGGGGTTGTCATTAATTACCAAAACCACACATAGGGGCAATATACCCTTACAGTTTGGTTCTTCCATTTGGCTTTCCACATCCATACCTAACACCATATAGAGTTTTTCTTTTGTGTGTGTGCATATATATCGGTTGTCCTCCAACTTGAAACACCTTTTCGATTTTGGATTGCAAGTTTTGACACTTTTGGTAGTTTTTCCTAACCACCCACAACATAGTTCTTGTTTTAGTTTGTAGCCATGTCTAGTGGAGAAGGGAACCAACTACCAATGACGCGGCACCAACATTGGATAGCTACTCAAGCCGTCCACTCCAAGCTCAATGAACTAGAGGCAATGATGGAAGATACCACCTTACGCTATGAAGAAATAGCTCAAGTGCAAAGGAGAGACCTCAATAACCAAGTTCAAGACCTCCATGAGAAGATTGATGCTCAAGGCCAAGAGTTGAAAGCAACACTCGCTATACAAGGTCAAGAAACAAGAGAGATGAAGACGGCGTTGGACACTATCATTCAACAACTCAACCGGCAAGACAATAGAAGACACCACTCAAGGTCTTCGCGCTCTCAAAGTTCAAGGACACGAGCTCCTACACCGTCTCATCATGCTTCCAATGAAGACCCACGTCACCATAATGTGGATGATCAAGTGCTTCAACAACAAGCTCAAGAAGCGGAGCAAGCACGACTTCGACTTGACCAAGAACGTCAACACCTTGAGGAAGAGCGCCTTCAACAAGATATTCTCCATGCTCAATTCCAACAAGAGCAAGAACGCCTACGACATGATCAAGAGCTAATTCGTGCAAGGGAACAAGAACGTATCCGCAATGAACAAAAGCACTTGAAGAATAAGAGCGGCAACGTCAAGCACAAGAAGTCAAGCTAGAAGACAACGCCTTAATGAAGAGGAACAAAGGCAAGCACACCAAGAGCGCAAAATCATCAATGTTGTTCAACCTCAACGTGATGGGGCACCACACCCTCAAGGTCAAGACAATCATCGCCATCATGATGATCGACCTCATGGTAGAAGACCACATCATCGGGCATGAGAGGTTGAGATAAATGAAGAGTCATGTCATCACCAAGCATCAAGTGAAGAAAGTGTGATGCCTCGACACCACCGCAACAATGAAGATCAAGCTCAAGGTCATGGAAGACCACCTCCTCGTCAACAAAATAGAAACAACAATCGAGATGCTCAAGGTCGACAACCTCAACCTCAACAACGTCAAGACCATGGTGAAGAAAGATCACCTCCTAGACGCAATGACCGTAATGAGGGAGAAATCTTTGGGAAGCTAAAGTTCACCATCCCAAGTTCCGAGGAGAAGAAGACCCCGATGCATACTTGTCTTAGATACTCAAGGTTGACAAGATCTTCCGCATACACAACTTCTGCGAAGCAAATAAAGTGGCCATGGCATCACTTGAATTTCAGGGATATGCAAATGTTTGGCGGGAAGAAGTAAACAAGAAGCATGCTCAAGCAGACTTAGAGCCCATTGACACATGGGAAGATATGCAAGAAGTGATGAATAATCGTCTTGTGCCCTCTCACCACAAAAGTGACCTCTTCAACAAGCTTACCCAACTCAAGCAAAGTTTCAAGTCCGTTGAAGAATACTACAAGGAGATGCACATGACCATGATGAGTGCGAATGTGGATGAGCGAGAAGAGCAAACAATGGCAATGTTCTTGAATGGACTGAACATCCCCGTCAAGAGGATAGTGGAATTATTGCCTTACACCAACATGGTTGAGTTACTTCATCAAGCTACAAGGGCCGAGCGCCAAGTACGAGAAGACTTAGCAAGTGCACAGTCCAAGAACTTCTTCGCCGCAAGAAATGCAATGAATGCCTCTTCAAGCATCAAGAATAGAAGTGCTACTGCCTCCAAGGATCCTCCTAAGCAAACAAGAAGTGCCATCAAGACAACTAGCTTCAAGCCGGAACCATCAACTATGTCCTTCAAAGCTTCAACGGGAGCTAGTAACATCACTTGCTTCAAGTGTGGTGCCCAAGGACATAAATCTTTTGAGTGCACAAACACAAGAGTCATGATAACTCAGAATGATGGGAATGTGGACTACTTAAGTGAAGATGCATATGAAGCCTTAGTGCAAGCCTCAACAACACTTGAACATGAGGAGTTGGAAAACCATGAGAATGTCTTATGTGAGCATGATACAAGTCCTTCTCTTGTGGTATCCAAAGTTTTGACCACTCATGCATTTCATAATGAAGACCAAAGGTGCAACATCTTCCAAACAAGAGCCGGAATCAATGGCAAGTCGATCAAGGTCATCATCGATGGAGGAAGTTGCCACAACCTTGCAAGCACCAAACTATGTTACAAGCTCAACCTCCCGCTACGGAAACATCCCCATCCTTACCATGTACAATGGCTAAGTGACAACGGAAATGTGAATACTCAACACACCATCACAATATCCTTCAAGATTGGAGCATATGAAGACACCTTTGAGTGTGATGTAGTGCCTATGACGGTGTGCCATATGCTACTTGGTCGCCCTTGGCAACACGACAAGAAAGCAAACCATGATGGTTACACAAATGCCTATAGCTTCAAGGTCGATGACAAGTCCTTTATCCTACACCTAATGACTCCTAGCCAAGTAATTGCCGACAATGCAAAGGTTTTAGTGAGGGCTAAGGAAGCTACTATCAATAGTGAGATGAGAGGTGAGAGAGTGAGCCACCAAAATGAAAGTGAGCGCCACAAGCTAAATGTGAGTGAGATGAAGAGTGTCCACATATCCACCAAGAGTGAGATGAGAGAAGTGCATCACAACCCATCCACCAAATTGCACTATGTGCTCATTTGCAAGGGACCGTCCTCGGAGACTAACAACTTAACAACACTCCATTCGTATTTGTTGTCTCTTTTGAAGGAGTCTCAAGATGTCTTCCTCAACAAGCTCCCTCTAGGACTACCACCGCTTCAAGGTATAGAGCACCACATCGACCTCATGCAAGGCGCCACACTACCAAAATGTACCGCTCACCGCACAAAACCCGACGACCAAGAGGAAATGCAACATCAAACTCATGATTGTCAAGCACACGTGTATGTTCATGAAAACCTTAGCCCACGTGTGGTTCCGACAATTCTTGTCATGCCTTTGAGTTGTTCCGTTTATTCGTCACTCTTTTTGCGTCTTATGCAACATATCTTGAAACATCGTGTTGACAAGAGTGTTATTGTATGCCTTGATGATATCCTCATGCGTTCCAAGAATCTCAAGGATCATATTATACATGTGAGAGAAGCCTTATGCATATTATGCCCGTTTGCACACAAAAAGTTGATTTCCTTTGGATTTGCGGTTTTCTCTATTGGCATTGAAGTGAATTCTTCGAAAGTTGAGGATATACATAAGTGGCCCACGCCAACCGCAATTTCCCAAGCTCGAAGTTTCCACGATCTTGCCGTATTCCATACTCGCTTTATGAAAAACATTAGCACCATTTCTTGCCTCTTGAATGTTCCACTTGTTTGGGACGACGCTACACAACACGCTTTTCATATCTTGCAAATGAGATTTCCGTATACACCACTCTTTGTCCTACAAAAGGTTGACTAAACCGAGACAATTTCTGTTCCCATTTTTGCAAGTGTTCCATTGAAAAAGATTTGGTTGATTGCCGTTTGCATGATGGTTTCTTGTCCAAGGCAAATAAAATTGGCATACTCGATTCTTCTATGCGAAAGTTGCTTTTACCCAAGTTCTTGTTCGGAAGCGAAAATCCACCTCCAATTCTTCATGAGAGAACCAACATGGACTTCGACAAGCGCGCCATCACCATGAAGAAAATACATGAAGACACAAGAGCCATCATATAAGAACATGTACTTCGCCAAGCTACCCACCTCAATGCCAAGAAAAAGGGACGAGGCAAGACACTTACTATGCTCTCCACATACCACCATGACACAAAGATGATGAGAGACATCAAGCTTCAATGCAGACAATGCCCCATACGTTTTCAAGCTAAGTACATTTCCAACCCCTATAACCATGCTCCAACTTTTGATGTGGTAGCTAGAGTCCATCATTTAGATCAATGCACACCATGCTCTAGAACGACATGCATACATTGTTGCTTAGGGAGAACATTCGACTACATGGACTACCGACAACCATCGCCACGGACAAAGACACGTGCTTCATGAACTTCAATGGTACGACCCTCAAGACCAAGTACGTCATCAACATGAAGGATAGGATGCCACGTCAAGGAGATGAAGACACTTTAGAGTCGAGGACGACTCTTTTCCAAGGGGGGGGGAGATGATACGGCGTGGCTTTTGGACACCTCCTCCTAAAGACCGACAAGCCCTCCTCGTGGCCCAGTGACACGAGCTCGGGCCAAAGCCATACACCAAGAGGTGAATTCGCTCCTTTCCATGTGTACAATTGATACCTCATTGGATGGCATGCTACTTCATGCGAATACCCTGTGTTCAATCAGGTGCATCGAACAAGACGCAAACCATGGATACCAAGCCAATGGAGAGGGAGCTGAAGATGAAGAAGATGGAGCTCCAGCGCTCCAGCCAGAAGTACCGCCCTCTAGGACCGGAACTTCCGCCCAGATGCCTCCCAGATGCTATCCAGAAGTGAAGAAAGCACTCAGTGAAGAGGATCCAGCCGGAACTTCCGCCCCAAGGACCGGAACTTCCGCCGACCTGAACTTCAGCCCAAGTTCCGCCCAAGTTCCGAAAACAAGCTCAGAGCCCCCGGGATGTTACTACAAGCAAAACAGTCATTTTCGGAACTAGGCCGGAAGTTGGCCGGAAGTGCCGCCCCAACCGGAACTTCCGCCCCTTAGGACCAGAACTTCCGCCCGGCCGAAACTTCCTCCCCCCGAGACCGGAACTTCCGCCTGCACGCGTTGCAGCACCAAAACTGCCTGATTTAGCATGTAACTTATCCCTTCACCCCCACTCACTATACATAGCCTTGTTGGCTTAGATATGAGATTAGACTTGAATTGAGAAAGAACTTGAGCCATGCTCTTGCCCCCATGTGGGAAACCCTACCATAGATCTTAGATCTTGTGCCACCCGATCTCCTTGTTGAATCCTTGTGATCTCTTTGGTGACTTCTATCAATTGCTGGTCTTTTGCTTGCACTTCTACCTTTGGGTCTTTTGCTTTCACTTCTACCAACCTTGATCTTTTCACCCTTCTAGATCTCTTGGATTCGATTCGTCGATCTTTTTGCGGGACTTCTACCGAAAGGTCTTTTCCTTGCAACTTCTATCGAGTTGGTGGTTCGGACCAACGAGGACAAACCGATTTGTGTGCGTGTGTGAGTTTGTATCCCCGATCCCCTTCGTGTTCTTTGTGTTCTACCACCTCCCCCACGAATCCCACCCAAATCTGTGAAGATCGGGCCTCCCCTAGGGCTCAACCCTTATCAGTTCTTGAAGCCAGAGTGTACATCAATAGATAACTATCCAGAAAGATAGTTCATCTCAAAATCTCAAGCAAGCATCAATCACATGGGCACCTAGCTGGAACCAGGATGACAGGGCACCAGCTAGGAGGGAGAAGTGAAGCAGCTTATCCAAATCATCATTTATATTACGTTTTCATAACTTTATGCAGTATTATATTGCATACTCTTTCAAAGTTTTCCAGCATTAAATTGTTATTGTTTTGTCAAAAATTTAAAAGAATGAAGAGTGCAATCAATGGCCAGTACTATACCTAAGGATATACTACCTAGCCGATGACATCTATCCAAGGTGGCTGCCATTTGTGAAGATAATCCCCGAGCCTCAAGGTTAGAAAAAATCTCACCCTACTTCCCGCTAGGAAGCTTGCATATCAAGAGGGTATTTGGTGTGCTCCAAACTCGTTTCGCTATTGTCCGGTACCTTTCTCTTACCGGGTCTCAAGACCAGATGTGGGAGGTGATGCATGCTATGTGTAATCATGCAGACCTAAACATTGAGAGTGAGTGCAGAGATCCTACAACAAGGGATAATCATCCATATGATCAACTGTCGATCAACTATCTACGGAGTTTGCTGATTTCCTCACCATGTATCAAGGTATGTGACGAAGTTGTTCATCACGAGATGTAAAATGATATAGTAGGCCATGTCTGAAACACTCAAAGAATTCGCCACACAAGTCTTGATCTAGTTGAACGTTATTTTATTTGAATTGTGTATATTTTTATTTCTATTCACTTATTGCATAACTCATATTTATTTATTTTATATGTTAAAATTTGGAAATAACATTGTATATGAAAAAATAGGTCAAAAAACATTTTGTGGCGCGGTATCGTGGAAGCGACTTGATAGAGATGATCCAATACGCGACCCTTCGTGCTGGAGCCCCCTGATGTCTACGGGTGCTTCTATTCTTGTAGACAGTGTTGGGCCCCCAAGAGCAGAGGTTTGTAGAACAGCAGCAAGTTTCCCTTAAGTGGATCACCCAAGGTTTATCGAACTCAGGGAGGAAGAGGTCAAAGATATCCCTCTCAAGCAACCCCGCAACCACAAAGCAAGAAGTCTCTTGTATCCCCAACACACCTAATAGGTGCACTAGTTCGGCGAAGAGATAGTGAAATACAAGTGGTATGAATGAATATGAGCAGTAGTACGGCGCCGAAAAATAGCTCGCCGGCGTGCGCTTGATGGTAGTAATATTGTAGGAAGTAAACAAGCGATAGTAACGCAGCAGTAGTAATTCAAGTAAAACAGTAAACAAGCAGCGATAGCAGTATTTAGGAACAAGGCCTAGGGATTAGACTTTCACTAGTGGACACTCTCAACATTGATCACATAACAGAATAGATAAATGCATACTCTACACTCTCTTGTTGGATGATGAACACATTGCGTAGGATTACACGAACCCTCAATGCCGGAGTTAACAAGCTCCACAATTAGATGTTCATATTTAAGTAACCTTAGAGTGTAAGATAGATCAATACGACTAAACCAAGTACTAACATAGCATGCACACTGTCACCTTCATGCTTATGTAGGAGGAATAATACACATCAATACTATCATAGCAATAGTTAACTTCGCAATCTACAAGAGATCATGATCATAGCATAAACCAAGTACTAACACGAATGCACACACTGTCACCATTACATCGTGCAGGAGGAATAAAACTACTTTAATAACATTTGTTATCACCTGATTTTGGCCAAATCAGGAGACGGGCCGTAAGTGGAGATGGGCTTAAAGGACGTACACGTGGAGCATCTTCGAAGCGGCCTTGCGCTGGGAGTTCGGGCTTAGTTGCCCATGTATCTGTAACATATTAGATCGCATCTTAGTTTAGAAGTTAGAGTTTTACCCGTGCACGGTTTGGTGCACGCCCACATTAGAAAGTCCCTTGGACTATAAATATGTACCTAGGGTTTATGGAATAAACAACAACCAACGTTCAACACAAACCAATCTCGGCGCATCGCCAACTCCTTCGTCTCGAGGGTTCCTCCGGTAAGCACCATGCTGCCTAGATCGCATCTCGCGATCTAGGCAGCACGAGCCTGCCTAGTTGTTCATGCGTTGCTCGTACTGAAGCCTTTTTGATGGCGAGCAACGTAGTTATCATAGATGTGTTAGGGTTAGCATTGTTCCTAGTATCATATGCTGTCGTAGTGCAACCCTTGCGCATCTAGCCGTCCCTGTACCTCATCATGGGTGCAGGGGGGCACCCGCTTGATCGTTATTTAGTAGATCCGATCCGTTACGGTCGCTCCTTGATTCATCAAGGATTAGTTTAATATCCGCAATAGTTAGGCCTTACAAAGGGTTGGAGGATCCAGCGGCATGCGAGGTGTAGTTTGCTGCCCCTAGACAGGACGTTCCGAGGATCAACCTAGTGTTGGTTTTTAGGCCTTGTCTAGGGCTGGCTTACGTTTACCGTGCGTGAGCGCGAGGCCCAATCGTGAGTAGGATGATCCGATTATGCGGTGAAAACCCCAGATCGTCGTGGATCTCATACGCTTTATCATGATCAAGCAGGACCACCATATATTCGGCCACCTCGGACGAATCATGGGTGGATCGGCTCCATGAGCCGATTCACAGGACAACCTGAGAGCCGATCGAGGCTCGTATTTAACGTGTACGTGTGTGCCCTGCAGGAAACTAAGCGAGGCATCATCCACACCTTCCTGACCAGGTATAGGTCGGGTGGCACGCCCTGCAATTTGCATCGGCGCGCGACCAGGAGGCTTTGCGGGCCGTCGCTCTGAGGGACTGGGGCCAGCCGCAGCCCTAGTTGTTCCCGGCTCTACGGTGTTGACCAGTCACTGCCCGCCGGTGGGTTTCTGACGTCAACACATTCTGGCACGCCCGGTGGGACAATCTTCAACGACAACCACCTCGCCATCCGCATCAGAGATGGCGAAAAGCACCCCGGTCGAGTACGAGGAACGGAATGGCGAAGTCAGGGTCCTCCGCGAAGCCGACCTCATCGGCTCTTCCCGCGACGCCCGCTCCCATGGCGTCAACACGGTCGATCTCAGCCACTCCATAAGGGAACCAGGGTTCTCTTTCGATGCCAATATGGCAGGGTTCGTGATTCGCCATGACGCGGACAAAGCGGAAAGCAGCCACGCTCGTGGCAAAGAGAAAGACGAGGCCGCTCCACGTGACCGGCCCCAAGACGACGATAAACGGTACCTGGCCGAGGAGGAGGTGAGAAGCATACGGCATCCACGCCCGTTATCCGAGCATCTCCTCAGCAAATATGATCAGCCATACCACCGACGTCGCCGCTACAGCGAAGGCGATCAAAGGGATCATCAGTCTGGTGCAGGCGGGAGGTATCGTCAGAACAACGGCCACGACGACGGGTACGAACGTCGCGCCAGAGGGAGGTCTGAGGAGCCGGACAACGTGGATAGGCACTGGGACTGCCCCTTCTTCAGACACTGCTGGGATTCCGGAGTGAGCCGATTACCAACAATCGGCAATTGCCCAGAATGTAAACAAAAGGAGAAGGGTACAGCCAAGGTGTCCGTGTTCGAGCGTCTAGGGCCTCTCCCGCCTTGGAGCAAGCGCACTGAGTCCGTTCAGATGGGAGATCACGAGGAACTAGAGGACGATGATGAAGAGGATAAGTATCATCGGCCAAGATGGTGTCCTGACGGGCTCAGCCGCTCCCAAAAACGAAGGGTTCAGCGACTACGTGCGTTGGAAGAAGCTGAAAGGTTATATCTGCGCGCGCTGAGGAAGGCACGGCCTGACCTGGCCGCCAAAATTCAGCGAACCCTGGATGAAGAAGGTCGGCCACAAAGAAAAGAGTGGCGCCCTAAACAGAGGAAAGCCGATGATGAAACATCGGCTGGCACAAACATGGTCTTCATCCTTCCTGCGGAATTTAGCGCTCCGAGGTTATTTGAAGCACCTGTGGCACATTTGGACTGCGGCCCACGGCCGGTCATCTTCGAGAAGCCGCGAGAAAGAAGTTACAGGCATTTGAAGGCCTTGTACTTACGAGGTTACATCAATGGGCAGCTTGTCAATAAGATGTTGGTGGACACCGGAGCGGCAGTCAACATTATGCCTTACTCTATGCTACGGCGGTTGGGACGCTCCACCTCGGATTTAATCAAAACCAATGTAACTTTGAGCGATTTCAACGGCCAAGCGTCTGACGCGCAAGGTGTTCTAAACGTGGATCTGACCGTAGGAAGGAAGACTATCCCTACGACGTTCTTTGTTGTTGACAGCAAAAGCACCTATGCTGTAATATTAGGGAGGGATTGGATCCACGCCAACTGTTGCATCCCATCCACGATGCACCAATGCCTGATACAGTGGGATGGAGATGAAGTGGAGGTCGTCCACGCCGATGATTCAGCCGAAATTTCAACAGCCGGCATGGGCATTTGGGAGGCGTCAGGCCAAGAACCACTCTCGGGCATCAATTTGGATGACTGCGAACGCATAGATGTGACAAAGAACGGGGTAAGGCTGGTTTTATCCACCGGCCTAATGGAATAGCACGTCCAAGACATTGGACATACGTGGCGAGGCCGATCCCTGCGATCGGCCCTTAAAAAAAAATGAAAAGCGGGGGATCTCATCTCCAACATGCCACGGTGTAAATCCAAGGAGTTGCCACCCATCGTCAAGCATTGCAACAAAAAAGGAGGCCGATTTTGGCAATCGGCCGAAATTATCCTCAACATACCGTCGTTTGTGTTAAGCATTGATCCAACGGATGCCTGAAGAGCCGATACCATCAATTACTTGACAGAATCGGCTCGGGGGGCACACAGAGGGATGGTACGGAGCTGGGAACGGATGATAAGTTTCCAACAGAGCAGCTCAAGTGTGGGGGCCGATACATAAACAAATCGGCCACAAAAAATCGAAGACATCGAAATTTTTGAGCACAGCCGATGCACGGCCATCGACTTAAGGGATGCGACCGTCACACGCAGGAGCTTAAGGGAACAGTCATCAGGCAGCGAGGCTCCACTGAAGGGCGAATATGCCGGCGGCTCTTCTCAGTAGAATTGTTGATGCCCCAAGCGGATCATTGTGTCGACAATGTCGGGTCGCGGCCCCGCGAAGCAGTATGTCTCTTCTGAAACCAGGAGAATAGTCGATGATGAGGCGATCGGCTACGGCATGTCACGACCAAAATGGGGGAAAAACATCAGGAAACGTCCTCACCAAGAGCTGCATCAGCCTGCCAAAGATAATGAGCCGATATTATCGACGAGACGCAGGGCTTGAACGGGAGAAGCTCAGGGAGACAGTTGGCCCTGAAGGGTCCTTCACTATAGGAAGCCGATTTTTTCCCAATCGGCTGGCCCTGCATCTCAGCTTGCCTGAAGAATGGTGCTGATGTCGCCAGAAATATCAGTTTCTACATACAAGCCAATTGAGTGACACGCACAGGGCTTTGTTGTGGGCACCTGCCCGGAACCAGATGGCCAGCCCGCTGGGTTGGCTAGCAAAGCTCATGATCTTGCTTGAGGTCTCATGGGGCAAAGCCGACGCTTGGCCGTCGACTCAAGGGGTATGGTGGTTACAGGCAAAGATCTCATGGAGCATCCATCACCAAATCGGCAGTGTTTGCGCAAGCCTGCGGATCAGTCTAGGGTCATGAGAACAACCGATGATCATCCGATGGTCTCGATGAGCCGAACCATTCGAGCCGAGCTATTTGCACCAGAAGCTGCATCAGTTCGCCCAAGATGATGAGTTAATTAGGACAGCAAGGTGGTTCCTCGGTTCAAGGGAGCTGCTGACCTTTCCAGAATCTGCCAGGGGCTGGCTCCTTGAGCCTAACACAGTGATATAGTTGGGAAACCGATGGTGGCCCAATCAGCTGGTCTGCTTTTATCCTCGCCTGGACTAAGGCTCGGGGGGCAGCTCGCCCTTAAGGTTCCTTGTTCTATGGAGCCGATTTGGTTGAAATCGGCTTGCTCTGCATCATAACTCGTCAAGAGAGGGTGAATTATTGCAGACGGGAATGGCTGGAGGTAGTGGAAAGAAGCAACGATCGCTGACGGACTCTGGACCAGGTGTGACTACAAAGAGATGAGGCATTACCAGGACAGTGGCAAAGAAGATCCGGTAGATGAGAATGCCGCTGAGGTCCAATAGTCCGTGTAGTTGAATCTGCATTTCCAGGATCTAGGATTTGCGCGATTGCGGCTCGTCCTGGGGGTGGAGGTCTGGATGGATCTGCCTCGAGTTTATCATGAGAGTCCGATGCATTGCCATCGGCTCCTTAAGCACCGACCAGATTGGCAGTCGGCAAGCCCGGTATAAAGGGCAATCGGCTAAATTACCATAAAGAAGGACGACAAGATCGAGTCGGGGAAATTCTCCATTGATCAACTAGAGTTCTTACATAAAGAGCTAATTGCTCTCAAAAGAAGATCCTAGGGGCTACATTGCCCGTCTACTACTGATGGCCCTGAGCTAAGATCCTATCTAGGGGCCGTTGCTGCCCTCGTCGTTGTCGCCATCATCGCCGTCGTCGGCGCTGCTCCCAGCCAGCTCATCGTCGCTGCTGTAGCGACCGCCGGCAGGACCTTCGTTGTCCTCGTCTTCTTCATCAGCGTCGTCGTCGTCGCTGTCGAAATCGCTGAGATTGCCGGGCCAGGGGCAGTGGCGCTTGGCCGGCGGCTCGTCGGAGGAGCTGTCATCTTCTTCCTCCTCCTCCGGCCCCTCCTCTTCGGAGGAGGGGGCCCCGTCCCAGGGAAGGTGGTCGTCGTCGCTTTCCTCCACCGCTTCCTCCTTGGCAAGGAAGAGGAGGTCGCTCTCCCCGTCGGTCAGGGACTGGTCGTCCTCTGACCAGGTGGAGAAGTCGTGGCTTGGCTCATCCCCGGCCTCGATGGCGCGGCGAATGTTGGCCGCGTGGGCTTCCTCCGAGTTCCACTCCGGCGTCGGCTCGCGGAAGGGGGAGGACTGCGCAGAAAAGTCTGACGAAGAGGAGGACATGGTGGCACAGGAGGGTTTTTTCTTTGGAAGTGCTAGTGCCTGGAGGATGAGGAAGAGAGCGACAGGAAGTGGCCGAATAAAAGGGGGAATATTTGGTTTAATGCCTAAGCAGTTCCCGAGGACGTGGTGCCAGAACCGTCAAGTCGTGCAGAGAAGGCGAGGAAGCAAGACGTCATCATGAAGGAAACTGCGACGGTTCTGCCGCGACATGACCCCTCGAGAAAAAAAAAACAGATGGTTTTGATATTATCATTACCAAAACCAGGGGGGCATGTGTTATCACCTGATTTTGGCCAAATCAGGAGACGGGCCGTATGTGGAGATGGGCTTAAAGGACGTACACGTGGAGCATCTTCGAAGCGGCCTTGCGCTGGGAGTTCGGGCTTAATTGCCCATGTATCTGTAACATATTAGATCGCATCTTAGTTTAGAAGTTAGAGTTTTACCCGTGCACGGTTTGGTGCACGCCCACATTAGAAAGTCCCTTGGACTATAAATATGTACCTAGGGTTTATGGAATAAACAACAACCAACGTTCAACACAAACCAATCTCGGCGCATCGCCAACTCCTTCGTCTCGAGGGTTCCTCCGGTAAGCACCATGCTGCCTAGATCGCATCTCGCGATCTAGGCAAGACGAGCCTGCCTAGTTGTTCATGCGTTGCTCGTCATCGAAGCCTTTTTGATGGCGAGCAACGTAGTTATCATAGATGTGTTAGGGTTAGCATTGTTCCTAGTATCATATGCCGTCGTAGTGCAACCCTTGCGCATCTAGCCGTCCCCGTACCTCATCATGGGTGCAGGGCGGCACCCCGCTTGATCGTTATTTAGTAGATCTGATCCGTTACGGTCGCTCCTTGATTCATCAAGGATTAGTTTAATATCTGCAATAGTTAGGCCTTACAAAGGGTTGGAGGATCCAGCGGCATGCCGGGTGTAGTTTGCTGCCCCTAGACAGGACGTTCCGAGGATCAACCTAGTGTTGGTTTTTAGGCCTTGTCTAGGGCTGGCTTACGTTTACCGTGCGTGAGCGCGAGGCCCAATCGTGAGTAGGATGATCCGATTATGCGGTGAAAACCCCGGATCGTCGTGGATCTCATACGCTTTATCATGATCAAGCGGGACCACCATATATTCGGCCACCTCGGACGAATCATGGGTGGATCGGCTCCATGAGCCGATTCACAGGACAACCTCGAGAGCCGATCGAGGCTCGTATTTAACGTGTACGTGTGTGCCCTGCAGAAACTAAGCGAGGCATCATCCACACCTTCCCGACCAGGTATAGGTCGGGTGGCACGCCCTTGCAATTTGCATCGGCGCGCGACCAGGAGGCTTTGCGGGCCGTCGCTCTGAGGGACTGGGGCCAGCCGCAGCCCTAGTTGTTCCCGGCTCTACGGTGTTGACCAGTCACTGCCCGCCGGTGGGTTTCTGACGTCAACAACATTGCTAGAGTAGCACATAGATAAATTGTGATACAAAATACATTGCAATCATAAAGAGATATAAATAAGCACTTCACTACGCCATTCATAACAGTGAATAAGTATTCTGTGAAATATAGCCTAAGAGACCCACACGGTGCACACACTGTCACCTTTACACACGTGGGACAAGGAGTCTCCGGAGATCACATAAGTAAAACTCACTTGACTAGCATAATGACATCTAGATTACAAGCATCATCATATGAATCTCAATCATGTAAGGCAGCTCATGAGATTATTGTATTGAAGCACATAGGAGAGAGATGAACCACATAGCTACCGGTACAGCCCCGAGCCTCGATGGAGAACTACTCCCTCTTCATGGGAGCAGCAGCGGTGATGAAGATGGCGGTGGAGATGGCAGCGGTGTCGATGGAGAAGCCTTCCGGGGCACTTCCCCGTCCGGCAGCGTGCGGAACGGAGACTCCTGTCCCCCGGATCTTGGCTTCACGATGGCGGCGGCTCCGGAAGGTTTCGCGTACCGTGGCTTCCTCCGTCGGGGTTTTTAGGTCGGGACCTTTAAATAGGCGAAAGGGGAGCCTCGGAGGGGCACCAGGGTGCCCTCACCACCGAGTGGCGCGGCCGGGCCCCGGCCCGCGCCCAAGTGTGGTGTGGGGCCCCCGGCCCATCTCTCGGCCCCTCTTCGGTGATCCGGAAGCTTCCGGGAAAAATAGGAACCCGGGCGGTGATTTCGTCCGATTCCGAGAATATTTCGTTACTAGGATTTCTGAAACCAAAAACAGCGAGAAAACGAGAACTGGCACTTCGGCATCTTGTTAATAGGTTAGTTCCAGTAAAATGCACGAATATGACATAAAGTGTGCATAAAACATGTAGATATCATCAATAAAGTAGCATGGAACATAAGAAATTATCGATACGTCGGAGACGTATCAGCATCCCCAAGCTTAGTTCTGCTCGTCCCGAGCGGGTAAAACGATAACAAAGATAATTTCGAAGTGACATGCCATCATAACCTTGATCATGCTATTGTAAAGCACATGAGATAAATGCGAGAGATTCGAAGCAATGATGAAGATAATGAGTAAACAAATGAATCATATAACAAAGACTTTTCATGAATAATACTTTCAAGACAAGCATCAATGAGTCTTGCATAAGAGTTAACTCATAAGCAATAAATTCTTAGTAGAAAGCTTTGAAACAACACAAAGGAAAATATAAGTTTCAGCGGTTGCTTTCAACTTTAACATGTATATCTCATGGATAATTGTCAACACAAAGTAATATAACAAGTGCAATAGGTAAACATGTAAGAATCAATGCACACAATTTACACAAGTGTTTGCTTCTAAGATAGAAAGAATAGGTAAACCGACTCAACAATAAAGTAAAAGAATGGCCCTTCAAAGAGGAAAGCATCGATTGCTATATTTGTGCTAGAGCTTTGATTTTGAAAACATATAGAGAGCATAAAAGTAAAGTTTTGAGAGGTGTTTGTTGTTGTCAACGAATGGTAGCGGGTACTCTAACCCCCTTGCCAAACAAACCTTCAAAGAGCGGCTCCCATTTTATTTTATTTTTGGGTGGCACTCCTTCCAACCTTTCTTTCACAAACCATGGCTAACCGAATCCTCGGGTGCCCGCCAACAATCTCATACCACGAAGGAGTGCCTTTTAATTTTAGTTTTATTATGATGACACTCCTCCCCACCTTTGCTTTCTCAAGCCATGGCTAACCGAATCCTTCGGGTGCCGTCCAACAATCACATACCATGGAGGAGTGTCTATTTTTGTTAATTAATTTGGGACTGGGAATCCCATTTTGCAAAATTATTGGATAAGCGGATGAAGCCACTAGTCCATTGGTGAAAGTTGCCCAACAAGATTGAAAGATAAACACCACATACTTCCTCATGAGCTATAAAACATTGACACAAATAAGAGGTAATAACTTTTGAATTTGTTTAAAGGTAGCACTCAAGCAATTTACTTTGGAATGGCGGAGAAATACCATGTAGTAGGTAGGTATGGTGGACACAAATGGCATGAATATTGGCTCAAGTATTTGGATGCATGAGAAGTATTCCCTCTCTATACAAGGTTTAGGCTAGCAAGGTTATTTGAAGCAAACTCAAGTATAAAATGGTGCAGCAAGACTCACATATAAACATATTGTAAGCATTATAAGACTTTACATCGTCTCCTTGTTGTTCAAACACCTCAACCAGTAAAATATCTAGACTTAGAGAGACCAATCATGCAAACCAAATTTTAACAAGCTCTATGTAATTATTCATTAATGGGTACAAGGTACATGATGCAAGAGCTTAAACAAGATCTATATGAGCACAACAATTGCCAAGTATCACATTATTCAAGACATTACGCCAATTACTACATGTAGCATTTCCCGTTTCCAATCATATAACAATTAACGAAGCAGTTTCAACCTTCGCCATGAAAATTAAAAGGCAAGAACACATGTGTTCATACGAACCAGCGGAGCGTGTCTCTCTCCCAAACAATCATTTATTCAAACAAAAACAAAAACAAAAACATACAGACGCTCCAAGTAAAGTACATAAGATGTGACCGAATAAAAATATAGTTTCAAGAGAAGGAACTCGATACTTTGTCGATGAAGAAGGGGATGCCTTGGGCATCCCCAAGCTTAGACGCTTGAGTCTTCTTAAAATATGCAGGGATGAACCACGGGGGCATCCCCAAGCTTAGAGCTTTCACTCCTCTTGATCATAGTATATCATACTCCTCTCTTGACCCTTGAAAACTTCCTTCACACCAAACTTCAAGCAAACTCATTAGAGGGTTAGTGCATAATCAAAAATTCACATGTTCAGAGGTGACACAAACATTCTTTTCACTTCTGGACATTGCATAAAGCTACTGGACATTAATAGATCAAAGAAATAAATCCAACATAGCAAAAGAGGCAATGCGAAATAAAAGGCAGAATCTGTCAAAAACAGAACAGTCCGTAAAGACGAATTTAAAGCTGGCACCAGAATTGATCAAATGGAAAAACTAAAAACTAATGAAAGTTGCGTACATATCTGATGATCACGCTCGTAAATTGGCAGATTTTTTCGAATTTTCTACAGAGAACTGTGCCCAGATTCGTGACAGACAGCAATGCTGTTTCTGCGCAGCGATCCCAAATATAACATCAACTTTGACATAGAAACTTTACTTGGCACAAAAAGATGATAAGGAGAGGTTGCTACAGTAGTAAACAACTTTCAAGACACAAATAAAACAAAGTACTGTAGTAAAAAAACACATGGGTTATCTCCCAAGAAGTTCTTTCTTTATAGCCATTAAGATGGGCTCAACAGTTTTAATGATGCACTCGCAAGAAATAGTAGTTGAAGCAAAAGAGAGCATCAAGAGGCAAATTCAAAACACATTTAAGTCTAACATGCTTCCTATGCATAGGAATCTTGTAAATAAACAAGTTCATGAAGAGCAAAGTAACAAGCATAGGAAGATAAAACAAGTGTAGCTTCAAAAATTTCAGCACATAGAAAGGTGTTTTAGTAACATGAAAATTTCTACAACCATATTTTCCTCTCTCATAATAACTTTCGGTAGCAACATGAGCAAACTCAACAATATAACTATCACATAAAGCATTCTTATCATGAGTCTCATGCATAAAATAATTACTACTCCCAACATAAGCATAGTCATTCTTATTAATTGTAGTGGGAGCAAATTCAACAAAGTAGCTATCAAATATAGGAGGTATATTGTAATCATAATCAAATTTATCCTCCATAACAGTGTGGTAACAAAAGACTACTATCATTATAATCATCATAAATGGGAGGCAAAGTATTATCAAAGTAAATTTTCTCCTCAATGCTTGGGGACTAAAAATATCATGCTCATCAAAGCCAGCTTCCCCAAGCTTAGAATTTTCCATAGCATTAGCAACAATAGTGTTCAAAGCATTCATATTAATATGTTCCATGGGTTTTTTAATTTTCGCATCAAACCATCCATGTCTTAAATCAGGAAATAGAATAAAAAGGTCATTGTTGTCCATTATGCCTAACTAGTGTAAACAAGAAACCAAATGTCGCAATTGCGAGTCTAAAGGAAATAGCTTCGAGCACACACACAATGGCGCCGGAAAAGTACTCGTTACACGGAACCGGAGTATGAGTGCCTTTTACCTTTCCTCCCGCAACGGCGCAGTAAAAGTACTTGATGTCTACGGGTGCTTCTATTCTTGTAGACGAGTGTTGGGCCCCCAAGAGCAGAGGTTTGTAGAACAGCAACAAGTTTCCCTTAAGTGGATCACCCAAGGTTTATCGAACTCGGGGAGGAAGAGGTCAAAGATATCCCTCTCAAGCAACCCTGCAACCACAAAGCAAGAAGTCTCTTGTGTCCCCAACACACCTAATAGGTGCACTAGTTCGGCGAAGAGATAGTGAAATACAAGTGGTATGAATGAATATGAGCAGTAGTACGGCGCCGTGAAAATAGCTCGGTCGGCGTGCGGTTGATGGTAGTAATATTGTAGGAAGTAAACAAGCGATAGTAACGCAGCGATAGTAATTCGATAAAACGAGTACAGCGATAGCGATATTTAGGAACAAGGCCTAGGGATTAGACTTTCACTAGTGGACACTCTCAACATTGATCACATAACAGAATAGATAAATGCATACTCTACACTCTCTTGTTGGATGATGAACACATTGCGTAGGATTACACGAACCCTCAATGCCGGAGTTAACAAGCTCCACAATTGGATGTTCATATTTAAGTAACCTTAGAGTGTAAGATAGATCAATACGACTAAACCAAGTACTAACATAGCATGCACACTGTCACCTTCATGCTTATGTAGGAGGAATAATACACATCAATACTATCATAGCAATAGTTAACTTCGCAATCTACAAGAGATCATGATCATAGCATAAACCAAGTACTAACACGAATGCACACACTGTCACCATTACATCGTGCAGGAGGAATAAAATTACTTTAATAACATTGCTAGAGTAGCACATAGATAAATTGTGATACAAAATACATTGCAATCATAAAGAGATATAAATAAGCACTTCACTACGCCATTCATAACAGTGAATAAGTATTCTGTGAAATATAGCCTAAGAGACCCACACGGTGCACACACTCTGTCACCTTTACACACGTGGGACAAGGAGTCTCCGGAGATCACATAAGTAAAACTCACTTGACTAGCATAATGACATCTAGATTACAAGCATCATCATATGAATCTCAATCATGTAAGGCAGCTCATGAGATTATTGTATTGAAGCACATAGGAGAGAGATGAACCACATAGCTACCGGTACAGCCCCGAGCCTCGATGGAGAACTACTCCCTCTTCATGGGAGCAGCAGCGGTGATGAAGATGGCGGTGGAGATGGCAGCGGTGTCGATGGAGAAGCCTTCCGGGGGCACTTCCCCGTCCGGCAGCGTGCCGGAACAGAGACTCCTGTCCCCCAGATCTTGGCTTCGCGATGGCGGCGGCTCTGGAAGGTTTCGCGTACCGTGGCTTCCTCCGTCGAGGTTTTTAGGTCAGGACCTTTAAATAGGCGAAAGGGGAGCCTCGGAGGGGCACCAGGGTGCCCTCACCACCAGGTGGCGCGGCCAGGCCCTGGCCCGCACCCAAGTGTGGTGTGGGGCCCCCCTGGCCCATCTCTGGCCCCTCTTCGGTGATCTGGAAGCTTCCGGGAAAAATAGGAACCTGGGCGGTGATTTTGTCCGATTCCGAGAATATTTCGTTACTAGGATTTCTGAAACCAAAAACAGCAGAAAACAGGAACTGGCACTTCGGCATCTTGTTAATAGGTTAGTTCCAGAAAATGCACGAATATGACATAAAGTGTGCATAAAACATGTAGATATCATCAATAAAGTAGCATGGAACATAAGAAATTATCGATACGTCGGAGACGTATCACCCCCCATACACCCGATCCGACGTTGTTGCTAGACAACATATTGGAGGTGAGACTGGAGATGCTACAACACATTTTCATTTTAGTTGTGATCATGAACTTTCTTAATCCTCTAAAGCATGCGCCAAGCGTCTATGCTCACATATAGCGTTTTGCAAGCGAACCGTATGGTACCCTCCTTCTGTTCCCACGGCGTGTTCCGGAAAATCCCGTACTCGCAGGTCACATGAACATCCCTCTCTGATGGTGATGAGTCCGATGCATGCCTTCTGAGTTCTTTTCTGTTGGCTGGAATTTTCAAAATCTCGCAAAAAAAGTTATTCCAATTGCCACCGAGACCAATTTATAACAGACAACATAAACTTTTTTTCTCAAAATTATTGTTTATTTAATGAAACTTGAATAAATTTATAGATTCATTTGGCAAACCTTGGCCGGTGTTATGGCCGATATTTCCGGTAATACCGGTGCCTACCGATTAGTTTTCCAACCAAGATAAAAAAAATCCTTCCTTCACCTCCTCTAATTCGCCATGTGCACCACCTTTATTTTAGTCTTTCCAAGAGCTAAAGGACCTGAACTTATTTTTGAGAATCATGTTTCAGTAGTGGTGAATTCTTCATTATGATTGCGGTGAATTAATATTTTATATAAAGGAAATATATTAATATCAAGAAGATACTAATTATGTCTAGGCATCAAGGATGCACACAACCAAAAAAATAGAAGAAGAAACAAAAGACCCCACCATAACAACGTGCGCAACATCAAAACATTGTTACAAAACACAAATCGTTCGACACATATATTTCTCCGAATCTGCTGCGAGTACTTAGTGGAATCTTCTCGACCCGAGACGAGCATGCGAGATGAAACCTCCAGAGCTTATCTGGTCTTCTTCGAACACGACCGCCTCAATCTCCCATCAACACCTTGGTAATTGCAACAATGCAAGTGCTAGGGCGGACCAAAGGTGGATGAAAGATTGCGGTGAATTAATGGCGGTTGATGTATTCTAGAGTCCGGACAGAGTTGCCAAATTATAATGGTTTCACCGTCAGATTCGTACTTTACTTTGAAGAGTCCCTAGCATCCTCTCCCACAAGAACAGTCACAACCTCATCAGTCACATACTCATACTTTCCAAGGATATTTATGTACCCCAAAGACCATCATCAGAATTGTTGGAGTTCTACCTAATTAAGGAGACAGTTTCATTACTCGAAATGAAAACGCCATGACAGCACAACTGTATCGTACTGATACTTTGCTTTGCGTTTATAGAAGAACAGTATGGAGAGTGAATATAATGAACTCGCGGGCATTTGATCCGGCAGCAAGTCGGTATTCCATTGGTCCAACGATATGTGTGGGGTTCATTGCTGAAAGTTTTCTTCCCGTATACAATGTAAAAATAGAACAGAATACAACATGTGAGGGGCCCTTAGTGGAGAGAATTAATTGCTTTTGTCGGTCGATCGGCTCAGGATCAGGCAACTTGCTCTGTTCATCAGGTGGGCTCCGCACTGCCCAGAGCTCTCCAAGCCACGACCTATCTCTTTCAGCGCCACTGAGAACGCGCTCTTGCTGCCGATCAAAGCCGAAGAGAGGAACACGACGCTTTTCTCCGGCTGCGCGTTGTCAACACCCGGATTTTTAAGTCCAGATGCCTATTATGTCGTATATCGCAATCCCAAGAATATTGTTGTTGCGAGACATAATAGTTGAATATCATAGAGTCATCATTTATTACAACACATAATCGTCTTACAAAGGTAGATCACATGATCCACGATTACAATAGTAGTTGATCACTTGATCAACGAACATCACAAAGAGCGGAAGCGAAGTAGTAGAGGCTATTTAATCCACAGGCCAACGCTTGACGTCAGGAGCGGTCCTAGTTGTAGTAGACGTCCTGCTGTCCATCTTCCTCGTACTGCTGTTCACCTTCATAGTCTGGCCATTTGAATAGCCAGGGACAAAAGCCATGAGTACTTTTAAAGTACTCGCAAACTAATACTAGTGTAAGCACTATCAACTTTAGTAAGGGGATACTAAGCTCTAGGTTTATTTGCATAAAGCCAAGTTTATTTCATAAACATTTAGTAAAGATGCTTGAATCACTAGACTAACTCGGGTGGAAACATTAGTGTCATTCCCACAACTCTGTTGTGATTCAAGTCAAAGTCACCTTTCACCTTTCAAATTCAAGTCGCAAGTCACATGTCACATTTTTGAAAATGGTCTGATGACGGAACAGTATGGCCTTTCCAACCGTCCATAACCGTGGACACGGCTATTCGAATAGTTCTACACTCTGCAGAGGTCGTACACTTGTGCCACAACATTTGCAATAATCCGTCAGGGTTAACTGGCCCTGATTTATCATAGTCCGTATGCGGACTACCAACCATAACCTTTCACTTACATACTCTAGTATAGGCACCTCTCCCCATGAGCTTGGCCTCCCAGTGAAGACGGTATCGGCCACTGGGAGCTGCACGAGGCTTGGGCCGGACATTCACCTCATTCACGTCATATCGTATCATTTCTTTTATTGTAGAGGCAGCTCTTGGCATAACCCCGATGACGCTTGTTCAGAGGGAACCCATACTAAAGCACATAAATTTCTAGTTAAGCCCTTACCCATGTTGGGTATTGTGGGGGTACTTTCAAAATTGGAATGGTATCGCATCCGAACCCAACCATCAGTTTTTGTAAAATTCACCAAGTCATTCACCAGTCATATTCACCTTCAAAATCTTTCAATAGAATGACTCATCATTCCAAGGTTTTCAAAGTCATTCAAATTCACAAGTTCCCAACTAGAGTAGTCACTTTTAATATTGAGCACTAGCCACTAGTTATGAGGGGTGCTAAGTATCTTGGAGCTTGCTAGGCTAAGTGTGATTCTCTTGTACTACTCTATAATTCAACCCAAGTGAATCCTAAACCAAAAAGTAACTTTGATAAATAAAATCAAGTAAAGCTTGTAAAGTAAAAACTTTGGGATAGGTTCATAAAGTAAAATGTAATGATGCCTTGCTCTGGTAGAGCTTTGCACCATGATGGTTAGCAAGTTTATTAGCTTGCATTAATATTAGCTTGCCTTGATTGGGGAGGTGATCAAAGTGTTCTTCTTCTTCCTCTTGGTAGAATACCTCCTCCTCTTGATAGTCTCCGATACTAGCGTCTAAAAAAAATGAATACGATGATACAATCACCAAACAACACTTAAGTAAACTTAATTAGCCTTAATGGCTCACCCAAATGATCTAGCATCACTATTTAACATTTATCCAAAAATTATTCTAGGGTTTCCTTATTTAATATTAGGAAAACAATTTCCTCTCATTAAAAATTGGAATTAGGGTTTCTCTTTGGTTTGGGAGAAATAATTTCCTCTCATTGAATTCTTCTTAAGATTTAATCTTCTCAAATAACCAGGGATGATCCCATGTTGACCAAGGTCAACACTTCACACTTAGTATTTGAGAAAAGTGATTTAAATGAGATTCATCATCTCATGTGATTTAAATAACTAGTGCAATTTTAAATACTAGGTTGATTTAAATTCTACAAGTGAGCAAGTATGAGCCTAAGCATTTAAAGGTAAACACATTACTTCATATCAATTGTGAGAATGATTTAAATGAGGTGCTACACCTCATAGATGTAAATTCCTAAAATTTGAAATAGTTTGAATGGGCTAGTATTGACTACCTAGCCAATATTCTGCTTCTAGCCCATGATCATGTACAGAACCCATATCATAATTTTACATAGTAAATTAGGGTTTGTTAAATGTGAATTATTAGAGTTGGAATCAACTCAAAATCATTTATAGATAATTTTTAATATTTATTTGAAGTTAGAAAAGGCCATGCCTTGTTATTTTTATCATTTGAATTTAATTGCGAAATTGGAAAAGAGGCCAGTGGCATTGTTTAGATAATTTCATTAGCTTTCTGAATATATAAAATTTGCTAAATTTGGTGTAGTGGATTTTAAATTATTCAAATTGGAAGTGAGCAGCGAGTGTTAAATTTGAACTAAAAGAATTAAATTGAATTTGAATTTACGGGCCACGCGGGAAAACGAAACGGGCTAAACGGACTAAACGAGACCGGGCCGGCCCAACTAGCGCCTGACCACGCCGCGGGCCGCCTGACATGGGGTCCCACGCGTCAGTGGCTTAATTCACCGAATCGGTACCTGCGAGTAGGAGCCGTCGGATCAGACGAGGATCGCACGGCCGTGGTTCGTCGTTGTCGACGGGGGAGGGGAGCCTGCTGCACCGGCGAGGTAGGGGGTCGGAGGGCGCTGTAGGTCGCCGACGGTCGAGGGAGATGGTCGAGGCGAGGTTGTCGAGGGTGTAGAGGCCCCTGTTACAGTGGCGGAGCTTGGGGTGGCCTAAATCGAAGGGTGGTTCTGCGGCGGATTCCGGCGACTGCGAGCTCGCAATTGGAGCTGTCTGCGGCTTAATCGAGGTGGAGCAGGGGTTGAGGAGGTCGAGGAGAAGGAGGGGAACAGATTTGGTGTGAAGAGTGAAGGCGGAGAGGGCCTCTATTTATAGATGCGGCTCGGGTGGCCGTGGGGGTGCGGCGAGGTCGACGGTGGCGCCGGCGATTCAGGACGCGAAGGGGCAAGGCGATGGGGGCATCGTGTAGGCGTCGGCTAGGAGAAGCTAGCGCGCGCGAAGGGGCAGCAGAGGGAGGACGGGAGCGTGCTGGATCATTGTCGTCCTCGCAGTACAGGCACGGCAAGTTTTTGATGATGGCGAGGGAGAGGATTCCTCTGCGGGCTAGGGAGCTTGTCTACGGGGTAGAGGCGGGAGAGGTGGTGCTCGACGCAGGCGTAGGGATGCAGGAAGAGGACGAGGGTGCTCGAGCGCAGGGCATCCTGGCGCGTCCAGGAAAGTGTCTGGGCGCGCTCACCGCGTGCCTGGCACGTTCTGGGCGTTTTTGGGCACACGTGTTCCGGCCAATGCCGTGGCTCGGCGAGCTCAGGCCGTGCTACGTGATGATCAGCAGGTACCAGGCGTGCTCCAGGACATGATCAGCATGAGAGAGGAGTGCCAGAGAGGAGGGTTGCATGTGTGTGTGCATACTCACGGCATGAGCAAAGTTTTGGCATTTCTCCACTTTAATCAACCATTGCAAGTACTGGGCTTGGTGTAGGGGTGATAGGGGAGCAATGATCATCCAGAATTAAAGGTAGTTTAGGCTAAAATCCAGAGGATATTAGGGTGTATGGCATTTCCAGATTTGTGCCTGCAAGGTGTATGATGAAATGGCCGCATGACGATTTTTGTGGAATTTTGGATTTCTTTTTGGTACAACTCAAACATATAATTAAATAGAAAGAATGGTGGCGAGTGGTGTTCATTTTGGTGAAGTTTTGCAACAATTCAAAAAGTGGGTCATCTTCTCTTTGTTTCAAAGTCCTCTCTTGTCAATCCTATTCTGGTCAACTCTGGTCAACTTCAGCAGGGTCAACATGAAAGTTGTTGACCTTGACATGGTCTTGGATGACATGGCAATAGTTGACCAAGTTTAGTTTAGGAATCGGAAGATAAGTGGGTGCAAAGTGATGAAGAAAATAAAAATGGGACATATGACCATTATCATATGTATGATGGTTTTGAGATTTCCTTTGATTTGATTCTTGTTTCTTTGATGCAATTGTGTTTGTTTATCATATATAAACATTCTACAAGCAAGAGATCAAGCAATGGTGGCCTTGGTTGAAGATTTGCAAATTTTGCTAAGTGTATGTGAGTGAAATTTGGGGTTTTTCTCCCTATTTGATTTCTCTCCATTTGATTTAACTTTTGTTGATTCTAAAGTGATTATTATTGGTTTAGAAACATTATCCAACCATTGAATCCATTTCAAATGGTCTTGTTCAAAGATTTGCAAAAATGGCCATAACACATAAGAGATGATGTGTCAATTTTCATTAAACTTGTAAATTGTTGATCTTGCTTTACTTGGACATGGGTTAGGTTCAATTTAGTGTTGTATTAGGTTGAGAGATGGTTTCACATCATTTGGTCAAGGTTTAGAGTTATAGGGCAAAATTTGGTAAAATGGCTATGTGCCACATATGCCTCTATGCATATGTTGCATTTGAATTTTAATTTGACTTGGCTTGACCCAAATGAGGTTGTGGAGTGTTGAAATGGTATCTAGAAGTGATTCAACCATTCACAACAAGTCCTAGGGTCAATCTTCTCAAATTCACAAATTTGCTAATTTACTCTCACATGCCTCTATGGCATTTTTAGTTTCTTTTTATTTTATTTGGAAACAACTTGAATTAGGTTTGATAAGTATTAGGTAAGTTGTGTGAAGGTTTTCCGAACCTTTAAACAAAGTAGAGAAGCTTAGGGTAAAAATTTATAATTATAGCCATAGGCACATATGCCTTTTTCTTATTTAACTTCCTTTTATTTTATTTTAACTAGGATGATGAAAAGAGGGGTGGGGTTTAGGGTTTAAGATTATTTCAAATACTAATAGCAAGCAATCATGGCAATAGCACAAGAATTAAGCAAGATCACTATGTATCACACTTAATTTAATAAAAGTTTTTGTTGGTTCCAAAAATTTGGAACTAGGGAAATTCATTTGTTTTGTTTTGAAATTTTTGGGATGTTACAAACCCTTCCCCCTTAAACAAATCTCGTCCCGAGATTTTAGGAAAAGTTAGGTTCCTAAGAGAGATTGAGCATTTTATTAACAGGAAGACATACTTGGCATGGTCTGGGGTGCTTCCTGAGCTTCAGTGGCAGTCATGTGGTAGAGACGACCGTTGTTGTTGTTCTGGTTCCTTCTACCGGCGAAGCGGCGCTGTTGCTGGGCAGGTGCAGCGGTGTTGGCGGCGATCTTGGCAAGCTTCTTGGGGCACTCATTGGAGTAGTGACCCACAACTCCACATTCATAGCAGTTGATGGTTGACTTGTCCTTGGGGTTGACGGGAATAGTGTTGCTTCCAGTCGTTGGGGCAGTATTGGGGTTGTTGTTGTTGCCATTGGGGTGGTTGTTGTTGGTGGTGCGGTTGCCGTTGTTATTGTGGTTGTTGGTGTTGTTGTTGTTGCTGTTGTTGTTGTTGCGGTTGTTGTTGTTGTTGCTTGGGTGGTATATGTCTGAGCAGGGGGCTTGTTGTATCTTGAAGCAAATCCTCCAGTTGAGTTGTTGCGGTGCTTCTGGGTATGGTGGGGTCCACTCTGGTTCATCATTCTGCGCTTGCGGTTCTCATTGGCCTGATGCAGCTTTCCTTCCATCTGTATGGCTGAGTCCACGAGGGCTTCCAAATCAGCGAACGGAATGTTCACTAACACAGTTTGCATCTCGTCGTGCAGTCCGTTCAGAAATCTTTCCTTTCTCTTCTCATTGGTGTCGGTCTCATCCGGGGCGTACCTTGACAGAGTGAGAAACCTGTCGCGGTATTCCACCACGGACATCCTTCCTTGCTTGAGTTCACGGAACTCGTCTCTCATCTTCTTGATTAGTCCTTGGGGTACATGGTACTTGCTGAACTTCATCTTGAAGTCTTCCCAGGTCATCATCTGTCCCGCATTCATTGCACGGGCACTTGTCCACCAGGCTCTGGCAGGTCCTGATAGGTAGTGGGTGGCGAACAGTACTTTTTCTGCGGCTTCAACTCCCGCAACTTCGAGGTTATTCTCCATCGTCTGGAGCCAGTCATCAGCATCTAAGGGCTCTTCGGTCTTGTTGAATATCGGTGGGTTGGTGTTCTGAAAATTCTTCAGCTTTGACCCAGGGTGATCGTGGTTTCCGTGGCCTTGATTGTTCTGAGTTATCTGTTGTAGTGCGGCAAGGTTTGCTTGGCGTTCAGCTCTTTCGGCTTCTCGGTCTGCCATCATCGTCTGCAGCAGTTGCATCATGGCATCCTGGGTGGCGTTACGGGTTGGTGGGGCCATCTGAACATTGAGGTAGATGATAAGATAAGAGGGAAATTTCTAGGGTTTGTTTTGTTAAAATTTAAAAAGTTCATAATTTGAAAACTTGAGTAGTGTTGCGGGGGTAAAAACCAACAACACTTTTTCATTCATACCAAACATCACATATTACAAAGCTAACACACCGTTGGTTTTAAGAACCATTCATCGCTCTACGATACAAGGGGATCCTGATACAAACTCACACCTACTTAAGTGCTGGGGTGATACTACTCTTCAGGGTGGAATTCTTCGTCTTCACGGGTGATGTGCTTGGTGAGAGGTGAGAGCGTTGTCCAAATCCCTACGGGTTTTGTACTGCCTGAAGTCCTGGGTGCTACATAGGGGTTCATCTCCGTGGGCGGTGGCATGGTCATCGATCTTCCCATGGAGTCATGTCTTGGATAGTAGACGAAGCGAGTGTTCTTGATCTTGTTCTCATTTTGTCCGCACAGACGGAAAATTGCTTCTTGCATAGCTCTGACTAGTCCTTCCTTCCAAGTGTTTCCCGTTACGAAAAACCGAGATGGTTTCCCATACCGGGGCTCCAAGCTTCCTTCGGAGATCAGTGGAAACTTCCCACCGAGGTGGTTCTCCGGAGTGGTTGTTGAGGGGTATTCCGAAGAACTCGGGATACGGGTGTCCCAGATATTCCACTAGTTGCTTCAAATCCTTTTCGAACCTTAGGTCGCCTCCGTGACCAGGCTGATAGAACTCCCAATGGTATTCCATCTGTGAGCAATTAGGATAAGTAAGTTTAAAGAAGTGATCAAGTGTGCAAACTTTTATGTAGAAACTTCAAGGAAAAGTAGTGCATGGATTATTATTTTGCAAAGATCTCAAGGGTAAGAGTAAGAATAAGTTTTCATAAATATTCGCTTCGTTGGTTTTGAAACTAAGTTTTTCAGAAGTCCATTCTAACTAGGGTCTCCTAAGGTCAAACAATGGCTCTGATACCAACTTGTCAACACCCGGATTTTTAAGTCCAGATGCCTATTATGCCGTACATCGCAATCCCAGGAATATTGTTGTTGCGAGACATAATAGTTGAATATCATAGAGTCATCATTTATTACAACACATAATCGTCTTACAAAGGTAGATCACATGATCCACGATTACAATAGTAGTTGATCACTTGATCAACGAACATCACAAAGAGCGGAAGCGAAGTAGTAGAGGCTATTTAATCCACGGGCCAACGCTTGACGTCGAGAGCGGTCCTAGTTGTAGTAGACGTCCTCGCTGTCCATCTTCCTCGTACTGCTGTTCACCTTCATAGTCTGGCCATTTGAATAGCCAGGGAAAAAAGCCATGAGTACTTTTAAAGTACTCGCAAACTAATACTAGTGTAAGCACTATCAACTTTAGTAAGGGGATACTAAGCTCTAGGTTTATTTGCATAAAGCCAAGTTTATTTCATAAACATTTAGTAAAGATGCTTGAATCACTAGACTAACTCAGGTGGAAACATTAGTGTCATTCCCACAACTCTGTTGTGATTCAAGTCAAAGTCACCTTTCACCTTTCAAATTCAAGTCGCAAGTCACATGTCACATTTTTGAAAATGGTCTGATGACGGAACAGTATGGCCTTTCCAACTGTCCATAACCGTGGACACGGCTATTCGAATAGTTCTACACTCTGCAGAGGTCGTACACTTGTGCCACAACATTTGCAATAATCCGTCGGGGTTAATCGGCCTCGATTTATCATAGTCCGTATGCGGACTACCAACCATAACCTTTCACTTACATACTCTAGTATAGGCACCTCTCCCCATGAGCTTGGCCTCCCGAGTGAAGACAGATCGTCGGCTCGGGAACCGCACGAGGCTTGGGCCGGACATTCACCTCATTCACGTCATATCGTATCATTTCTTTTATTGTAGAGGCAGCTCTTGGCATAACCCCGATGACGCTTGTTCAGAGGGAACCCATACTAAAGCACATAAATTTCTAGTTAAGCCCTTACCCATGTTGGGTATTGTGGGGGTACTTTCAAAATTGGAATGGTATCGCATCCGAACCCAACCATCAGTTTTTGTAAAATTCACCAAGTCATTCACCAGTCATATTCACCTTCAAAATCTTTCAATAGAACGACTCATCATTCCAAGGTTTTCAAAGTCATTCAAATTCACAAGTTCCCAACTAGAGTAGTCACTTTTAATATTGAGCACTAGCCACTAGTTATGAGGGGTGCTAAGTATCTTGGAGCTTGCTAGGCTAAGTGTGATTCTCTTGTACTACTCTATAATTCAACCCAAGTGAATCCTAAACCAAAAAGTAACTTTGATAAATAAAATCAAGTAAAGCTTGTAAAGTAAAAACTTTGGGATAGGTTCATAAAGTAAAATGTAATGATGCCTTGCTCTGGTAGAGCTTTGCACCATGATGGTTAGCAAGTTTATTAGCTTGCATTAATATTAGCTTGCCTTGATTGGTGAGGTGATCAAAGTGTTCTTCTTCTTCCTCTTGGTAGAATACCTCCTCCTCTTGATAGTCTCCGATACTAGCGTCTAAAAAAATGAATACGATGATACAATCACCAAACAACACTTAAGTAAACTTAATTAGCCTTAATGGCTCACCCAAATGATCTAGCATCACTATTTAACATTTATCCAAAAATTATTCTAGGGTTTCCTTATTTAATATTAGGAAAATAATTTCCTCTCATTAAAAATTGGAATTAGGGTTTCTCTTTGGTTTGGGAGAAATAATTTCCTCTCATTGAATTCTTCTTAAGATTTAATCTTCTCAAATAACCAGGGATGATCCCATGTTGACCAAGGTCAACACTTCACACTTAGTATTTGAGAAAAGTGATTTAAATGAGATTCATCATCTCATGTGATTTAAATAACTAGTGCAATTTTAAATACTAGGTTGATTTAAATTCTACAAGTGAGCAAGTATGAGCCTAAGCATTTAAAGGTAAACACATTACTTCATATCAATTGTGATAATGATTTAAATGAGGTGCTACACCTCATAGATGTAAATTCCTAAAATTTGAAATAGTTTGAATGGGCTAGTATTGACTACCTAGCCAATATTCTGCTTCTAGCCCATGATCATGTACAGAACCCATATCATATTTTTACATAGTAAATTAGGGTTTGTTAAATGTGAATTATTAGAGTTGGAATCAACTCAAAATCATTTATAGATAATTTTTAATATTTATTTGAAGTTAGAAAAGGCCCTGCCTTGTTATTTTTATCATTTGAATTTAATTGCGAAATTGGAAAAGAGGCCAGTGGCATTGTTTAGATAATTTCATTAGCTTTCTGAATATATAAAATTTGCTAAATTTGGTGTAGTGGATTTTAAATTATTCAAATTGGAAGTGAGCAGCAGTGTTAAATTTGAACTAAAAGAATTAAATTGAATTTGAATTTCTGGGCCACGCGGGAAAACGAAACGGGCTAAACAGACTAAACAGACTGGGCCGGCCCAACTAGCGCTGACCACGCCGCGGGCCGCCTGACATGGGGTCCCACGCGTCAGTGGCTTAATTCACCGAATCGGTACCTGCGAGTAGGAGCCGTCGGATCAGACGAGGATCGCACGGCCGTGGTTCGTCGTTGTCGATGGGGGAGGGGAGCCTGCTGCGCCGGCGAGGTAGGGGGTCGGAGGGCGCTGTAGGTCGCCGGCGGTCGAGGGAGATGGTCGAGGCGAGGTTGTCGAGGGTGTAGAGGCCCCTGGTACAGTGGCGGAGCTTGGGGTGGCCTAAATCGAAGGGTGGTTCTGCGGCGGATTCCGGCGACTGCGAGCTCGCAATTGGAGCTGTCTGCGGCTTAATCGAGGTGGAGCAGGGGTTGAGGAGGTCGAGGAGAAGGAGGGGAACAGATTTGGTGTGAAGAGTGAAGGCGGAGAGGGCCTCTATTTATAGATGCGCTGGGTGGCCGTGGGGGTGCGGCGAGGTCGACGGTGGCGCCGGCGATTCAGGACGCGAAGGGGCAAGGCGATGGGGGCATCGTGTAGGCGTCGGCTAGGAGAAGCTAGCGCGCGTGAAGGGGCAGCAGAGGGAGGACGGGAGCGTACTGGATCATTGTCGTCCTCGCAGTACAGGCACGGCAAGTTTTTGATGATGGCGAGGGAGAGGATTCCTCTGCGGGCTAGGGAGCTTGTCTACGGGGTAGAGGCGAGAGAGGTGGTGCTCGACGCAGGCGTAGGGATGCAGGAAGAGGACGAGGGTGCTCGAGCGCAGGGCGTCCTGGCGTGTCCAGGAAAGTGTCTGGGCGCGCTCACCGCGTGCCTGGCACGTTCTGGGCGTTTTTGGGCACGCGTGTTCCGGCCAATGCCGTGGCTCGGCGAGCTCAGGCCGTGCTACGTGATGATCAGCAGGTACCAGGCGTGCTCCAGGACATGATCAGCATGAGAGAGGAGTGCCAGAGAGGAGGGTTGCGTGTGTGTGTGCATGCTCACGGCATGAGCAAAGTTTTGGCATTTCTCCACTTTAATCAAGCATTGCAAGTATTGGGCTTGGTGTAGGGGTGATAGGGGAGCAATGATCATCCAGAATTAAAGGTAGTTTAGGCTAAAATCCAGAGGATATTAGGGTGTATGGCATTTCCAGATTTGTGCCTGCAAGGTGTATGATGAAATGGCCGCATGACGATTTTTGTGAAATTTTGGATTTCTTTTTGGTACAACTCAAACATATAATTAAATAGAAAGAATGGTGGCAGTGGTGTTCATTTTGGTGAAGTTTTGCAACAATTCAAAAAGTGGGTCATCTTCTCTTTGTTTCAAAGTCCTCTCTTGTCAATCCTATTCTGGTCAACCTGGTCAACTTCAGCAGGGTCAACATGAAAGTTGTTGACCTTGACATGGTCTTGGATGACATGGCAATAGTTGACCAAGTTTAGTTTAGGAATCAGAAGATAAGTGGGTGCAAAGTGATGAAGAAAATAAAAATGGGACATATGACCATTATCATATGTATGATGGTTTTGAGATTTCCTTTGATTTGATTCTTGTTTCTTTGATGCAATTGTGTTTGTTTATCATATATAAACATTCTACAAGCAAGAGATCAAGCAATGGTGGCCTTGGTTGAAGATTTGCAAATTTTGCTAAGTGTATGTGAGTGAAATTTGGGGTTTTTCTCCCTATTTGATTTCTCTCCATTTGATTTAACTTTTGTTGATTCTAAAGTGATTATTATTGGTTTAGAAACATTATCCAACCATTGAATCCATTTCAAATGGTCTTGTTCAAAGATTTGCAAAAATGGCCATAACACATAAGAGATGATGTGTCAATTTTCATTAAACTTGTAAATTGTTGATCTTGCTTTACTTGGACATGGGTTAGGTTCAATTTAGTGTTGTATTAGGTTGAGAGATGGTTTCACATCATTTGGTCAAGGTTTAGAGTTATAGGGCAAAATTTGGTAAAATGGCTATGTGCCACATATGCCTCTATGCATATGTTGCATTTGAATTTTAATTTGACTTGGCTTGACCCAAATGAGGTTGTGGAGTGTTGAAATGGTATCTAGAAGTGATTCAACCATTCACAACAAGTCCTAGGGTCAATCTTCTCAAATTCACAAATTTGCTAATTTACTCTCATATGCCTCTATGGCATTTTTAGTTTCTTTTTATTTTATTTGGAAACAACTTGAATTAGGTTTGATAAGTATTAGGTAAGGTGTGTGAAGGTTTTCCGAACCTTTAAACAAAGTAGAGAAGCTTAGGGTAAAAATTTATAATTAGAGCCATAGGCACATATGCCTTTTTCTTATTTAACTTCCTTTTATTTTATTTTAACTAGGATGATGAAAAGAGGGGTGGGGTTTAGGGTTTAAGATTATTTCAAATACTAATAGCAAGCAATCATGGCAATAGCACAAGAATTAAGCAAGATCACTATGTATCACACTTAATTTAATAAAAGTTTTCGTTGGTTCCAAAAATTTGGAACTAGGGAAATTCATTTGTTTTGTTTTGAAATTTTTGGGATGTTACACGCGTCCAGCCATCTCAGGCACTCATGCCGCTTCCCGTCACCGTCCCCGCTGCCTGCGCCGGCGTTTACTAGTGGGCCAATGCAGAACACCCTCGGCGTCAGGCGAACGGTGCGCAGACGACGCCGGCGAGCGCCTTCAGGGCCGAGCTCAGTGGCGACGTGAGCGTGTCAACGCAGAACATGTCGTGCAGGAGCGCGTCGGCGTAGGGGGCGGGAGGGACAGGAGGAAGTCACGGAGCACCAGGTTGGCGAGGCTGAGCGCGTCAAGGCTCTGCTTGACCGAGTGCGCAGCTGGTAGGCGATGGAAGAGTTGGCCGCGGCGAGGTGCGCCACTGCGTTGGCAGAGACGACGTCGCTGTCTGGCGGGTGGCGGGTCGACCACGGCGTTGTGGCCGTGCCGCAGCAGGTGCTTGGCCAGCTCCACCATGGGTATCAGTTGGCCGACACCAGCGACAGGTCGAGCATGAACATCCCGTACTACTGCTAGAACAGATCCATCTTGGTTAGGAAGGGAGGAAGTCGCTGCCGTTGGCCACTGCGCTCGTCATACGGGTCTACCGGGTGGGCCGAGGCCGACAGCATGCTGTGTGCGCTTCTGCATGGGCTGGGGCGACAACACCACGTCGCTAGCGTGCATCCTCATCGTTGGATCATCGAGTGCCCATGATTGAGGTGCTTGGCCTTGCGCAAAGTCTCACCAGAACGCCGTGCTCCTGACGCTGCTCAGAAACAACGGCGGCAAGAGGCCAGGATCTCGGCCGGAGATGTGTTTCCGCGACGCGCAAGGTGGGGTGAGGAAAAGAGGGGTTTTATTTCCAACAAAAGAGCTGCATTCTGTTGCGTGCGCACAAGGAGTGATTCAGGGCTCACCCGATCTATTTCTATCCTAGCTAGCTGTAATATCCCAGGTAATGGGGTTACAAAAATAGAGGAAACAGATGTGTGCATTGCATTCATGCATAGAAAATCTGGGGAATTTTCGCGCTTTAAAGTAAAACAGTCACAGTAACTGAAGTTTCACTTGATCTTGGTGGAATTGAAGTAGCTCATCAAGTCAAGAGCTATAAACCTCAATGTGACTTTGTTAAAACCTTGTTTTGGGTAGAGATAATTTGATCTAAGGGGTTAGATCAAATGGAATTAAAAATCAACACAAGAACTTATTAATCAAGATCAACTACTTGATCTTATTAAAGATCACAACATGACATTCCTTGCCATAACATATGAACATCCATTTATTAATTGGAAATTAAGTAACAAGAATTGGAGAAACTATTCTTCACCCATCTTCTCCATGTCTTAAATTAATTCATGATCCTACCATGAGCTTCATGGTATTCATTCTATTTTATTCTTGGAAACATAACAAGGAGATCAACTCTAGAAATATATACCTTTCTCTATTCCATATTATTGTACATCAAACCTAGAGAGGTGAGAGTTCTATAGTAATTATTAGAGAAGCAATGGAAAACCTTCAGCTAAAACCTTGGATATACATCCATGTATTCCAACCATCACCTTGAAGAGAAACCCTAGGATATTATTCCAGACCATCCCTAGAGAGAGAACCCAATTATATTAAACATAGATATTGATGATCACATCATTCTCTATGGAGCCTAAACATAGGTTAGAATTGAAGTCCTTCCCTAATGAGAGAGACCAATCATACAAAACATAGCTTTATCTATTTAAGAATAAAGGACAACCATTGAACTAGAGTATTAGGAGCACACCATAACCTAGAATAATCCATTCTTATATAAGAGAGATCAATTATGGTGTTACACTCAAATTAGTTGAGCCAACACTTGAATGTGAGGGAAAGAACTATCCATATACTCAGATGATAATATCAACATTATTTAAGTGGAACCCTAACAGAATATCTCAGGCATTTTCCTGGGATATAACCTATAGAGACACCCATAGCTATGTCCATCCAAGAAACTATAAGGGAGATATTATGCTTAGTTGATCAAGACAACACTTGATCATAGAAGTGAAGACCATTCCATTAGGAATACTTTAGGAATCCAAACCTTGATCATTCTAAATTGAGTGATGATCATAAACCCTACGAACTTGAAGTAGAGATATTAAGAACAAGTGGATCATGCCTAATCCATGACCATGCTTTGGAGAAATAGGAGAATAATCCAAATACTAACACTTATATGATTAGTAGATGTTATTCCCCACAAGAAATCATAGGGAGCTCACTAGTAATCAACCTTAGGCTTATATCCCAATCTTAACTTGTGAACCACTTGGTGATCATAAGTAGAATTCTACCACATCTACATTCCACTTATTCTTCACCTAATAAACAAAAGAGAACCTTAGAATAAAACTCCATACTTAATATAGTGAGAAACCATCCATCCATATGACCAAAGTTAACTATAAAAAGAACAATAACAACTTGAGATACTTTAACAATAGATTAAGGATATAATAGAAGCTAATTGGTAGAAGATAAAACCACTTCCCAAATCCTTAGTAATTAGAGAAGCACATGAAATAGTAAGCAAGTAACCACTTTATCATGGTTAGGGAAATTAAATCTTAGCACATGCAATATGGAGTTCTCTCATCTATACAACCTAGAATTAAATCTCATCCCTAGTTTGAGCATCATTTGGGTGATCACAACTAAAACCTAATTCATAATTGAGTTCCAAACCATTTGCCAGTAAGTAAATATAATTAGAACCTAGAATTCCTCACTAGCTAAACTATATGGTTAAACCCATGGTGGTGATCAATTACTTATCTTGATAACCAAAACCAAACCATGATGAGAGTAGTACCTACTCTAGGTATTCTAAGGTGTTACTAAACCACAATATTAATACTAAGCTTGGGAGGAGTTTAAGTAGAGTTTCCAATTCATTAGCACATAGTTCTGCACATAAAATAAACAATCAAGTGACAACACTATCAAATAGGAGGTCAAATCCTTAGAGATATTTAGCACATAAAATCATGTCACTATATCACTTTCTTATTTGAAATCCATAAATAAGTATTACCTTGAGATTATTTCTTGCAAGATGAAACCAAATAAAACTTTATACATCACTAAGTAAGAAAATTATCATCTGGAAAACAATTTGAATATTTACAAAGATAATATTCAAATTCATGTTCATATGGGTAATTAAATTCAAGTTCCAATCATAATAACTAAACCAATGTTATAATACCCATATTAATTTTCTAATACACCACCAAAGTGCCTGAGGAATCTTGAACTAATCCTTGTATTATTCAAATAAGAAATACCTGCAAAATAGTAAGGCATTCAAAATTGAATTAAAAACAGAATTGAGAACAAGAAATGAAAACAGAAATAAAAGGAAAAGAGAAAAGGACCTTACCTGGCCGTGTAGCCCACCAAGCAGCCCAGCACCATCAGCCCAGCACAGCCCATCGCGGCCCATGTACCTCTTCGCGTGGATAAAGATGAGGAGGACGTCGTCATCTTCGCCTCTTCTGCTCGACGCACAGGAGCTCGCCACCGCGTCGCCCGCGCCACGTCCCGGGGTCGCCGCCGACGTTGCTGACCGCCAGCGCACGCCTAGCACCCTATAAATGGCGTGGACGCCCTCAATTTCTTCTCTCTTCGCCTAATTCCTCCCCAAGACGAAACCCTAGCCCGTACGGCCTCCGGCCATCGCCGTCGAATAGGACCTCCCCGAGCCCCGGCGTGGTCGCTATCATCTTCACCACCCTCGACTTGCTCCTCCTGCACAGGGAATCGAGCCGTAGCCACTCGGAGCGTTGTCGTCGACTTCATCTTCTCCGACGGCCGGAGCAGAAGATTCCGGCGAACCAGCCATCCCCTGGCCTCGCCGTCGTGCGCATCCTACTCAGGGTGAGCCACTGGTGCTCAAGCACCCCCTAACCTCTTCAATTTCGCCGTCAATCGAGACCACCACGGTAACCTGCGAAGCCCGCCGCTCGGCCTCGCCGGCGAGCGAGCTCCGGCGACCAATTCGGGGCGGCGTTAGTACCAGTAGGGTCGCCTTGACGCGCTAAACCTTATGGTATCGTTAGATTGTCCGGGGAAGCACCACACCGCCGGCGACCATCGCCACTGCCCGCCGGTGAAGCCCATGGGTGCCACCTCGGCACCATGTGGCAGCCAGCGTGGCTAAGGCCCACCAGTCAGTGACTGTGTGGGTAGAGTCACCGGGTACATTTAGTAAATTCTGTTTAGATTTAAATCCAGAAATTACTGCAACTTCATTTAATTATAGAAAATTCATAAAAAACTCAGAAAAATAAATATAAGATATCAAAATTCTTATAAAGATAAACCCTATCCAATAAAAATATAAAATGAAATTCTTATTTTTTAATAAAAATTGAATTGTTTAATACTTATTAATTAAGCCTTTTATTTTAATTCTAGATTCAATTAAAATTCATAAATTAAGAAAAGTTTATAAAATAAATAACAACCAGTAAAGCAAATATTGAAAACATTAAAACAAATTTTCTTTAATTGGAACTTATTAAATCTTTATTAATAGGAATTTAACCCCGATTAATAATTATCTTAATTATTAATTGTTCAAAAATAATAATAAAAATCAAATCAAACATTATTTTTATTTCAAAGTTATTAATAACTTCTATTTCCTTAATGAAGTTATTAATCCAATAATTATAAGATAATTAGGAAACTCTAGTTCTATTATAAATAAAGTGATAACCTTATCATTTCATGTGTAATTCTAAAACTCTAATCCAAATTGGAACCCTAGCTCCACTAATTCTTTTGAACCCTAATTTACTTCTAAGACCTAAACCCTAGATCCTCTTATGTAATCATGGTGTTCTAATCTTCATACATAGAACCATATTAGCAATTACATACATGCCACATAAAATTGTAGGAGCCCTATTATCAATAATTTGGTAGTCCATGTAGGCATACCTATCCAACCTAGATGATCAAATAGGACCAACCCTAGTTCCTATCTTCGGAAACACCAAACTTAGTTATCCATGCTTAGCATCACACCATTGTGATGAACCCTAATAGCAACCATGCCAATATTGTGTATCATATTGCATACACACTAAACCATACTAGTGTGAGATACTTATGAACCATCCTATTTAGGAAACATCTATTCCTTACTTAGTAGATCCAATAGCAAACCCTAGACAACCTCAAACCGAATTGTAATACTTCTTATTCCTTAAGAAGTATGTTCTTCAAAAGTTATTCTTTTGAAGAAAATAAAGAATAGTCATCAACCTTGCCTAATAGGACTTATAAACCCTAGTTAGCTATCACCAGCAAGATGAATCAACCTTGATAGAAACCATATATAAACAATTGCTTAGGATGCCTAGGCTTAACTCAACCTTACAAGCCCTTGGTGTTGATGAATCCAACTAAGTTGTGATCCCTCTAATCATTACTCCAGAAGTTTATCGAAACCATAGTAAACCATAGAACCCCACAAACCTAATTATCATACTTGTTCTTTACCAAAGAACATGTTCTTCAAAAGTTACTCTTTTGAAGTATATGATAAGCAATCATTAACCATGCCATATAGCACTAAAACTGACAACTGTTCTTTACATCTGAACATTATGCTAATGATAATTCCGTGTATGCTCAATTAATTATTATGCTGTATTATATAACCTGTTTATGATACCAAGTAATCACACCTGAATAAAAACCTTGTTTGTGAATCACTCTAAAAGTGCAACACATCCTGAACCAATCATTATAACTCACTGATCCTAAATCATCGGGGTTAGGTCACGCTTAGAGCGATTGCATCTCATACTTATGCATTATTGCATACTTGCCAATCTTTTAAACATCGTCCTTACCGGACGATGATGCTATTTCAGAATTCGGAGTTATTGCGTATCGAAGACCTTGTCTGCATAATCTTGCAGACAAGAAAGGCAAGTTCATCGCTTGCTCATGTCATTTGAGTATTTTTACCAAATTACTTGCAAAGTACTATGTTTATCACTATTGCATAAAAAGCAAAACCACTAATTTCATAACTATGAATATGACTATGTGGTGGGCAATGGAACCATGGATTGTGTTGATATGGTGGAGGTTCCATTGCAAGGGTTTATATCCATCTAGGATTAAACAACAAATGTCGTCCAGTGATTCTTGTGCCGTAATACCCGTGTTAACCATAAGATCTGGAATGGGACGGTATAGTCAAAAGTGTTTCCACCTCTCGTTCATCAACGGATGCTCATTACCGGGTGCACATGATCTCGAGAGACATGATGCAGGGGTGGGAACCCGTAGAAGTCCCAACGGGAATGAGGTCTATGATGGGTTGCAACTGCCGGCGTAGGAATGTATGGTAGAGCCCTGCATTGTCGTCGTGGTCGGGGCCCAGCCTTAATTGGCGTAAGTGAACCGGCGTGGACCCAGGGTCGGAGATTGCAACAAAGGGTGGGTGTTCGAGGTAGCGGAGGAACATGATTGGCTATGACCTTATACCGGGCCTCACACCAAAGGAAGTGTGGACGAGCCCGCGGCTCGGTTGGCACCAAGGTTAAGATCTCTTATGGGTAAAGCAACACACCTCTGCGAGTGTAACGAATCGTGACCAGTCACTCCCTGTTCGGGATATGGAATCGCGAACGCTGCCGGAAAGGAACTCCATGAAGTTCTAGTCAACCGGTGAAGGCCGACGGACATAGCTCTTCCGAATAAAAGCAACCTTTTGAAGAAATGATTACAAAAACTTGCATTGCCTATGACTTTCTGGTCTATGGCTGTAGCTAGTGCATTAAACACCTCTTTCCTAAAATGAACTTGTTGAGTACGCTCGTACTCATCCCACTCTTAAATCCCCTGCTTAGATATGGAGGCATCGAAGGAGGATCTACAGGTCAACTCGAAGACCGAGGAGTCAACAACTACTTCAAGAGACAGGACCATGTCAGGAGAGTCAAATACCACATTCAACAAGGAGAAAACCTAGATTAGCAATAGAAAGGAATTAACTTCCTAAACCTAGCTCCTATTTAGCTAGAATCTATTCTTAGCCTCTATAGCTAGTTAAATACTCTACCAATAGAGTTCGTGATAGGCTTAGACTACGAGTCGTTCTTCTGGAGCTTATTTGCAGATTTACCTCATTGTAAAGTAGGAGGCTGTGCTGATCTTCTGTAATAGAGTCGGAGTTGTAATTCTATAGACATGCCTTGGACCCGCATATGTTTCTGTTGTACCACTCTGAGCGATATAATACTAGTGGAACGGTGTTTCATTGGTGTTATATCAGACTTGCATACTACACCATGCGGTGGTATGCCGGGTCACCACAGTTGGTATCAGAGCAAATGCTTTGACCTTAGGACTAAAACCCTTTAAAGGAGACCTATAGGATTGGTAGTGTCTATAGGAAGTTATCTTAGATAAACCAAACATTTCTTATGATTTGAAATGGATATTCACTTGAGAATAATCCTGACACACTTGAGTCAAACCTTCTTACCTACCTTTCTTAAGTGAAACTAGTTAGCTAATCCCAAACATGTGGCACATCATTGAAGTCTTAAAACAATAGATGAGTAGACCATAGTTGGTATACAATACAAGGTAGTCCAAAGAGAGGATACAACCATAAGGAAGATATCCTATTGGAAGATGTGTACCAACATATGATATGGTTAAGTAAGAGTTATCCAGACTGGTAATAGGAGTAATATCAAGTGATGACGATAGTTGTATGAGGAAAATATCCTATTAGAAGGTGTAAACCAATACAAGTAATAGATAAGTAAAAATATCCCAACTTGTGAAACAGTTGATAGTAAGTGGTAAATAGAAGTTAGATGCAGTAATATAGACCATGATGATTCAATCATGGAGGAAATAAAGAGGTATAGGAATAATGTATGCCTACTTATATGGTAGAATTGTTAATCATAGATGATTCACTTGAGGGTCATTATGTGATGGACAAAAACATCATAAATGATTAAAATGAGTACAATAAGAAGCCAGTTGTTCAACAATAGTGCAAGAACTGTGTACCAAAAATATGGAAGTGTGCTAAGCACATCATGACCATATGCTTATGATAGAAACACTTGGAAGTATAGGAGTTATATCTTAATAGATATGTATTCAGAGTAACTATATTAGAACTAGAGGTATCATACAAAATAGTCCTCAATAGCACTTATATATGGAATAATACTAAGTTAAGTAGTACTTCCAAAGAAAATTAGGTTAACCTTAATCATCCCAAACCACTTGTTTCAAGTTTATCTCATTGCAAATGTGCAATTAAGGTAAAAGTTGAGACCAATAGTAGAACTCCCTATATTCGTGCTAAGTATCACGATATAAACCTATCTTATGTGGTGTTATATAATACACATCAGAGCCTGATGTTTAGAGATGTCTTACTCAACTATTATATTCAGGCTTATGATGGTGTGTATTATAAGCACAAAGCCGAATCTTCTTGGACTTTATTGGATTTTCATTGATTGACTAGATCCAAACATGAAGTTTGACTTTGATATGTAAATGCATGTTGCAATATCAATTTCTTACTTGATGCTATAGATCTAGAGGGTAATGGTATTCGTGTGAGGAAGTGACGAATTGTGAAGATTCTGAAGACAAGATGAAGGATCATCAGTGAATGGAAGCAAAATTGTGGGAAGTAACCACAATACTCTGCAGGAAGTACCAATCCAAAACTCATGCTTAGCCTGAACAGAGGAGTACTTTAGTACATAAGAAGCATGAAGGGAGAAATATGATGATTATGGTGAAGCTGAAGCAGATCCATAGTCAATATAAAAGAGGGAAATGCATGGGAAATCACTTAGGATACTATCTTCATAGTGTCAGCTAGTGGTTTTCTTGCAAAAATAAATCCTCGAAAAAGGAAGATGACCTATGAAACCATAGCAGATATAAGAAGACCACAATAGGTATTAGAAGACCACAGTTGGTATAGGAACAAAACAGCGAGATAAAGTAGAAGATGTCCCGACCAATTGGTCAAAACCTATAATAGAGTCTATTTTTAGCTAACAAAGAGCCACAGTTGGTATCAAGTAGTCCACCATTGGATTATTTGTACCAAGAAGTTGTGAACAAATAAAATTTTGTTAGCCAAATAACAATGACCTATAATTATTTAGTCAAAGGATTCACATTGGGTATCCACAATTGAGTGGATACACCACAAACATTCTTCGTGAGGCCTTATAAGAAGTACAAACCATAAGTTAGACCTAGACCTATATTCTAACCATAAGTCCAATGGTTGGAAGAATAGGAGTTGAAACCATAAGAAAACTCTAAGGGGTAGAGTAAAGATTGAGTTGGATGTACCAGGACTCAATACTTGAAGCAAAACAAAAGAAGAAGGTCTGAAATGAGAGGAAGTTCAACCTTATTTTCATAAGATTGTTGAACACTACTTTCAGAATAATGTCAGACCAGAAGCCGAGGTTTATACCTCGAGGAAGTAATAATTGGACTATAACTTGAGAAATTGAGTAGTATTTACTCAGAAGTAGATCATCACTCAAATAAAGCTCAAGTAAGTTAAGCATAAAGAAGTTGGACGAAGAAAATACCATAGACCAAATACAGCTCAAGAAGGCCAAAGACCGAAGGAGTTGGACCATACCTGAATCAAATACTATTTGAAAGATTCCTTTCATGAAACCTAAAGAACTCAAAATAGTTATAGGTACCAATCATAATCCATGATTGGATAGACTAAATGAGTCTAATCCATTCTTAGGAAAATAAATACTCAAGACCATGGTAAGTACCTTACTAAGTACCATTATTGCAGTTTTGGTAGTAAGGGAAAACAAAGACCTATTTTACCAATTAGGAGTTTATTATCAAATTAGCCTTCAAATTAGACCAGCAGCACCAGAAAAAGTCTCAATCATTGAATCTTCAATGAGAAAGGAAACAAGCATATAGAATTGGAAGAAATCAAGGAATTAAAGTAAGAACCATGGTTCAAAGACAGACACTAATGGATTCCAGGAAGAATCTGGATAAGGGATATATTCAAATATATCCAGTAAGACCAATACGGAGTTCGAGAAAAGTCGTAGTCTGCACAAGTCAGATCCACACTTCGAAAACGTGAGAGAGATCAAACTTCGAGGACGAAGTTTAGTTTAAGGGGTAGAGACTGTAATATCCCAGGTAATGGGGTTACAAAAATAGAGGAAACAGATGTGTGCATTGCATTCATGCATAGAAAATCTGGGGAATTTTCGCGCTTTAAAGTAAAACATGATCACAAGAATCGAAGTTTCACTTGATCTTGGTGGAATTGAAGTAGCTCATCAAGTCAAGAGCTATAAACCTCAATGTGACTTTGTTAAAACCTTGTTTTGGGTAGAGATAATTTGATCTAAGGGGTTAGATCAAATGGAATTAAAAATCAACACAAGAACTTATTAATCAAGATCAACTACTTGATCTTATTAAAGATCACAACATGACATTCCTTGCCATAACATATGAACATCCATTTATTAATTGGAAATTAAGTAACAAGAATTGGAGAAACTATTCTTCACTCATCTTCTCCATGTCTTAAATTAATTCATGATCCTACCATGAGCTTCATGGTATTCATTCTATTTTATTCTTGGAAACATAACAAGGAGATCAACTCTAGAAATATATACCTTTCTCTATTCCATATTATTGTACATCAAACCTAGAGAGGTGAGAGTTCTATAGTAATTATTAGAGAAGCAATGGAAAACCTTCAGCTAAAACCTTGGATATACATCCATGTATTCCAACCATCACCTTGAAGAGAAACCCTAGGATATTATTCCGGACCATCCCTAGAGAGAGAACCCAATTATATTAAACATAGATATTGATGATCACATCATTCTCTATGGAGCCTAAACATAGGTTAGAATTGAAGTCCTTCCCTAATGAGAGAGACCAATCATACAAAACATAGCTTTATCTATTTAAGAATAAAGGACAACCATTGAACTAGAGTATTAGGAGCACACCATAACCTAGAATAATCCATTCTTATATAAGAGAGATCAATTATGGTGTTACACTCAAGTTAGTTGAGCCAACACTTGAATGTGAGGGAAAGAACTATCCATATACTCAGATGATAATATCAACATTATTTAAGTGGAACCCTACCAGAATATCTCAGGCATTTTCCTGGGATATAACCTATAGAGACACCCATAGCTATGTCCATCCAAGAAACTATAAGGGAGATATTATGCTTAGTTGATCAAGACAACACTTGATCATAGAAGTGAAGACCATTCCATTAGGAATACTTTAGGAATCCAAACCTTGATCATTATAAATTGAGTGATGATCATAAACCCTACGAACTTGAAGTAGAGATATTAAGAACAAGTGGATCATGCCTAATCCATGACCATGCTTTGGAGAAATAGGAGAATAATCCAAATACTAACACTTATATGATTAGTAGATGTTATTCCCCACAAGAAATCATAGGGAGCTCACTAGTAATCAACCTTAGGCTTATATCCCAATCTTAACTTGTGAACCACTTGGTGATCATAAGTAGAATTCTACCACATCTACATTCCACTTATTCTTCACCTAATAAACAAAAGAGAACCTTAGAATAAAACTCCATACTTAATATAGTGAGAAACCATCCATCCATATGACCAAAGTTAACTATAAAAAGAACAATAACAACTTGAGATACTTTAACAATAGATTAAGGATATAATAGAAGCTAATTGGTAGAAGATAAAACCACTTCCCAAATCCTTAGTAATTAGAGAAGCACATGAAATAGTAAGCAAGTAACCACTTTATCATGGTTAGGGGAAATTAAATCTTAGCACATGCAATATGGAGTTCTCTCATCTATACAACCTAGAATTAAATCTCAACCCTAGTTTGAGCATCATTTGGGTGATCACAACTAAAACCTAATTCATAATTGAGTTCCAAACCATTTGCCAGTAAGTAAATATAATTAGAACCTAGAATTCCTCACTAGCTAAACTATATGGTTAAACCCATGGTGGTGATTAATTACTTATCTTGATAACCAAAACCAAACCATGATGAGAGTAGTACCTACTCTAGGTATTCTAAGGTGTTACTAAACCACAATATTAATACTAAACTTGGGAGGAGTTTAAGTAGAGTTTCCAATTCATTAGCACATAGTTCTCGCACATAAAATAAACAATCAAGTGACAACACTATCAAATAGGAGGTCAAATCCTTAGAGATATTTAGCACATAAAATCATGTCACTATATCACTTTCTTATTTGAAATCCATAAATAAGTATTACCTTGAGATTATTTCTTGCAAGATGAAACCAAATAAAACTTTATACATCACTAAGTAAGAAAATTATCACTGGAAAACAATTTGAATATTTACAAAGATAATATTCAAATTCATGTTCATATGGGTAATTAAATTCAAGTTCCAATCATAATAACTAAACCAATGTTATAATACCCATATTAATTTTCTAATACACCACCAAAGTGCCTGAGGAATCTTGAACTAATCCTTGTATTATTCAAATAAGAAATACCTGCAAAATAGTAAGGCATTCAAAATTGAATTAAAAACAGAATTGAGAACAAGAAATGAAAACAGAAATAAAAGGAAAAGAGAAAAGGACCTTACCTGGCCGTGTAGCCCACCAAGCAGCCCAGCACCATCAGCCCAGCACAGCCCATCGCGGCCCATGTACCTCTTCGCGTGGATAAAGATGAGGAGGACGTCGTCATCTTCTCCTCTTCTGCTCGACGCACAGGAGCTCGCCACCGCGTCGCCCGCGCCACGTCCCGGGGTCGCCGCCGACGTTGCTGACCGCCAGCGCACGCCTAGCACCCTATAAATGGCGTGGACGCCCTCAATTTCTTCTCTCTTCGCCTAATTCCTCCCCAAGACGAAACCCTAGCCCGTACGGCCTCCGGCCATCGCCGTCGAATAGGACCTCCCCGAGCCCCGGCGTGGTCGCTATCATCTTCACCACCCTCGACTTGCTCCTCCTGCACAGGGAATCGAGCCGTAGCCACTCGGAGCGTCGTCGTCGACTTCATCTTCTCCGACGGCCGGAGCAGAAGATTCCGGCGAACCAGCCATCCCCTGGCCTCGCCGTCGTGCGCATCCTACTCAGGGTGAGCCACTGGTGCTCAAGCACCCCCTAACCTCTTCAATTTCGCCGTCAATCGAGACCACCACGCGTAACCTCGCGAAGCCCGCCGCTCGGCCTCGCCGGCGAGCGAGCTCCGGCGACCACTCGGGGCGGCGTTAGTACCGGCAGGGTCGCCTTGACGCGCTAAACCTTATGGTATCGTTAGATTGTCCGGGAAGCACCACACCGCCGGCGACCATCGCCACTGCCCGCCGAGTGAAGCCCATGGGTGCCACCTCGGCACCATGTGGCAGCCAGCGTGGCTAAGGCCCACCAGTCAGTGACTGTGTGGGTAGAGTCACCGGGTACATTTAGTAAATTCTGTTTAGATTTAAATCCAGAAATTACTGCAACTTCATTTAATTATAGAAAATTCATAAAAAACTCAGAAAAATAAATATAAGATATCAAAATTCTTATAAAGATAAACCCTATCCAATAAAAATATAAAATGAAATTCTTATTTTTTAATAAAAATTGAATTGTTTAATACTTATTAATTAAGCCTTTTATTTTAATTCTAGATTCAATTAAAATTCATAAATTAAGAAAAGTTTATAAAATAAATAACAACCAGTAAAGCAAATATTGAAAACATTAAAACAAATTTTCTTTAATTGGAACTTATTAAATCTTTATTAATAGGAATTTAACCCTGATTAATAATTATCTTAATTATTAATTGTTCAAAAATAATAATAAAAATCAAATCAAACATTATTTTTATTTCAAAGTTATTAATAACTTCTATTTCCTTAATGAAGTTATTAATCCAATAATTATAAGATAATTAGGAAACTCTAGTTCTATTATAAATAAAGTGATAACCTTATCATTTCATGTGTAATTCTAAAACTCTAATCCAAATTGGAACCCTAGCTCCACTAATTCTTTTGAACCCTAATTTACTTCTAAGACCTAAACCCTAGATCCTCTTATGTAATCATGGTGTTCTAATCTTCATACATAGAACCATATTAGCAATTACATACATGCCACATAAAATTGTAGGAGCCCTATTATCAATAATTTGGTAGTCCATGTAGGCATACCTATCCAACCTAGATGATCAAATAGGACCAACCCTAGTTCCTATCTTCGGAAACACCAAACTTAGTTATCCATGCTTAGCATCACACCATTGTGATGAACCCTAATAGCAACCATGCCAATATTGTGTATCATATTGCATACACACTAAACCATACTAGTGTGAGATACTTATGAACCATCCTATTTAGGAAACATCTATTCCTTACTTAGTAGATCCAATAGCAAACCCTAGACAACCTCAAACCGAATTGTAATACTTCTTATTCCTTAAGAAGTATGTTCTTCAAAAGTTATTCTTTTGAAGAAAATAAAGAATAGTCATCAACCTTGCCTAATAGGACTTATAAACCCTAGTTAGCTATCACCAGCAAGATGAATCAACCTTGATAGAAACCATATATAAACAATTGCTTAGGATGCCTAGGCTTAACTCAACCTTACAAGCCCTTGGTGTTGATGAATCCAACTAAGTTGTGATCCCTCTAATCATTACTCCAGAAGTTTATCGAAACCATAGTAAACCATAGAACCCCACAAACCTAATTATCATACTTGTTCTTTACCAAAGAACATGTTCTTCAAAAGTTACTCTTTTGAAGTATATGATAAGCAATCATTAACCATGCCATATAGCACTAAAACTGACTAACTGTTCTTTACATCCGAACATTATGCTAATGATAATTCCGTGTATGCTCAATTAATTATTATGCTGTATTATATAACCTGTTTATGATACCAAGTAATCACACCTGAATAAAAACCTTGTTTGTGAATCACTCTAAAAGTGCAACACATCCTGAACCAATCATTATAACTCACTGATCCTAAATCATCGGGGTTAGGTCACGCTTAGAGCGATTGCATCTCATACTTATGCATTATTGCATACTTGCCAATCTTTTAAACATCGTCCTTACCGGACGATGACGCTATTTCGAATTCGGAGTTATTGCGTATCGAAGACCTTGTCTCGCATAATCTTGCAGACAAGAAAGGCAAGTTCATCGCTTGCTCATGTCATTTGAGTATTTTTACCAAATTACTTGCAAAGTACTATGTTTATCACTATTGCATAAAAAGCAAAACCACTAATTTCATAACTATGAATATGACTATGTGGTGGGCAATGGAACCATGGATTGTGTTGATATGGTGGAGGTTCCATTGCAAGGGTTTATATCCATCTAGGATTAAACAACAAATGTCGTCCAGTTGATTCTTGTGCCGTAATACCCGTGTTAACCATAAGATCCGGAATGGGACGGTATAGTCAAAAGTGTTTCCACCTCTCGTTCATCAACGGATGCTCATTACCGGGTGCACATGATCTCGAGAGACATGATGCGAGGGTGGGAACCCGTAGAAGTCCCAACGGGAATGAGGTCTATGATGGGTTGCAACCGCCGGCGTAGGAATGTATGGTAGAGCCCTGCATTGTCGTCGTGGTCGGGGCCCAGCCTTAATTGGCGTAAGTGAACCGGCGTGGACCCAGGGTCGGAGATTGCAACAAAGGGTGGGTGTTCGAGGTAGCGGAGGAACATGATTGGCTATGACCTTATACCGGGCCTCACACCAAAGGAAGTGTGGACGAGTCCGCGGCTCGGTTGGCACCAAGGTTAAGATCTCTTATGGGTAAAGCAACACACCTCTCGCGAGTGTAACGAACTGTGACCAGTCACTCCTGTTCCGGGATATGGAACTGCGAACGCTGCCGGAAAGGAACTCCATGAAGTTCTAGTCAACCGGTGAAGGCTGACGGACATAGCTCTTCTGAATAAAAGCAACCTTTTGAAGAAATGATTACAAAAACTTGCATTGCCTATGACTTTCTGGTCTATGGCTGTAGCTAGTGCATTAAACACCTCTTTCCTAAAATGAACTTGTTGAGTACGCTCGTACTCATCCCACTCTTAAATCCCGTGCTTAGATATGGAGGCATCGAAGAAGGATCTACAGTGCAACTCGAAGACCGAGGAGTCAACAACTACTTCAAGAGACAGGACCATGTCAGGAGAGTCAAATACCACATTCAACAAGGAGAAAACCTAGATTAGCAATAGAAAGGAATTAACTTCCTAAACCTAGCTCCTATTTAGCTAGAATCTATTCTTAGCCTCTATAGCTAGTTAAATACTCTACCAATAGAGTTCGTGATAGGCTTAGACTACGAGTCGTTCTTCTGGAGCTTATTTGCAGATTTACCTCATTGTAAAGTAGGAGGCTGTGCTGATCTTCTGTAATAGAGTCGGAGTTGTAATTCTATAGACATGCCTTGGACCCGCATATGTTTCTGTTGTACCACTCTGAGCGATATAATACTAGTGGAACGGTGTTTCATTGGTGTTATATCAGACTTGCATACTACACCATGCAGTGGTATGCCGGGTCACCACACTAGCCTCTGGTTGATCGGGACCGAAGCTTGAAGACGATAAATAGTGCTCCTGGATCTTGGAGCTAGTTTGTTGGAGAGAGCAGGCAAATGAGCTAGTAGCTGATAATGGGAACGGTCTTAATTGCTCAGTGGGTTGTGGGCTGTGAATTTCTGCTGGCGTGTGCAGGCCATGGGGCGGTTGCTGTTTGCGGGGACCAGTTTTTCTTCCCTGTTCATCTGTGCAGATACGCGTTCAATACCAGATATCGTGAAATGCATGCGTTCTGTGGTCCTTCAACTTGCACGAATCTTGCGGTGCTGGCAGCCTTCGATGCGGCGGGATCAAATGCCGGCCGGTTCAACTACGAGTTTTCCAACAGTATGCTGCAACTAATCATGGTCTGGTTCTAGCAGATGTTGTGTGATCTGGCCTCTGTTGGGAAGAGATCTGCAAAAACAAAGGCAATAGATGTAATATTACAGCATCCCTTCGCAGTGTAAGAAATACCCATGAGTAAGCCGATTTTAGAATGTACTATTTAAAGCAGTTGCTGATTTGCAATGGAGAGTTGCAGACGGTAACTACAGAGTCTTCAAGTTTAACATTACTGTTCAATCAGAAAAGGAATAAAAATCTGATATATGATCAATAGTCAACCTTACCAGGATCAAGGCAGATACATATATTAAGTTGACCTTTGGAACAATGAAAAAAACCATATGTGAATCACTAATTGAAAAAGAAGCAACTGTTAGACGCAACTAGTGCACTGCTGATTGAAAATGTGAGAACCTAGGTAGCATCCATACTTTATCAGACAGAAGACAGTGCAAAAGAAGTTTGATGCTCAGCTTACAATTCCCAGTTACATTTATTTTTTTGGAAGTAAACTATTTTTACATAACATACCCTGTTGGGAGATAGAGAGGAATATTAAACTAGAAGTGGAGCAGCAATATCCAATTTAAGCTCAAACATAACGCACAATCTTTGACCACTGACACATCAACAAGAAATAAGCAAAATACGATGCATTCCTCCGTTCGATCTAGACCGAAGTCAATGGAGATGACCATCGCCAAACCATCAGTATAATAATACTTGTGAAAGAGCATCTACTCAATTTGAGAATAGCTTTTTTTTTTGAGAAAACGCAAAGGACCTTTGCGTCTCATTTCATTGAAAAGGTAGAATGTTTACAGTCCTCCTAGGAGGCAGCATACAAAGAACACACTCGGCTACTCAGTGTACATCCCAGGTCGCCGGCAGCGCTACCCTAAGTCCCATAGCACCTGCCTTAGCCCAGAGGGCAGCTTCTTCCTTGAATTTGGACATCAGGTCGCGCACAGACGGCCGTGCTCCCTCAAAAACACACTCGTTACGGTGCTTCCAAATCATCCATGGCAGGAGCAGCGCTGCTGATCCGAGCCCTTTTCCGGCAGCTTCTTCCTTGAATTTGAGAATAGCTTGAGGCGAAGGGATCTGCAATTGACAAGTAATCAGCCTCGAATATCATGAAATTCGCACCCGGAATACTAACCACGAATTCGACTTGAACGTGTCGAGAAGCAGTTCCCACTTTTAGCAGCATGTCTCGATGATCCTTCCATTCATTGGTGACAATCTCACGGTTTTTAAGAACATGGATCTTCTGGATGATTCCTAGTCTTATTTTCTTTAGCACTTTTGAGTTCAAAAGAAAGAACTTGGCAAAGCAAACATCTTGCTCACTACCCTTATAATTGTTCAACACCAGTTCTTTTACTTTTAGATTGATCTCAGGGCACTTGACTGGATCTGTTGGGTGCACATGTTTGTTCACAGGTATGTCCAACCATTTCATAAACTGGAAAAGTAAAGAACAGACATATGTCAAAGTAATTTCTACCGGATCATTTATGAGACAACAAACAATCTTTTGCATGAGGATCAAGTATCAATATATATGACACTGAAAGCAGAGATGAGTACTCACGTTGACATAAAGTTTTTCTATGCAGGGAAAACACCTTAAAACACCAATAGTAGCATCCAAATCAGCGACAGAGAACTCGAGAGCCAAAATCTTCACGGTTCTCATCGTGTTCTCCAAGCTGGTTGGGGCCAAGCTGGTTGGGGCCAATCTGGTTGGGGCCAAGCTGGTTGGGGCTAAACTCTGTAAAAAAAAAGGACATGGGAAAATATTATTATGCATGTAACAATCTTGCATGAAAGAATCAAGAGCAAGTGGTTGGTGCTCCTACCTCGAACAATGTGTTTGCAATCTCAAGTTGGGAGATGCAGGGCGACAAAAGTCCCAATATTTGAAGTTTAGGTGCTTCAATTACACGGAGAATATAAGGACCTCTACTCGGACGAGGTAGTAGCAACCTTTCAAGGCGAGGGGCATACTTGATAATCAATTCTCCTTGCTTCAAAATACAGTTGCCGAGGCCCACGCTCGTAAGAGTTTCCGAGCTTATTTCGAAGGAGCCCGTGTCGTTAAGTCCCTCCAAATACAGTGACTCCAGGACATGGCAACGAGAGAGCAACCCATGGAAGACATCCTCGGCGATGTAAACGGAGCATAGGCTGAGCTCCTTGAGCAAGGGAAAGCTGGGCAAATCAGTTACCTCTTTTGGGAAAACGCAGCGGCTGATTTTGGCCACGACAAGGGCTGATGTGCATAGAAGCACCGATGATGGCAGCTGGTACTTGCTGTCCGCGAAGCCGATGATGAGCTCCTCAAGTTTGGCGAAGGATCGGGAACGGAACCAGCTCTCGAGAACTTTCTTTTCTTCGTCTGTGCGAAAGCGGATGGGGTCGAGGTTGAAGCGGCGTGTGGTGCCACGGTGGATGGAGAGGAGGTCGGAGATGACGGAGATGCGTTTGTATTGCTTGCTGCAGATGGGGCGGTCGCAGCAAATGTTCACTGGAGCGTAGCGCCAGAGTGGGCGCCAGCTGCGGGCGAGGAGCTGCGTTTTGCCGCCCTCCCTTGTCGGGAGGAGGGAGATAATGGTACCAAGGATGTCGTCAGGAAGTCCGCTGATGAGATCGCCGTGGTTGTCATGCCGTGCCCGTTTCCGGGGCATGCCTGACCCTGCCCTGCGTCTCTTCTCCACGGGCGTGCGGGCGGACGGACTCACATCGCGCTGTCTCTGCACGGCGTGGGTCTGGCGGGCGTCCTCCTCGATCTCGTCGGCGGAGAACCGCGGCCTGTCGAGCGCGTCGGCGTGGACCAATCTCCGCTTGGGCGGCGACGGCGACACGGTCGCGGCGGCCGGCGTGGAGGGGGACGTGGCGGGGCGGCGTCTTCCTCGGGCGCGCCGCGGCTGAGGGCGCGGGGTGGCCTTAGCCTCGTCCCGGGACTGGTCCTTCTCCTTCTCCTTCTCCTCCGCCGCCGAGCCAGTGCCACCGGTGGGCGGGGGCGCCCCCGCTCGCGGGGGCGCCCGTTTCCGGGGCATGCCTGACCCTGACCTGCGTCTCTTCTCCACGGACGGACGGCCTGTGACGGCGGTGAGACAGGAATTTGAGAGAGGGATTGAGGAAGAAGAAGGGTGTGGACTGGTGGCTTAAATTGCGAGCGATGGATTCTGCACATCAGCGTGAGATGGGCAGGCGTGCAGGGAAACTGCTGATGGGCCAGTGGGTTTGTGGGCCTGTGTGGAAACAGCTGTCTCACGCTCATGCTTTGGACGGTGGCGTCGAGTCTTTGAGGCAATAAATGTGATCCGTAAAGTTTGACCGACGGATCGTACGGAGTAGTTGGTTGTTGACATGTGACACGGTTTCGACGCATGCCGCCACGCGTTGCCCACTCTTGGGACGTGCACGCGGCTTGCCTGCGCCCCGCGGCGTGCGCCGCGGGTACGTGGCGTGCATCCGGAGCATCCGGCCATTTTTCCTAGCATGTTGCTAAAAACAAAATCGAAAATACATGTAATACGAATTCCGTGTCACATTGCAGGTGGTTATATCTGAAAACTATCAACACTAGGTGAATGGCCGTGCGTTGGTACGGCATCTAATCTTAATTCCCTATGCATCTAAAAATAATACATTTGAAAATCCACGTTGATACAAAGAATGTAGAAAATGGCCAAAAAAAAGTTGTTCAAATATCTGTCGCTGATGTTCATTAGGTCTCCAAAAAAAAAAAAATCTTTGCATATGGTACTTGCCATGATTAATCTTACAAAGTTGGATGTCCATGGTTCCACAAAACTATTTGCATGTTGTTTTATTGGTCTAGCATGGTATTGTAATTCCAGAATATACAGCAAGATGCTTTTGTCAGACTTTCAGCCATCGAACTTACCAGCCTGAAACTGTGCTTCTAAATAAATATAAATTGCTCTAGTCAAACTGATAACATGATATGCTTGCATTGACATAGCTTGGGGATTGCTTCTGCTGAATGGAAAATATGCTTTGCATCGACACAGATTGGGGATTGACTCCTCTAAATGGAAATATGCTGTCTTAGTGTCATGGACATGCATTAGAGAACAAAGCGTGCAACCTAAGTACACATTTTTAATTTTGTTCAGTTTTGGTACTTGCTTCTCTTGGCTCACAGCTGCTTCACGAGATCACGTAACCGTGGAGCTTGATAGTTGCCGTGAATATTTATACATGTGCATTACATCTTGCCGTACACGATGTGGATCATGTCGATCGATTAAGCTACAGATACATCTTCGAACTCATACCATCGTACGTATCGCGTACTCTATGTGGGGTGGAGTCGTGGATGGGTTGGTGAGCTGTTTCTTTTTCCAGGAACGACGCGGAGCTAGTAGTGCGTGTATCAGTGTATGGTTAGCCGGTTTTTCCTCGGCTTTTTCCTGTAGGATGGATCGCGCATGTGCCGATTTGACATCAACGAGAAGATAAGATTGGCGTCGGCGAAACGCGACATCGACGAGAAGATAAGAGCATCTCCAGTCGCGTCCCCCAAACCGTCCCCCAAACCGCGCCGGATCGAGCGTTTGGGGGACGTGTTTTGTTCGTGCCGCGTTTGGGGACGTCGCTCCCAGCCACGCGTCCCCAAACGCCGCCCCCAATCAGAAATTCAAATAGATGCATTCAAAAGAGATCGTTCCCGCCGATTCGTCGCGATCGAGTAGCGGCGATCGATCAAAGATGCTGGGCGCGCGATCATATTACGGACCGGTGGTGCATGCAAATTAGAAGAAGGGGAAGGGGTTGGTCGTCGGCGTCGTGTCCCGAGTCGACGCGAGGCCCGTCGAGCACGACGACCTCGTCGCGATCTGCACTGTTCCTGTGCATGGTGCGTCCGCTCCGTCGCCGACGCGGAGGCCGACGCAGGTGTAGCAGAGAAGACGCGTCGGCCTGCTCTTCTTGCTGCGCCGCCGCTGCCGCCGATGCCGATGCCGCTGCCGAGGCCGCCGCTTCCGCCGCCGCCATTTTGGCTTCGATGTCGTCGAGGATCCGGCCTTTGAAGAAGTTGTGCGCCGCTCGCGTCCGGGGAGACATTCCCTCCGTCGACGTTCTCGGCGAGGGACATGTCGTCCCTGCGTTTCTTGAGCTCCGGCTTCTCCTCTTGCCTCTTGAGCAGCTCGGCCCACCTTTGGTCGGTCTTTTTGTCGCGGGAGAGAAAGGTCGAGGAGACGTCGGCGAGGCATTTCGTGATCGACGCTCGCGTCTTCTCGAGACGACGCAGCGTCGGCCAAGGCGGCCTTGGCAGCCTTGTTGCCGATGGGACGCCCTGTCGAAGTTGCCGGCGGCGCGTCCAGATCAATGGCGTCCTTCCCCTTGGACAGCGACAAGCGCGTCAGCCGCCATTTCTCATTCATTTTGAGCTTGCCATAGCAATGCATGAGCACGAAAGACTTGTGACCTTCCGAGTTCTTCGCGTACATCTCCATGGCCCGATCAAACTAACCAAAGGAAGCAGAGTCATTTCATCGAACACAATGTAGGCGCTACGGATTATGGAAGAGTCGTACCAGTTTGGCGGCGTCGGCGCCGCTCTCGCCTCTGGTTTCTAAGTCGAGATGATACCCATGGAAGGAGTTCACCGACGCCTGGATGATGGCCCATCGCGTCGACATTGCCTTTTGGCTCCTCTTCATTGACACCTTCCTATAGTCGCTGTTGATGAGCTTGCGCTCATCGAACTCGGCCTTGATCCTCGCCCAGTACTTCCCGCCTTTTTGGTTGGCGCCGATGATGGAGTCATGGCTCACCGTCGCCCACGACTCGCACAGACAACAATCTTCCAGAGGCGTCCACTTCGGGCCTCGTGTGCCCGACGGCTTCTTCTTCTTCTTCTTCTTCGTCCTCACGCCGTCCGCGTCTACCTCCACGAGATCATCGTCACCGGCACCCTCGTCGTCCTCTTCCTCGCCGCCCTCTTCGTCCTCATCGTCGTCCTCCTCGTCGTCCTCCACCCCCTCCTCTTCCTCGACGTCCTCCTCCTCCAACCCCGTCGTCCTCCTCGACGACCGGCGCCGTCGTATTCGAGCGGACCCCTGCGGCCGGTGAAAGGGTCGCCGTCCGGACCGGGTCCGGCTCGCGCCGCTCGTACGCCGGGGAGTAGAGGTTGTTGGGGTTGAAGCCGCCGTGCGGCGGCCGCATCCCGGTAGTGCGGCGACAAGTTAGGCGTCACGCACCGGGAGTGGCGGAGGGGCCGTCGTTGTAGAAGGCGGCTTGCGACGGAGAGATCACTCCCGAACGTAGACCGGCATGGACGTACTCCATGGGCTCGCGTTGGTGGCGGCGATACACCCGGCCATTACGTGCCGTGTGGCGGCGCGCGCCCGAGCCTTCTTCTCCGGCTCCACCGTCCTCCGTCCTTTCCGGCTCCAACGTCGACGGCTTGCGGCGCGAGCAATCTTGCTGCCATTCATCGTCGGTCATTCCTTCGGGCTTCTTCTTCGGAGCCGGCGCCTTCCGCGGCCCGCGAACGGCGCTTTCGCCGCTGCCGGCGGCTTCTTGGCCGCTTTCTTCGCCATCTTTTTGGGGGCTGTCGGCGGCGCCATGGAATGGGGAGAGGGTAGCGGCGGCGGGTGGACGGCGGGAGGAGAAAGAAAACGGCGGGATAGGAGAAAGAAATCGGCGGGATATGTTTTGGGAGGCTCTGTGCGCGCCGGTATAGGCGCGATTTGGCGGGAGCGGCGGGATTTGGCGGGAGTGTGCGACGATTTTTCCTCGTGCCGGCGACGCGTCGGGCCCGCGTCGGTTGGCCTCGCTTTTCGTTGTGTCCGGCGTCCCCGGTCCGTCCCACGTGGGACGGGGACGGGCTCGGGCGCCGGACACCGTATCGGGCCGCGCCGGACAAAAATGGGCTTTGGGGGACGCGACTGGGACGCTTTTTTTGTCCGGCGCGCCCCAAATCGCTTTGGGGGACGGTTTGGGGGACGCGACTGGAGATGCTCTAAGGTTGGCGTCGGCGAGTCCTGCCATGGCGCGACTTCTAGCTCGGCCCGGTCATCATCCTCACCGTGGAATCAGATCAGAGCCTCTCGCATGCGGAGATGAGTCGTGGATAGGTAGGCCATCTGTTTCTTTTTTTTTTTGTCTCAAACGAAGAGGAGTCGTGCCTGTATGGTTAGCCGGCCGGTTTTCCCCTGGTTTTTTTTTCTTTCGGGATCGATTGGAGGAACAAATTTCTTTCGGTTTTGTGCTGCGCGTGTGGCGATTTTTTTTTACGTACGATGGTTTATTAACGTAGGACCCCCACCGATCCGTATTTAATAGTAAAGAAAGATTAAGCAAGGCAACACGTAACTACCACTCTTGAGGCTTGGTCGAGACGAGGAGCACTAATTCTGCCCATTAGCCTTGTTAAGCCATTTTCTGACCGTTTGGCCCCACCTGTCAGGTCCACGTGGCAAGTGAAAAGTTTTATTTTACAAAAAAACCCTAGATTTCTTGTAGCAAACACCAGCGCCCCTAGCACCTCCACCACCTCCTCCGCCTCGTCGTCGCCCCACCCGCCGCGCCTCAGCAGGGACCCTGCCCACTCCAAGTACGACCGCAACCAAGAAGGGGCGTGCGACGCCGGGATCGTCACGGTCTCCGTGCGACAGACCTCCAAGAAACGGTCGCATGCGGCGGTGGCGGCCGTCCAGAACTCGATCCAGCACGATGCCCTTCCGGTCACGTAGTCGAGGCTCCGACGAGCGGAGGAGGGCGGCGCGGAGGAATGCGCCGATGGGGGCACTGGCGCGGAGAGCTGGCATCAGAGGGGCGCGCCGGGAGGTGGCTCGGTGGCCCGGGAGGAGGGGCAGCGTCGTGGCCACGGCTGCGGGGATTTCCTGCGGCAAAGCGGAGGAGGCGGTAGTCCGGGCGGCAGCTGGAAACCGCCGAGAGAGGCCTCGGCTACGGCCAGCTCCGATTCGGCGGAGGGGTAGGGCGCAGGTCGCGGCATTGTACATGCCCTAATGAGCTACATGATTTAGATGCGGCGTGGGAGGTTGCTGGTCGCGGCATGGTGTGCTCCGGGGGCAAATCCATTATGTTGGATCATCCGTGCAGCGAATAGAACAAGGCGCACGATTTGCCGTCCGCTCGATTGAATCTGTCAACCTAGGTGAGGGGGTTTCCCCTGTCTACACCATTCTTCTTCCCTGTTTCTTTCCTACCCTTTATTTCTTTTGTTGCTTCTTATTTTCTTTCTTTCATCAGCATTAATTGGCGATGATGGAGGAGCGAACCACTTTGTGGGCAACACCGGTGTTGTGTAACGTTGTCCAGGAAGAGGATGGAGGGCGTGTTGGCCACTCCGCAGACAAGCCAACCAGCAGCACCAGCTGGCCACAAGGACGGGGAGGTGGCTATCCGAGGGTCAGGGCCGGTCCTGAGGTTTTTAGGGCCTAGGGGGAGACCAAAACTCAGGGCCCTTAACATATATATCAAAGCAATACTAATAAATATAAGTATAAAAATATATGTTTTCAGTAACACTTAAATGTATAGAGAAGCAGCAGCATATCAAATAATTTATATAAATTACCTTTAAATTTTCTTCTAGAATTCCTCGATGCAAATTCACTTATGATGGGTCGATGTCGATGTCATCTAATAATTCTTCTCGATGCATAATATTGCCAAACCATTATATTTATCCTATGTTGACATTGTTGACCTCAAATAGTTGACTTCTGGTAGTGCTAGACTTGAATATCTTATAACAGAAGCAAAACAATTCTGTCAACATCCTTTGAATAATTTCTCAAAAAAACATCCTTTGAATAAACAACCATTTTCTATCATGTTTCTCTCCATTTACCAGATGCACACTTTCTCAGCGAGGAAGACATGATAAATTGATAACACACAACACTGAAAAAATCAAATCACATTACAAAGAGTAAAAAACTATGCATCATGTACGGCAAGGTATACTACAATATACCTCAGATCGGTTAAACCGGCGATACCTGTGTGAGCGTATTCTGGCGACAGACAGGGGGGCCCGAAAATTGAAACCGCGAACTGGCGATCAAAATCTCAGAGTTAGGGAAAATTTTGCAGAAAACAGGAACCATCTGTAAGTCCCGAACTTACGAATTATTACCATGTCTTGCTGTTTGTTGTGGTCGCGCGGACTAACGAAGAACTCTGGAGCTCAAAGATTGAAACTTTAAAGAGACCCAGGTCTGCGCTTCTACTGCGCACTATCCTGTCTTCCTGATCGCTGATTCGCTGGCCCGTGGGGCAAGCCGGCCTGGGTAGTCGAACACGGAAGGCTCGAAGCCTAGGCGTCATCCCGTCGACGTAGGAGACGAACTAATTTCTTGGGCGAGTGGATTGCTGCCTTGTGCCTTGCGCTGATTGCGGGCGTGCGCGTGCCCTGCTGGCCTTGTGCCTGCTAGACTGCCTATCCAATCGCTCATACGCATGGCCCATAGGCCTTTCTTTTCTGCTGGCCTAAACCCGTAAGATGCACCTTCTCCTTGCAGCTAGCAAGCGACATTACCGCCTAGGAAAACACAAAGAGATAAGCGACCACAGGTTCTAACCGGTGGTACAGTTATTTGTTCCTACATATCTCTCTATTTTTTTCCACCATCGTGTTTTGTGTAAGAGTAGCACACAGTGCCTTGCAGCTGTTTGTGTTTATACCTAAATGGAGAAAGGGAATTTGTCTAGAAAAGAGTGAGTCATGACAATGTTTTAGATGGTGTTTATTGCTTATTACATGTTCAGAATGCAGTATTTCCAAATTTTTCTCCACTATGCCAAGTTGTTGATGTTCATTAAGGGATTTTTAGTTTGGTACTGGTTCTGCCCATCTCAAGGAAAGCACATTCACTTTGATGTTTTTATGATTAACAATCCAGACTTCTAGAAACAGAGTCCAATGTCATATCTCCCTGGGGGCTCTTCCCGAAGGTCTGGAAGATACAGAAAAAGGTATCGAGCTGGATACTACTCATTTGATGGGTTATGTGTGTAAGCGAAAGTTCAAGTCCTGATGCAGAATTATGGAAAAATATTTTACCTGAACTATGAAAGTGCTATGGCAACATACATAGATGTATCTTTCCAGTCCACCTTTTGCCTTCATATATTATAACATGAGCTGACCTTTCTTTTTGTTCGAATAGTTGTGCGGCATGCGCTTAGAAGTCTAACTGCAGTGATTGTGGTCGTGAGCATTAAAACGACATTTTGTTCTTTCCTGTTTATGTATGCATCCTGTTTGTTTTTCAGTTCATTTTCCACTGAAATATCACAACTGCTTGATTTGAGTTTTTTTGGGGTTCCTTAATCGACAAAAGGTTATTTTATTCTTGGAAATTTTGATCAGACGTTTGTGACTTGGGATTGTGTATTTTTTGCTGCATATGTTCTTCTGTTTATATCCATTTGATGCTGGAAAAAATACTTACTTCCTGCAGGTCTTATTACAAATTTATGGAGTTTTCTTCCGTCGAGCCTATTGTCTTCTCCACAATTAACTGATGTCAGCTTTGCAGGTTTCTACGTATGACTCCTACTCCTACATGTATGTCATATTTTTTTAAGGACCCCATCATATTGTGTTCATCCTTGGATATATAAGTTATCATTCATAAATGTATATTATTTTTGTAGTTGGCACTTAATAGGTTCTTTCGCATGTTATCCACACCCCACCATTGTAATTCAATGAAAGCTGAATTTGGTATAACTGATCAACAATGACTGTATCATTTACTTTGCTTTACTTACACAATTTGGGGATTTGGAACATATCTTTATTGCCAAGGATTATCGTGCCAATTACGGTCATATATGCTATTATTTATAACCCTTTTTACATGCAAACCATTGTATTTCGTTTTGACTGTTAATTTCACATTTCAGTTTATTGTTCTGGCTGTTAGGATGATCTTGCTGATGCTGAAGCATTCACTTCTCGATTTGTTAATATATGTTGATGTTATCCTAGATAGGCCTCTTCCCGTTTAAGTATTACGGATCCTACTTCGCTTGGTTGTTTCTATTAAGCTGCACAGGCTGAAGTCTGAATGCTTAAATTTAATTGGAGGACCAAGATCATGTTGGAGGGCTCAAGTCAAAAAATCTGCAGCTCACGTTTATGGTTACTCGGTTCTCAGGCTATCTATGAGAGCTGAAGCGACCTAACAAATTTCGTTTGCACGGGAAGGGCATATGGCCAGTGCTTAGTTTTATGTACATTGTAAGGCAGCGTCCTGGCGGCTGCCTTTCCTAGCTGTATCATTTGTACTGCATATAATTGTGCATATTTTTAATTTGCAATGGATGGATGTGCCAAGAGTTGCCTTACTTTTTTTCCTGTTTTTATGTTGCAATTCCGAATGGAACACTTCCATCTAGATAATGCATTGTTTTAACTCGATGCTTTTGCAACTGGTACTTACAGGTTCCCATCACGTTGTTGCATTTGTGTTGTTTATTCTACTTCAATCTCTTCGAATTTCACCTTCCAACTACAGTACTAACAAGTGGTTTCACCGGAGTGAACAAGATGACTGTTGCTTCAGGGTTTTTACTACTGTTCTGTCTCTCTAGCCTTTGCTCAGCAGTCAGCGGTAACTATAATGACAGAAGCAAAGCTCTTGGGACACTAGGGGAAAAGATAACATACCAGCCACTGACGAGTCAATCTATGCCTGCTGGAGCCTGGAGGGCACACCTGCAACTCAGTGTGCCAACTGCACTTGCATAGCTACAACATGTAAACAAAATTGGTAAGATAATAAAAGAAAATTCCCCTTATGGGGCAGGGTTAGCTATGTTTCGCAAAATAAAATAGTACCTAACTTATATAAATAACTTCAACAGCCGCTACAATTAATTTAGAAAACAGATAGGCAAAGAAAGCCGACCTATGATAGATGTAATAACCATGAATTTAGAATATGAACATGATTACTTAACTACCAGTCCATATCTGCATGCATATACTCCAGAATGCAAAATTGTGGACAATAGTTTATCAACCGGATAAGATAATTAGCATGCACCATTTTAGATTGTATTTTGGTTTTATTACGAATTTCCTTTCTCAGCTTCTAAATAAATAATATACAAACATAAATCAACTCCATCAAATCTTTCTGTGATAGCAGACCGCCACCAGCTCATTACCTTAGCCTTAGCAAGTTATGGTATCATACTAATACAGTAAAGATAGCCAAATCTGACAACCCAACATTACCTTCTTTGTTAGTCCGTGGGTACTGAGAAGTAACCAAATCATGCAAGGTAAACGGATTCCCACAACCAAACGGCAGCTGCAGCTTGGCACCCAGAAATTGCTAAAGATATTTCAATGCAATGCATTCTGGGCCAACAACGAAGCTAAATCAAGCACAAGATGGAGAAGGAAGTGAAATAGGACGGGACGTGTACCATAAAATCTTCCCTTGCTCACCCCATACGACTGGTGGTGCTGTGGCAATCCCGGCTCGCGAGACAGTTGTGGCCACGCCGACTCTCTTCCAACATTCGGCCCATCGGCGGCAAGATGAAAGGAGTCGCCGTTACCGCCGCAAGGATGCAACTGTGCTGGATCAAGCTGCAACCGGTGTTCCGCTGCACCGCCGGCCGGGTGCTCTGCCGCCTTCGTCCGACCGCCGCTGATGGAACAGATCCTTAGCTTCTGGCGCTGCGCAGCTCGACCGGCACCGGTTGTGTGGCCGCTTTGCTTCGACCGAAGGCTGCCGGCCGTGAATCGTAACCGTCGGCTTGCCCTGACTTCTCCGGCGCCTTTCACTCCAGCTAGCACGGACCTTTCCCGTCCTGCTCGGATTAGGCGACGGGATGGCGCGGCAGGCTTTGTGGAGGCCGCTCTGTTACGGGGTGCCGGCGGAGCAGGCCAGGAAAGAGCCAATTAAAGGCCAGCTCTAGCAATTTGGCTACGAGCCTACGACATCATCAAATCGAGGGCAGCGGCGCAGCGCCACCGCAAAGCTCGACAGAGAAAGCAAGAGAAAGGGGATTGGTACTTCGGGATGAACGAACGAACGATACTACGAGGGAGAGAGGGGGGAGCTAGCCCGTACGCGTGTGCTGTGTTGTGATAGCTTCGATTTTTTTCTTTCACACCGACCCATCGTGCTTTTTCCTCCTTTCACGCTTGTGTGTGCTACCCTACGCCAGTTAGTGTCATCAACCTGTGAAGTACTGTGGGATTTATTGGCACCATTTAGATTTCTGTGAAAAATAGTCTTTGCCGTTCCTTTGGCACACCCTGGGAAAAAATGTAACAAATTTTACTTATATAAAAGCTAAACCTCTTTGCTAAAACCACAATATTTTAGGCACTGTTTATTTTCCCAGATTTTCCTATAGATGTCCACTCAGCCAGGGTAGATCTGCGATGTCATGCTTCGTATTCTATTTTGTTTTGCATGCTAAAACTCTAATAACCGATAGTTTCCCGGTTTCAATTTGGTTACGCTGGATTTTTCACGTCATTCTCTCTCTTATGTCCCCTTTTAATCATCGGTTTCCCGGTTCCATCTCTGATACGGCCAAAGAAAGCTAAACGGTGCCGATAAATCCCACCACCAAACGATACAAGTGGTTGCTTTTCTCTCTATCTTCTTCGCTTCCTCCGTCGAGTGCTACATCCACCATCAGCATTCCTATGAAAATCCATCAACAATAAAATCTTCCTCCCGCACGGTACACAACACGGGCGCGGTGTGCGCCGCGCCGCACACGTCCTAGTTTGGATAAGAGAGAGATGTTAATAATACTCCTACAATAAAGAAGCATATGAAAGATTAAATTAAAATATTAGAAAATCAATTTGAGTTTCAAAAGGAAATCTACATTAAACATTAATGAAGAAATTTTGAGTATAAAATAATATAAATTTCGTTGTGGACCATGTTGTGTTGAGGTTATTTTGTGTTTGAGAGATACGGAGATTTGATGGTTATGGACAATTAATATAATATATTTAAGAGGGATATATAAATTGGAATTTGCCACTTCCATCCAAATGTCGATTTGGTTTGAACAGGCAATTTTTTTAGAGAGCTCTGCAAATAGAAATATAGATAGTTATATTTGCCTTTTTCTTGTATTTTCTCTTACATCAAGTCGGTCTCTCTATTTGGGTATGACAAGACTATTTTCCATTTTTGATCAAAAAATATGTTCCAATGAAAGAGACAACCAACTTGACAAATTTATTGGATTTACGTTTACATCAAGTAGGCCTCTCTACCGGGTTGGCAAAACCAAGTTCACCAATTTTGATTTAAAAAATGACGTTCCAACCAAAATGACAACTAGCTCGACAAATTTGTTGAGGAGGCAAGTCAGCCTCCTCACTCGCTACATGTGTCAACCGGAAGCTCTCTTGCGGTCTCGCCAAATGAGAAAATGCAGGGATCTCAATGTTGTCTCCCTCCCCTCCATTGCTTAGTCTTTCGCAAGGTGTCCCGCACACCGAGGAGTCAGGCACCCCGCTGGATTTTCATATTACCAACCACATGAGCATGGGTAAAGAGGGAAGGGAAGGATGTTGCGGAGGGAGGACGGTGGAGCATAGGTGGAGGAGTCCTAATGGAAATTCAACATAAAAAGCAAAAATAAAACTTACCCTGATTCAAAATCGCCATGGAAAAAACAATAATGTCATTTTTCAAGACAAATACATAACTTTTTTTATAAACCAAATACTTGTAGTAGAAAGTTTGCACACACAAACATTCTTCTACGCATGACAATAACGGGCATGGCGTGCCACCGCGCCGAAGCCTACTAGTACTTTTAAAATAAGGTAATTTTTTTGATGATTTCCCAAGATTAGGTTATTTGAAGTAAAATCGGCGCGACCTGCCCTCCTGCCGTGCGCAGCCAACAACATTTCCGCCCATCACCTCCTCGCCAACGCAAGGTTTAAGAGCATACTCAGTCGCGTCCCCCTCAAAAGGCGTTGGATTGATTGAATGGGGACGCCGCCGCATCAAGCCGCATTTGGGACACGTCCGTTTTCAGCCACGTCCCCAAAAACCATCCCCAAACATAAGTTTAAAGAGTTCACATTCAAAAGTTATTATTCCCGCCGAATCGTCGCGATCAAACTACTGGACGCGATCATATTACAACTGGGCTACGAATTGAAGGTAATTTAGAAGAAGCAGTCCGGCGATGACGACAACACATCCTGAGTCGACGCAAGCCCATCGAGCACGACGACCTCGGCGCGCTCTGCACGGTCTGGCTGCTCTGTCGGTGATGCCGACGCCGATGTTGATGCCGACACAGGTGTACTAGCAGTCGTTGTCGCCGCCGCTCCTGCTGGTGTCGCCGCTGCCTCCGGAAGTGAGGTTGTTGCCGCCTCAATTTTGGCATCGATCTCGTCGAGGATCATGCCTTTGTAGTAGGCGTGCACCGCCTGGTCTGGGGATCCATTCCAACTGTCTACGCGGTCAACAAGGAGAAATCATCTTTGCGTTTCTTGAGCTCCATCTTCTCTTCTTGCCTCTTGAGCAGCATCGCCCACGTTTCGTCGGCCTTTTTGTCATGGATTGGCAGGGTCGAGGAGACCTCGGAGAGGCACTTGTTGATCGATGACTGCGTCTTCACGGTCGCTGCTGCATCCAGCAAGGCGGCCTTGGCAGCCTTGTTGCCGATAGCGCGCCCTGCCGATGTTGCGAGCGACGCATCTAGATCAATGGCACCATCATTCCCCTCCGACAAGGGCCTTGGCAGCCTTGTTGCCGATAGCGCGCCCTGCCGATGTTGCGAGCGACACATCTAGATCAATGGCACCATCATTCCCCTTCGACAAGGCAATACGCGTCAACCACCACTTCTTGTAGGGTTTCTGCTTCCTATAGCAATGCAGCAACACGAAAGGCCTAAACCCTACTGAATTTTTCTGTTACAGTCACATGGCATGGTCGAACTAATCAAAGGAAGTACAAATAGACTATTAGATCGTGATTGAAAGAGGCCCTAAACTGGTGGTAGAAAGAGGCGTACCAAGTCGGCGGCGTTTGTGCCGCTATCCCCACTGTTCTCGAGCTTGGAATGGAGTCCATGGAACAAGTTCACTGACGCCTGGATGATGGCCCAACGCGTTGATGAGTGCATTTTTAGCATGTTTTTGTGTTACTATTTTATCAAGATATCATCAAGTAGTGATAAGATTTTTGTATTCCATGGTGCTACCGCACCCCTTTATGCTTGTCTACACAGAATCTCGAAATAATAAGTCAATAATGAAATATCAATGAAAACTATCATTTCCTGGCATTTTGACGTGAGAAAAAATCAATTTTGCACTTAATAATGTGCCTGGGCGGAAGGACAATGCGATGAAAACCTTCTAGAAGTTTAACGGGCATCGGTACGAGCGGGCCTTGCCCGTACCGTCTGCCCGTACCACGCTCCAGGAGCACCACCTCGTCAAATACTTTCACCTCCCGCAGACGGATCGGAGAACAGACACACACAGCTGCACGAAACTGAGAAACACCGCCCCCATCAAATCTCAAGAAGGGATTTTGAAGAAGAGAAGATCCTAGGAGGACAAGGCATCATCCCCTTCATCATCATCAACCGCTGCACCTCCTTCATCATCATCCTAAAACCATAGTTGTAATCTTGATTGCTATTGTGGATTTGTATTCGAATTTGTTCCATTCTTTTAATTCCTTCCACAAGATTATGATGATGTTCTTGATTGTCTGCATGTGTGAGTAGTCCTATTAGTTCTTGGGGAGATGGAGAAACCCTAGCATGAATGAGATGAATCTAAGATGATCTATGGTTTTAAGTATTAATGTGTGTTAGTCTTCTATCTTGTTATTACATGTTGTGCACCATGTAATATTGCCTATTGGTCTCGAGAGGGAACTACCCTTTGAAGTGTGGTAGAGTGATCGGCGGGAAGTGACATTACCGTATCGAAGTTTTGACACAAGAATGAGGGGGATAAGAGAGATTCACAAAGCTCATATCGATGAATATGGGTACACCCCTTAATAACACTAGTCCACATATGGCTGCAGAAGGCTAGATGTCGTGGTTATTTAGAGATGCGATGACCGATGGCTTTCTGGGCGCATCTTATTACGGAGCTCTCCCACACACAACATGCTTAAAAGCATATTTTATCTTAATTAACATGAGTTCTAATGCTAGAGGTGGATCCAATAATCCCTGAGAACACTTTGTCTTGTATAGTTTCAACCTTTTTGTTACAACGTTTTTACTGCTTTATTTACTTTTTCTTCAACCATTTATAAAACCCCCTTTAATTATTTTGAGATTAGAAAACAATTATTAAGTAATATTTAGTAGAAAGTAGCAAGGGGCATTGAGGCCCTAACCAGTAGCTCCTCGTGGTTCAACACTCTTATTTATAAACTAGCTATAATTGATCTGTGTTCTTGCAGTCATCACGCGTCGACATTGCCGTTTCACTAGTAGGGGAAACGCAATAGGGGAATCTTCATTGGCAGCGCACCCGTCTAAGCGCACGAGACCTGTATTACTAGTCTCGTGCAGAAAACGCACACGCGACTGGTACGCTGATGCATGTAAAATGCATACATGAACTTTGTCCTTTATCATAATGAATTCCCACATATTTGCAACATATATGATGATAATACCATGTTTTACATTGATTTTTGAGATTTACCAATGATCCCCTTTATTTTGGTTATAACGCTGCAGAACAGGAAAACCCTCTTTTGTGTATTTTTCACTTTCTGAGACCGAGACGAAGTCAAATTGACCTGGAAGTTTTGGAGCGTCACTCTTTCATCGGGAGGAAAAACATGGGCCTTTGAAGCTCACCTGGAGAGGCCTAGGGGCCAACAGAGAAACAGATGGCGCGACAAAGAAGCCTGGCCACACCACCCATGCTCTTTCGACCGTCGATCGTCCGATTGCCCTGATTCTTTTGCCACCGACGTATTTTTCCCTAAAATCGACTATATATATGACCCCGAAGATTTCTCTGGAGGAGAGCGCCGCAAAAAGACAAAAACACCAAGATGGAGGTTGCTGCAGAGAATATTGGAGGGGGAAACTCCGCCGGGATCACCGCCGGAGGGATCTCCACCTTCTCCAACGTCTTCATCATCATCACCATGACCAAGAGGGAGTAGTGCACCTCTGGACTACGGGTCTGTAGCAGTAGCTTTATCTATTTCTATCATGTTCTTCATAGTTCTTAGTGCCATATGAGCTGCATATCATGATTATGGTCATATTTGTAATACCTATGTGGTGGATCCTGATGGGATTCGTAGCATAGAAAACAAAAAATTTCTTACCGCAAGAACGAAAACACAAGCCAAGATCTAATCTAGTAGACAGTAGCAACGAGAAGATCATGAGACTAACCCTCGAAGATTTATAAAGCCTAACGAGATTAGATCTCGTGGTGGATGTAGTCGATCACTTGCCGCTTGCAAAAGCGCGTAGAAGATCTTGACCGCTTGCAAAAGCGCGTAGAAAATCTTGACGGTGCCACAATCGGGCAGCACCTCCGTACTCGGTCACACGTACGGTGTTGATGAAGACGACGTCCTCCTCCCCGTTCCAGCGGGCAGCAGAAGTAGTAGATCTTCCTCGGAATCCCGGCAGCACGACGGCGTGGTGGCGGTGGTGGTGGAGAACTCCGGCAGGGCTTCGCCTAACCGTATGCGGGAGTTGCAGTGGAGGAGGAGGCGGCTAGGGTTTGGGGAGGCGGCTAGGGTTTGGGCGCCGGCCTGGGGTGCGGCCAACTGTGGTGCTTGGGGTGGCCGGCCCCCTCCCCTTGCCCCTCACTATATAGGTGGAAGCCCCAAAAGTTGTATCCCAAGTCTTCCAATAAGACCCCAAAAGAAAACCTACCTTTGGTGGGAAACCTACTCAAGGAGGGAGTCCTACTCAAGGTGGGACTCCCACCTTTCCTTGGTGGGGGGTGGCCGGCCACCACAGGTGGAGTCCACCTGGGACTCCTCCCTCTAGGGTTTGGCCGGCCATGGTTGTGGAGTCCCTCCGGGACTCCGCATTCCATAGTGCGTTTCTTTCGGACTTTTCTAGAACCTTCTAGAACCTTCCATAAATGTACCGGATCATTTCCAAACTTGGAATATGACTTCCTATATATGAATCTCATTCTCCGGACCATTCCGGAACTCCTCGTGATGTCCTGGATCCCATCCGAGACTCCGAACAAAACTTCTAACTCCATTACATATTCCATATCTACTCAAACGACATCAAACCTTAAGTGTGTCATGATGCGCTGATACGTCTCAAACGTATCTATAATTTCTTATGTTCCATGATACTTTTATGATGATACTCACATGTTTTATACACATTATATGTCATTATTATGCATTTTCCGGCACTAACCTATTGACAAGATGCCGAAGAGCCGATTCTTTGTTCTGCTGTTTTTGGTTTTAGAAATCCTACAAAGGAAATATTCTCGGAATTGGACGAAATCAACGCCCAGGGGCCTATTTTTCCACGAAGTTTCCAGAAGTTCGAAGAGGAAACGAAGTGGGGCCACGAGGTGGCGCCACACTAGGGCGGCGCGGCCCAGCCCCTGGCCGCGCGGCCCTGTTGTGTGGGCCCCTCGTGACGCCCTCTGACCTACCCTTCCGTCTACATATAGTCTTCGTCGCGAAACCCCCAGTACCGAGAGCCACGATACGGAAAACCTTCCAGAGACGCAGCCGCCGCCAATCCCATCTCGGGGGATTTAGGAGATCGCCTCCGGCACCCTGCCGGAGAGGGGAATCATCTCCCGGGGGACTCTTCATCGCCATGATCGCCTCCGGATCGATGTGTGAGTAGTTCACCCCTAGACCATGGGTCCGTAGCAGTAGCTAGATGGTCGTCTTCTCCTAATTGTGCTATCATGTTCGATCTTGTGAGCTGCCTATCATGATCAAGATCGTTTATTTGTAATCCTACATGTTGTGTTTGTTGGGATCCGATGGATATTGAATACTATGTCAAGTTGATTATCAATCTATCATATATGAGTTGTTTATGTTCTTGCATGCTCTCCGTTGCTAGTAGAGGCTCGGCCAAGTTGATACTTGTGACTCCAAGAGGGAGTATTTATGCTCGATAGTGGGTTCATGCCTCCATTAAATCTGGGACGATGTGACGAAACTTCTAAGGTTGTGGATGTGCTGTTGCCACTAGGGATAAAACATCGATGCTTTGTCTAAGGATATTTGTGTTGATTACATTACGCACCATACTTAATGCAATTGTCTCGTTGCTTGCAACTTAATACCGGAAGGGGTTCGGATGATAACCTGAAAGTGGACCTTTTAGGCATAGATGCATGCTGGATGGCGGTCTATGTACTTTGTCGTAATGCCCTGATTAAATCTCATAGTACTCTTCATGATATATGTATGTGCATTGTTATTCCTTCTTTATTTGTCAATTGCCCAACTGTAATTCGTTCACCCAACATGCTATTTATCTTATGGGAGAGACACCGCTAGTGAACTGTGGACCCCGGTCTATTATTTACATCTGAAATACAATCTACTGCAATACTTGTTCTTTACTGTTCTTCGCAAACAATCATCTTCCATACAATACGGTTAATCCTTTGTTCACAGCAAGCTGGTGAGATTGAAAACCTCACTGTTACGTTGGGGCAAAGTACTTTGGTTGTGTTGTGCAGGTTCCACGTTGGCGCCGGAATCCCTGTTGTTGCGCCGCACTACACTTCGCCGCCATCAACCTTCAACGTGCTTCTTGGCTCCTCCTGGTTCGATAAACCTTGGTTTCTTTCTGAGGGAAAACTTACTGCTGTGCACATCACACCTTCCTCTTGGGGTTCCCAATGGACGTGTGTTTCACGCGCATCAAGACTGTTTTCTAGCGCCATTGCCGGGGAGATCAAGACACGCTGCAAGGGGAGTCTCCACTTCCAATCTCTTTACTTTGTTTTTGTCTTGCTTTATTTTATTTACTACTTTGTTTGCTGCACTAAAACAAAACATAAAAAAATTAGTTGCTAGTTTTACTTTATTTACTATCTTGCTCTCTATATCAAAAACACAAAAAAATTAGTTACTTGCATTTACTTTATCTAGTTTGCTTTATTTACTACTGTTAAAATGAATACCCCTGAAAATACTAAGTTGTGTGACTTCACAAACACTAATAATAATGATTTCCTATGCACACCTATTGCTCCACCTGCTACTACAGCAGAATTCTTTGAAATCAAACCTGCTTTACTGAATCTTGTTATGAGAGAGCAATTTTCTGGTGTTAGTTCTGATGACGCTGATGCCCATCTTAATAATTTTGTTGAACTATGTGAAATGCAAAAGTATAAGGATGTAGATGGTGATATTATAAAATTAAAATTGTTTCCTTTCTCATTAAGAGGAAGAGCTAAAGATTGGTTGCTATCTTTGCCTAAGAATAGTATTGATTCATGGACTAAATGCAAGGATGCTTTTATTGGTAGATATTATCCTCCCGCTAAAATTATATCTTTGAGAAGTAGCATAATGAATTTTAAGCAATTAGATAATGAACATGTTGCTCAAGCATGGGAGAGAATGAAATCTTTGGTAAAGAATTGCCCAACCCATGGACTCGACTACTTGGATGATCATCCAAACTTTCTATGCAGGATCTGAATTTTTCTTCGCGGAACCTATTGGATTCAGCTGCTGGAGGTACCTTTATGTCCATCACTTTGGGGGCGGCTACAAAGCTTCTTGATGATATGATGATAAATTACTCCGAATGGCACACGGAAAGAGCTCCACAAGGTAAGAAGGTAAATTCTGTTGAAGAAACCTCCTCCTTGAGTGATAAGATTGATGTGATTATGTCTATGCTTGTGAATGGTAGATCTAATGTTGATCCAAATAATGTTCCTTTAGCTTCATTGGTTGCTCAAGAAGAAAATGTTGATGTGAACTTCATTAAAAATAATAATTTCAACAACAATGCTTATAGGAATAATTCTGGTAACAACTATATGCCATATCCTTCTGCTAATAGTAATGGTTATGGTAATTCTTATGGGAATTCTTACAACAATAATAGGAGTGTACCCCCTGGTCTTGAAGCCATGCTTAAAGAATTTATTAGTACACAAACCGCTTTTAACAAATCTGTTGAGGAAAAGCTTGATAAAATTGATATTCTTGCTTCTAAGGTTGATAGACTTGCCTCTGATGTTGATCTTTTAAAATTGAAAGTTATGCCTAATAAGGATATTGATAATAAGATTGTTACTACAGCAAATGACATCCAAGTTAGAATTAATGAGAATATAAGATTGATGGCTGAATTGCGTGCTAGGTGGGATAGAGAAGAAAATGAAAAACTAGCTAAAGAGAATAATATAGCTAAGGTTTGGACTATTACCACCACTAGTAATGATAATGATTCACATGTTGCTACACCTCCTACTATCAATGGTAAAATAATTGGTGTTGGCAATATTTCTACTCCTAGTACAAAGCGTACAAAACTGCCTGAAATTGCTAAAACTGCTGAAACTGCTTGTGATAAAACTGCTGAAATTTTTTACAACATTGGGGACAATGATCCCATTGCTGTAGCTCATAATGGTTTAGATTTTGATGATTGTAACATCTCTGAAGTTATAAAGTTCTTACAAAAACTTGCTAGAAGTCCTAATGCTAGTGCTATAAATTTGGCCTTTACAAAACATATTACAAATGCTCTCATAAAAGCTAGAGAAGAGAAACTAAACCTTGAAACTTCTATTCCTAGGAAGTTAGAAGATGGTTGGGTGATACGTCTCCAACGTATCGATAATTTCTTATGTTCCATGCTACTTTATTGATGATACCTACATGTTTTATACACATTATATGTCATATTTATGCATTTTCTGGAACTAACCTATTAACAAGATGCCGAAGTGCAGTTCTCGTTTTCTGCTGTTTTTGGTTTCAGAAATCCTAGTAAGGAAATATTCTCGGAATTGGACGAAATCAAGACCCGAGTTCCTATTTTTCCACGAAGCTTCCGGAACACCCGGAAGGACCGCAGGGGGGCACTGGGCCCCCAGACCATAGGCCGGCGCGGCCCAGGCCCTGGCCGCGCCGCCTTATGGTGCCACCGCCTCGTCGCCCCTCCGACTCTGCCTCTTCGCCTATAAGAAGCCCCCTGACCTAAAACCTCGATACAGAAAAACCACGGTACGAGAAACCTTCCAGAGCCGCCGCCATCGCGAAGCCAAGATCTGGGGGACAGGAGTCTCTGTTCCGGCACGCCGCCGGGACGGGGAAGTGCCCCGGAAGGCTCCTCCATCGACACCACCGCCATCTTCATCAATGCTGCTGTCTCCCATGAGGAGGGAGTAGTTCTCCATCGAGGCTCGGGGCTGTACCGGTAGCTATGTGGTTCATCTCTCTCCTATGTAGTTCAATACAATAATCTCATGAGCTGCCTTACATGATTGAGATTCATATGATGATGCTTGTAATCTAGATGTCATTATGCTAGTCAAGTGGGTTTTACTTATGTGATCTCCGGAGACTCCTTGTCCCACGTGTGTAAAGGTGACGAGTGTGTGCACCGTGTGGGTCTCTTAGGCTATATTTCACAGAATACTTATTCACTGTTATGAATGGCATAGTGAAGTGCATATTTATATCCCTTTATGATTGCAATGTGTTTTGTATCACAATTTATCTATGTGCTACTCTAGTGATGTTATTAAAGTAGTTTTATTCCTCCTGCACGGTGTAATGGTGACAATGTGTGCATCCGTGTTAGTACTTGGCGTATGCTATGATTATGATCTCTTGTAGATTATGAAGTTAACTATTGCTATGATGGTATTGATGTGATCTATTCCTCCTACATAGTGTGAAGGTGACGAGTGTGCATACTATGTTAGTACTTGGTTTAGTAGAATTGATCTTTCATGCACTCTAAGGTTATTTAAATATGAACATTGAATTGTGGAGCTTGTTAACTCCGGCATTGAGGGTTCGTGTAATCCTACGCAATGTGTTCATCATCCAACAAGAGTGTAGAGTATGCATTTATCTATTCTGTTATGTGATCAATGTTGAGAGTGTCCACTAGTGAAAGTGTAATCCCTAGGCCTTGTTCCTAAATATCGCTATCGTCGCTTGTTTACTTGTTTCTATGCGTTACTACTTCGCTGCGTTACTACCGCATGTTTACTTCCCGCAACATTACTACCATCAACTGCACGCCAGACAAGCTATTTTTACGGCGCCATACTACTGCTCATATTCATTCATACCACTTGTATTTCACTATCTCTTCGCCGAACTAGTGCACCTATTTGGTGTGTTGGGGACACAAGAGACTTCTTGCTTTGTGGTTGCGGGGTTGCATGAGAGGGATATCTTTGACCTCTTCCTCCCTGAGTTCGATAAACCTTGGGTGATCCACTTAAGGGAAAACTTGCTGCTGTTCTACAAACCTCTGCTCTTGGAGGCCCAACACTGTCTACAGGAAAAGGAGGGGGCGTAGACATCAAGCTATTTTTCTGGCGCCGTTGCCGGGGAGATCAAGACAAGCTGCAAGGGGAGTCTCCACTTCTCAATCTCTTTACTTTGTTTTTGTCTTGCTTTATTTTATTTACTACTTTGTTTGCTGCACTAAAACAAAACACAAAAAAATTAGTTGCTAGCTTTACTTTATTTACTGTCTTGCTCTCTATATTAAAAACACAAAAAAATTAGTTACTTGCATTTACTTTATCTAGTTTGTTTTATTTACTGTTGCTAAAATGAATACTCCTGAAAATACTAAGTTGTGTGATTTCACAACTACTAATAATAATGATTTCCTATGCACACCTATTGCTCCACCTGCTACTACAGCAGAATTCTTTGAAATTAAACCTGCTTTACTAAATCTTGTCATGAGAGATCAATTTTCTGGTATTAGTTACGATGATGCTGCTGCCCATCTTAATAATTTTGTTGAACTATGTGAAATGAAAAAGTATAAGGATGTAGATGGTGATATTATTAAATTGAAATTGTTTCCTTTCTCATTAAGAGGAAGAGCTAAAGATTGGTTGCTATCTTTGCCTAAGAATAGTATTGATTCATGGACTAAATGCAAGGATGCTTTTATTGGTAGATATTATCCTCCTGCTAAAATTATATCTTTGAGAAGTAGCATAATGAATTTTAAGCAATTAGATACTGAACATGTTGCTCAAGCATGGGAGAGAATGAAATCTTTGGTAAAGAATTGCCCAACCCATGGACTGACTACTTGGATGATCATCCAAACCTTCTATGCGGGACTAAATTTTTCTTCGCGGAATTTATTGGATTCAGCTGCTGGAGGTACCTTTATGTCCATCACATTGGGGGCGGCTACAAAACTTCTTGATGATATGATGATAAATTACTCTGAATGGCACACGGAAAGAGCTCCACAAGGTAAGAAGGTAAATTCTGTCGAAGAATCCTCCTCCTTGAGTGATAAGATTGATGTGATTATGTCTATGCTTGTGAATGGTAGATCTAATGTTGATCCTAATAATGTTCCTTTAGCTTCATTGGTTGCTCAAGAAGAAAATGTTGATGTGAATTTCATTAAAAATAATAATTTCAACAACAATGCTTATCGGAACAATTCTGGTAATAACTATATGCCATATCCTTCTGCTAATGGTAATGGTTATGGTAATTATTATGGGAATTCTTACAACAATAATAGGAGTGTACCCCCTGGTCTTGAAGCTATGCTTAAAGAATTTATTAGTACACAAACTGCTTTTAACAAATCTGTTGAGGAAAAGCTTGATAAAATTGATATTCTTGCTTCTAGAGTTGATAGACTTGCCTCTGATGTCGATCTTTTAAAATTGAAAGTTATGCCTAATAATGATATTGAAAATAAAATTGTTACTACAGCAAATTCTATCCAAGTTAGAATTAATGAGAATATAAGATTAATGGCTGAACTGCGCGCTAGGTGGGATAGAGAAGAAAATGAAAAACTAGCTAAAGAGAATAATGTAGCTAAAGTTTGGACTATTACCACCACTAGTGATGTTGATTCCTCACATGTTGCTGCACCTCCTACTATCAATGGTAAAATAATTGGTGTTGGCAATGTTTCTACTCCTAATGCAAAGCGTACAAAACTGCCTGAAATTGCTAAAACTGCTGAAACTGCTTGTGATAAAGCTGCTGAAATTTTTTCCAACCTTGGGAATGATGATCCCATTGCTGTAGCTCATAATGATTTAGATTTTGATGATTGCCACATCTCTGAAATTATAAAGTTCTTGCAAAAACTTGCTAAAAGTCCTAATGCTAGTACTATAAAATTTGGCTTTCACAAAACATATTACAAATGCTCTCATAAAAGCTAGAGAAGAGAAACTAAAACGTGAAACTTCTATTCCTAGAAAGTTAGAAGATGGTTGGGAGCCCATCATTAAGATGAGGGTCAATGATTTTGATTGTAATGCTTTATGTGATCTTGGTGCAAGTATTTCTGTTATGCCTAAGAAAGTCTATGATATGCTTGACTTGCCACCATTAAAGAATTGTTATTTGGATGAATCTCGCTGATAATGCTAAAAAGAAACCTTTGGGAAGAGTTGATAATGTTCATATTGTGGTTAACAATAACCTTGTCCCCGTTGATTTTGTTGTCTTGGATATTGAATGCAATGCATCTTGTCCCATTATATTGGGAAGACCTTTTCTTCGAACCGTTGGTGCTACTATTGATATGAAGGAAGGTAATATTAAATATAAATTTCCTATCAAGAAAGGTATGGAACACTTCCCTAGAAAAAGAATGAAGTTACCTTATGACTCTATTATTAGAGCAAATTATGATGTTGATGCTTCATCTCTTGATGTTACTTGAAATACACTTTCTGCGCCTAGCTGAAAGGCGTTAAAGAAAAGCGCTTATGGGAGACAACCCATGTTTTTACTACAGCACTTTGTTTTATATTTGAGTCTTGGAAGTTGTTTACTACTGTAGCAACCTCTCCTTATCATGTTTTTTGTGCCAAGTAAAGTCTCTATAGTAAGGTTCATACTAGATTTGGATTACTGCGCAGAGACAGATTTCTTTGCTGTCACGAATCTGGGCCTAATTCTCTGTAGGTAACTCAGAAAATTATGACAATTTACGTGAGTGATCCTCAGATATGTACGCAACTTTCATTAGTTTTGAGTTTTTCCATTTGAGCAAGTCTGTTGCCATTTTAAAATTCGTCTTTACGAACTGTTCTGTTTTGACAGATTCTGCCTTTTATTTCGCATTGCCTCTTTTGCTATGTTGGATGAATTTCTTTGATCCATTAATGTCCAGTAGCTTTATGCAATGTCCAGAAGTGTAAAGAATGATTGTGTCACCTCTGAACATATAATTTTTATTGTGCACTAACTCTCTAATGAGTTTGCTTGAAGTTTGGTGTGAAGGAAGTTTTCAAGGATCAAGAGAGGAGTATGATATACTATGATCAAGAGGAGTGAAAGCTCTAAGCTTGGGGATGCCCCGGTGGTTCACCCCTGCATATTCTAAGAAGACTCAAGCGTCTAAGCTTGGGGATGCCCAAGGCATCCCCTTCTTCATCGACAACATCATCAGGTTCCTCCCCTGAAACTACATTTTTATTCCGTCACATCTTATGCACTTTGCTTGGAGCGTCGGTTTGTTTTTGCTTTTGTTTTTGTTTGAATAAAGTTGGATCCTAGCATTCACTTTGTGGGAGAGAGACACGCTCCGCTGTTGCATATGGACAAATATGTCCTTAGGCTTTACTCATAATATTCATGGCGAAGTTTCTTCTTCGTTAAATTGTTGTATGGTTGGAATTGGAAAATGCTACATGTAGTAATTGCTATGATATTTTGGATAATGTGATACTTGGCAATTGTTGTGCTCATGTTTAAGCTCTTGCATCATATACTTTGCACCCATTAATGAAGAAATACTTAGAGCTTGCTAAAATTTGGTTTGCACATTTGGTCTCTCTAAGGTCTAGATAATATCTAGTATTGAGTTTTGAACAACAAGGAAGACGGTGTAGAGTCTTATAATGTTTACAATGTGTCTTTTATGTAAGTTTTGCTGCACCGTTCATCCTTGTGTTTGTTTCAAATAACCTTGCTAGCCTAAACCTTGTATCGAGAGGGAATACTTCTCATGCATCCAAAATCCTTGAGCCAACCACTATGCCATTTGTGTCCACCATACCTACCTACTACATGGTATTTCTCCGCCATTCCAAAGTAAATTGCTTGAGTGCTACCTTTAAAATTCCATCATTCGCCTTTACAATATATAGCTCATGGGACAAAATAGCCTTAAAAACTATTGTGGTATTGAATATGTACTTATGCACTTTATCTCTTATTAAGTTGCTTGTTGTGCGATAACCATGTTCCTGGGGACGCCATCAACTACTCTTTGTTGAATATCATGTGAGTTGCTATGCATGTTCGTCTTGTCTGAAGTAAGGGAGATCTACCACCTTATGGTTAAGCATGCATATTGTTAGAGAAGAACATTGGGCCGCTAACTAAAGCCATGAATCATGGTGGAAGTTTCAGTTTTGGACAGCAATACATGCTTC
>NC_061513.1:298943512-298971640 GCF_022539505.1 Lolium rigidum
GCGGATGAAGAAACAGCTCCATCCCGACCCGGGGCCGATTCGCACGCGCTGGAAGCTGCCGTCACTAGCACGCCCGTAGAACTGAACGGCGGTGGCACTTCTAGGATTAACCGGCGGTGGCTGTGGCGGCCGTGAGAGTAGAAGGGAACAGTGCCATGGGCCATGGCGATAGGCTATGGGCCAGATTGGGCCAACGAGAGAACTGATAGCCACGCGGGGGCGTTTCGTAGGGCAAATCCTATACACCGACCAGGTCGGCCGCTACCGCGCGCCGCACACCCCCCGCGCGCGGTATGGGCCGGCCTGGTCGGCCCAGTTCACCTCTTTTTTCTGTTTCTGTTTCTGTTTCTTTTCTTTCCTTTCCTTTTCCTTTTTTATTTTCAGTTTCTTTTTTTGTTTTGTTTCTTTTTTGTTTATTTTTATTTTTGTTCAAATTTGAAAATATTTCAAATTCAGAAAAATTTCAAAATTGAAAACTGTTCAAAATTTAAAAAATATTCAAATTTTAAAACGTTCAAATTTTAAAACCGTTTAAATATAAAAAATGTTCAAATTTGAAATCCGTTCAAATACAAAAAATGTTCAAATACAAAAAATGTTCAAATTTGAAATCCGTTCAAATTTGAAAAATGTTCAAATACAAAAATGTTCAAATTATAAAAGCGTTCAAATTTGGAAAAATATTCAAATTCGAAAAATGTTCATAACTAAGAATGTTAACTTTTGGAAAAAATAAATTTATAAATTTTAAATTTTTTCAAATTTAAATTATATCCATATCCGAAAATGTTCAAATTTCGAAAAAAAAAATCAAAATCTGAACATTTTTATAATTTCCAAAATTTTGAATCTGAACAGATTTTGAAATTTTGTTCTCCGAAATATATTTTTTAAAAGTTAGATATTAAAAAAGAAAAATATTAAAAAAAAGAAACAGCAAAAAAAGAAAAAAAACGTACCTACTGCTAATGGGCCGCGGCCCATCCAACCGGCCTGGTCGCTGGGGTGTGCGGTGGCCCGTACTCACCGACCAGGTCGGTGTACAGCACTCCCCGTTTCGTAGTGCACGCACGTTTGAGCCTTCGAGGTGGGCCAGCCTATTTATCGGGCAACGTATCCTGTGCACCCAAGCAATTGGTGCACCCCGTGCACCGAACTCCGGTTGTCAACTTTAAAAGTTTTAAAAAAATCTGACAAAAAGTTCGGAAATGGATAGTACTTACATCACATGTCACAAAATTTCAAGTCTAAAAATTTGAAACACAACTTCAAAATAAAAAATAACAAATTTGTCATCAACAGTGTTAATGGACCAAATTAAGCCCAACTTACATTTGGCACTATTTGTTCTCAGGTTTGTTTATTTTGTTTCTTGATATCTGTTGCCAATTATTATTTGGAACTTGGTGACATGTTAGATTTGAATACTATCTATGCACATACCCTTTATCACGATTTTTTGAAACTTCAAAAATAATCAAACGGAGTTGGGTGCACCGGGTACACCAGTTCTAAGGGTGCACTAGATACTTTCCCCTATTTATCGAGGGTACAGTTGCGGTTTTATCTTTTTTTTCCTCCTATCTAGATGGTTTTCACTAGTGTTTCCTATTTGACGCCCGATGCGCACGTTAGCGTGCCGACGCGCACCTTCCACTGTACATCGCGGATAAGTGGGCTTGGCCTCTTAGGCAGCCGTTAGGAGGAAGAAGAATAACGGGGCGAAGAACATCCACGGGGAAGAAGAAGATAGGGGACAGGATATGAAGAAGGTGACCACACGAGAGCAATCGTCGATAACGGGGACGACGCGGCTGACCACAGCTTCGTCAGCGAAGACGAGGAAGGAAACTTAGGGTTTCAGGTGCGGGGGTTGCCGGCGCTGGTTCTTATGGTTTCAGGTGCCGGGGAGTAGGTGGAGTTGGGGTAGGTGGGTAGGTTTAGAGGGAGGTCTGGGGCGCGGTGGACCAGAAGTGGGCGGAGGGTGGAGGACGGTGCGGCGAGGCTCCGCGGGAGTGGGGCCGGCAGTGCGGTGGTGAAAATATAAAACACTCCTATTACATATTCTAACACCCTCCCTTAATGTAAACGTTTTGAAAGGTTAAGATTACGTTTGAACTCATCTAGCTTCTTGACTGGAAGTGCCTTTGTGAAACCATTTGCCACTTGATCTTTGCTAGAAACAAAATGAATAGCTAATCTATTGTTGGCAACTCTTTCTCTGAAAAAATAAAAATCAATTTCAATGTGTTTGGTACGAGCATGAAACACTGGATCTGCAGAAAAATAGGTAGCTCCTAAATTGTCACACCAAAGACTTGGTTTTCCAACAGCTTTACTCCAAATTCAGTAAGAAGAGCTTCAACCCAAATCAATTGAGCTGTGGCATTGGCTAAAGCCTTATACTCAGCTTCAGTACTTGATCGAGACACTGTAGCTTGCTTTCTTGCACTCCAGGAGACCAGATTAGGTCCAACAAATATGGCAAAACCACCTGTAGACCTCCTATCATCCAAGCAACCTGTCCAGTCTGCATCTGAAATGCACTCAGAAGTGTAGATGATGATTTTGTAAAGGTGATCCCAAGTTTCAATGTATCTTTCACATATCTGAGTATACGTTTAACAGTTGTCCAATGTTTTGTAGTTGGAGCATGGAGATACTGACAAATCTTGTTCACCGAGAAAGCTAAATCAGGCCATGTCAGAGTTAAGTATTGTAGAGCTTCAACTATGCTTCTATATTGGGTACAATCTTCAGAGCCAAGAGGTGTACCATCTGTGAGAAATAACTGTTCAGAAGAAGACAAAGGCGTAGGAGCAGGCTTACAACTGTGCATACCAACTCTGTCAAGCAACTCTTTAGCATATTTTTCTTGTGTCAAAAGCACACCATTGTGTATCCTTTTTACTTCAATACAAAGGAAAAAATGTAAGTCACCTAAATCCCTTGATAGCAAAATTCACATTCAAATCTCGAAGAAGAGCAGTAATGGCACGATCAGAAGAGCCAGTGACTATGATGCCATCAACATAAATCAAAACAAACATGGTGATACCTGACTTCTTCAAGAGGAACGGAGAGGTATCAGCCTTTGATGGTGTAAATCCAAGTTCACATAGCTTGGAGCTCAGTCTAGAATACCAGGCTCGAGGCGCTTGTTTCAGACCATATAAAGCTTTGTCAAGTTTGCAAATATTATGCGGAGCATGGGGATTCTCAAAACCTGGAGGTTGTCTCATGTAGACCTCCTCTTCCAGAACACCATGAAGAAACACGTTCTTGATATCTAGCTGTCGTAGACTCCATCCACGAGAAACAGAGAGAGACAAAACAATTCTGATAGTTGCAACTTTTACCTCAAGACTAAAAGTATCCTCGTAATTAATGCCATACCTCTGCTTAAAACCAGCCTTTTGCAACCAGTCTTGCTTTATATCTGTCAATAGAGCCATCTGCCTTCTTCTTAATCCGGTATACCCATTTACAATCAATCAAATTCTTGTTTCTACTTGGAGGAATAAGGTGCCAAGTCTTGTTCTCAAGAAGTGCATTGTATTCTTCCTCCATAACTGTACACCAAATCGGATCATTCAAAGCTTCTGTGAGTGTATGTGGTTCACCTGTAGAAGACAACATGCCATATCGAACCGTGCCATCAGTATATTGTTTTGGATTATGTATACCTCTTTGCGTACCGAGTACGAACTCCAGGTGGTGAAGGTGGAGGCGGTAAAACAACACCATAATTTTCATCAGAGTTTGAGTCAGAATTTGAATTTGAATCTGCAGAATTTTCAGAACTTTCCCCCCCAGCGGAGCTCCCACCTGAGCTCTCACCACGGCTGGCCACAGAGGTCCCGAAGGGGACAAGCTCCCTAGTGAGCGCTCTGCATGCGGAGACAGAATCGGAGATTCCACGCGCGGCGAGGCAGAGCGGACACGCGGCGACATTGGGCTGGATGCATGTGCTCGTGGTCCCCCAGGCGGGTGGCCACCACGCGCAGGCATGGCAGGCGAGGCCTGCCGACTGGCTCACGCGACGGACTGCTGCGCAGACGGATCTTCCTGAGGCTGCTACACCTCGGGATCAACAGAATCAGAAGAATGTTCAGGGATATCTTCTCTGTGTTCCGTGCTGGTTTCGTCGTTCTGTGACTGATGTTCATCAGCAGTTTCTGATCCGATTTCTTCACTGTTTTGACTGGAATTTTCTTCAGAGTGTGTATCTTCCTGCAACACATTAGAACCAGACACAATAGGTACAATATGGGTATTACAATTATGTGCACTCTCATGGGAGGTGGGTGTGGAAGATGGAAGGAGTAAAATTTCCTTTTTACGATGGGCATCAGCATTGGGATGAAGAGATGCAAATGGAAAGATATTTTCATCGAAGACAACATCACGAGAGATGTACACACGGCCTGTAGAAATATCTAGACATTTGACACCTTTATGAAGATGACTATAACCAAGGAAGACACACCGTGTGGAGCGAAAAGCAAGTTTTCGTTTATTACAAGGACGAAGATTAGGCCAACAGGGACAACCAAAGGTCTGAAGAGCATCATAATTTGGTGTGATAGAAGAAGCCGTTCAGTGGGAGTTTCAAAGTTAAGTACTTTGCTAGAAAGCAAATTTATGAGAAAATTTGCAGTTATAAATGCTTCATCCCAGAATTTGAGAGGCATGGAGGCATTAGCAAGCAAAGCAAGACCAACTTCAACTATATGACGATGTTTCCTTTCAGCTGAACCATTTTGTTGATGATCATGATGGCAAGAGACATGATGTGTAATGCCAACTTTTTGAAAGAAACCATTTAATTTCTCATATTCACCTCCCCAATCAGTTTGCATGGTAACAATTTTTCTATCAAACTTACGCTCAACATATTCTGATAGTTAAGGAAAGCTTGATAAACATCAGAACACTTCTTAAGCAAATAGATCCATGTAAATTTACTAAAATCATCGATAAAGCTTGCATAGTATGCATGTTTTCCCACAGAGAGAGGCGCAGGGCCCCATACATCAGAAAAGACTTGCTCCAAAGGAGCAGTGGAAACACTAGAAGAAGTGGGATATGGTAATTGGTGGCTCTTTGCCAATGCGACAAGAGTCACAAACATATGGGGTACTCTCTGGGGTGTAAGCTATTTTATTTCTCCTAAGAACTTGTTGAACTACGAACGAAGATGGATGTCCTAAGCGGCGATACCATGTAGAGGATGACGGCTTTATTTTGATGAAGGCGTGCTTGGCGGTCTCATGAAACATGGGCACCAAGGGATAGAGACCACCCCAGCAGGGGCCCCTAAACAGAGTCCTTCGAGTTGCTTGGTCCTTGATTAAAAAGAAGAAAGGATGAAACTCAATAAAGACATGATTATCAAGGGTAAATTGATGAACAGATAAAAGATTTTTCGACACACTAGGAACATGAAGAATGTTGTTTAGATCAAAGGAGTCATGAGGAGTGCGCAAAATTGAATTACCAATACGACTAATGTGCATACATGTACCTTCAGCAGTACGGACTCGATCTTGCCGATGGTACTTGTTGGCTATGAGAAGCTTGCCCATGGTACTTGTTGGCTATGAGAAGCTTGTTCAATTCACTGGTGATGTGATCAGTAGCATCTGTATCAGTATACCAGTTTGTATCAACACCATATGACGCAAGATTTGATCCTTTGTCACCATCATCTCTGTCCTTCTTTTCATCTGAATAGCGCCACCAGCATGCATTTGCGGGATGACCATGTTTCTTGCAGATTTGACACTTAGTATCAACATATGGAGTAGGAACGCGGTCTGAATGGCGTCCATCTGAACGACGATAGCGATCACCACCAGCATCATCTCTATGTCTGTCACGGCGATCATCTTTGTGGTCACCCCGACGGTCATCACAGCGCTAGTTGCCACGGCCATCATCTCTGCGCCAATTTCGGTCATCATCTCTGCACCAATTCATGTCATCATCTCGGTAGCCACCACCACCACGATATGGACCACGGTCTGGACTACGAGCCCGAGGAGGAGGAGGTGTGCGACCACGGGGCGAAGGGGTACGGGCGCGGGAGCGCTGGTCACCACGACGATCATGGTTTGCGGAGGAGACAAACGCGCCATTCTCCTCAACTCCATTACACATGTCATAAGAGTTCAGTTGTTCATAAAAATCGTTGAGTGATGTACCAGGATTGTCACTGACTGTGGTGATGAGGGCATTGTACTCTCCCTCTTCGAGGCCATGCAACAGATATCCAAGAAGTTCATCGTCTTCAACTGGTTTTCCAAGGGCAGACAGTTCGGAGGCAAAACCTCTCATCTTGGTGTAATATTGATCGGCGGTCAGCGAGAGCTTCTTGGTATCGTTGAGTTCACCACGCAGATGTTGCGCCTTGGTGCGAGACGCCATCTTGAACATAGCACCGATAGAATCCCATGCCTCGGTAGTAGATGCGACCTCAAGCAGATGCGATAGAACATCGGGTCACAGGGTGTTGAGGAGAAACTGGATAACCCGTTGGTCTCTGGCCATCCAATCGATGTATGCAGGGTTTGGAGCTTGAATCTTGTTCTTCTCTGAATCCTCAACCTCAATGGTTTGGCGTGAGGGCTCGATCCGAGCCATCAAGAAGAGCCATCACGTTTGCACCACGGAAGGCCGGAAGGACAAGAGCTTTCCGTAGCAAAAATTGTTGCGTGTCAATTGTTGAACAGGAGGCGCCCCCAAGGCAGCAGCAAGGGCAGAGCTTGACAGTCCAGACGAACTTGACGAGCTCATGGTGACGAATAAGATGATCGGAACAATCTAGGGTTTGATGCTTGTTGGTCTGACCGCTGTCAGAAGGTGTTGCTGAAGGATGTTGTCGACCGGTGGAGGCAGAGACGATCTGATGCGACGGTAGGGTTGTCTTGAGATGCGGCGGCGGCGGCGACAGCTGATGTTTTTGTCTCGTTTTCTTGGGGTTGTGTGTGGGGCGCGTGGCAGCAGCAGCGAGCTGCAACGACGGCGCGGTTTTTGGGTTGTGGCGGCGCGCGGCGGCGGCTGAAACAGCGGCGGCGGCAGCTAGGTCAGGGAAGAGAGGAATTCTGATACCATATTAGCGATTTTGGCTGTAACGAGATGCCTTTGCCTCGGCCTCGGTTCCGTGTTATATTGGGGCAAAATGTGCCAAGGGTTTACATAGTTCTTGCTGCACGCACAAACCGTATGAAGCAATACATAAAATATAAAACACTCCTATTACATATTCTAACTAGCTGCAAGTCGGGTTGAAACTATTTTTTCAAATCCAAAATAAGTTGCAACTGAAATTTTTTGTTGAGGCGGTACAAAATTGTGGGAATGATATTAGTTGACTAAGAATTAAGCTCAGTCACACCCTAAACCACACACACAAGGTTCGCTTTGCAAAATGTTGCTTAGACTTGGGCATGCTTTAGGGCGAGTTTGGTTGCTCGCAAACCCCTTTCTGAGCTCGAACGATGCAAAAAAACAAATTGGGTGTTTGTTTGCTTGCCAACCTGGTGGCGGGAGCCAGAAAACCATGATTGAGTGCAAAATGTAGCCTCACCGTTCTCTTAATTAGTTGGTCATCACCAATGAAGAAAAAATCCATCTTCACTTTTCCTACGAAGGTCATGGCATCTTGTTCTATAAATACCTCCTATTTGCGTGTATAACTGAAACTTGTTAGTACCTCGGTAATGTTGAAAATATAAGGAAATTATCATATGATTTAATCTGAAGTAATAACTGATATAGCATGATCATACAAATAGTAATTAAGTTAATCATGCAAACTAAGAGAGTAGATGAATAGGACATCGCATCTACTCCAAACACTTGAACTAGAAACTCTAGCAAGATATGACGGAGAGGTCGTTGACTCTTGCCTCCCATGTTGAGGTTGCCGAAGAGGTCGTTGATTTTCGGGAAGAATTTATCATTGGGGAGCTCGTTGCCGGATGACATGGTGTTGCTAGTATTCGCGCTTAGATGCTCCCTAAAAACATGATCGTCCATCACCCGTACATTTCTACTAGAGCCTATGGTCCGATCCTTCGGTGCATGCCGGAAGACGGAATGGGGAAGACGATGGCGTCGACACAAGGTTCTGGAAGGTGGTAGTTACATGTGTTGATGTCTTGCGTCTTGGGTTGACGTGTTGGATTATATAGTGTCGGTTGGGTAGGTTGTGGGACGCTACCCACATCTAAGTCAACAGAGCAGCCCACAATCAAGAGAAAGTGAAAACGGTTGAGCAACATGTTCGTCAATGGCTTGCAAAACGAATGCATTAATAATTTCCCTGAACATCAAAAATATAGAAGAGATGTATAGATAGGAGCTCGGCTCGGCTCAATCCCGCAACCCGTGGCGCAACGCGTCATGACATGACGAGCGGGCAGCATAGGAGGAGGAGGAGGAGGAGTGTGCGAGGGCCTTTTCTCTTCTCACACATTAGTGAGAGTAGAAGAACTCACCTTATACACCAGTTCAACTCTCTTCCAACTAGTAATGTGGGATTAAATTTTACTCCCACCTTGTGTAACCATACATATGAGCCAAAATGAGAATTTCAGAATTTGTATTTTATGTGGTCCTAAGGCCCAACAACAAATTCCTACACATAATACCCTTGTCAGCTGCTATTTGCTAGTTGCTAGATAACATCTTGAATAACTGCTATTTGCTAGTAGCTAGGGCTAAACAAAGTTTATTTAGTGATGCCCGTTAGTTCGATGTGCTGCATGTTAGTTTATTTATTGTACTGCGTTGTAAAGTTGGCACCTGTGAGACAATATGCAACCAAGCAAGTTTAATTCAAATGAATTACGAAAGTGGATCGTGTATGCGTAGTAGTGTGAGACAGGAGCGGTGGTGGTACTAAAAACGTTGTTGCTCTAGTTCTGCTTGCAAGTTACTGCTACCCACCAAAACTGTGCGTCGTGCGAGGGGGACACGGAGACATGCTGCGAGGAACGCAAGCCCCGCGCAGGAAACCCGGTCGGGACCCCGAGTCCCCAACTCCCCATGCCATGCGCACCCCACCCCATCCACTCCATGGCCACCTCTGGTCGATGGTTGATGAACTTTGCACGATCATGCAAGAGCGCGCCTCCCCACTCAACACATGCACATCCCTTTCACCTCATGTCCATGCTTCGCCATCGACCAACAACAACACACAACCAAAATTAAGCTTCTTCCTCCTCCCATGCATAAGCATAAAGCAATTAGTTGGGTCAACCGATCGATCACAGTTTACATGTATTAATTTTGCGATCTTACTTACAAGCAACCATGCACGGTGACAGGTGGATCGAGGAACAATCAGCAACGAGCGCGCTACCACTACCGGGTTACCCAGCAGCTTACACCGACTCCCCTGCTTTTGGCGCCCTTGATCTCGCCGCAGTCGCAGAGGAGATAGCTCAGCATGTTCACCACGCTGGTGCCGATGGACGTCACGTTCAGCACCGGGCTCACCCTCACCCCACCACTCGCACTACCATTTCTACTGCCCCTGTACCCATAGTAGTAAACCGATCGCGCGCCGCCGTTGTGCACACCGGCAGTGGTCGTCGCTGCCGTCGCCGGAGCAACTTTCTTGGAATGCGGGCGGTGGCCGGCGGACTGGCTCCGCATCAGCGGGAACGCGGGGCAGGTGAACCGTCCACCGGACGACGCCGCCGTCGCGGCGGAGTTGACGCTGCTGCTGCGCGCGAACGGGGACGCCCATGACCGCACTGTCGGCGTCGGCACGGGCCTCGTCGTCGCCTTCTGCTGCCACGCCGTTGGTTGGGGCTGCTTGAGCCGCGCGTGCGGAGGGGTGGGCGGCAGTGGCGGCACCGGGAGCAGCTTCCCGTCGGCGAAGAGGCGGTCGGCCGGCGCGACGTCGTCCGCGGCCGCGTTGGCGAAGTCGAACTCCGGCTCGGCTGGGAGCCGCCGGCGCCGGCGCGACATGAGGAACGACGACGTGTCTGACCGGCTTGGCGTGGTGGGACATGTGGTCGCTGCTGCTGCGAAGGTGGCGAGGTCGTGGGAGAATGAGATCCTTGGGCTGATCAGCTCTGCCGACGCTTCCTCCTCCATTGGACCAGGGGAGCTGTTAGAGAATGCGATGTGAGAGCTAGTGCTGGAAGAGTGAGAGCAATGTGGATATAAATAGGAGGTGTCGTGTGCCAGGACGACCGGACCAGGACCATGCTGTGCAAATCCCGCATCCTGAATATGAGAGTGAGGTGAGGTGGGTTGATTCCCTCTCACTCGTATGGGTTGGCGAAAACTCCTTTTTACAGGCAACTGTATGTGTAGGAGTGTCATCCACCACACATTATGCTTTGAGATTGGTGAAACTTTTTGTTCCTTTTTTGACAAAACTGAAACATAATTGAAACAAATTTAAATATTAGTAGAAAATGTTTCACAAGTTTCATAAACACGTTAACAACAGATGTGAAACTTTGTGAAACATACTTTGAACAGTAAATAATTTTTCATAAGTTTCAGACATGTTTCACAAATTTCAGAAATATTTCACAAATATATCAACACATGGGTGACGTCAGCATGACGTCATCACTAGTTTACCTACCGGAGCCGGTAGAATCGCTGCGTTCAAAACTCGTTTTTACAGGCGCCTGTACCTACCGGAGTGACGTCAGCAATGACGTCAGCCATGTGCTGACCAATTTCTTCACAAAATTGTGAAACAAATTTGAAACATAACTGAAACACTAATATTTTTGTGAAACAAACCGTAGTGACGTCAGCAATGATGTCATCAGTTTCACTTTTTGTCAGACTGTTTCACAATATTTTCCATGTATCACTTTAGTTTCAAAAAAGTTTCACTTGTGTTTCAATTATTAGTTTTATATTAGACAAATGTCAAAAGCCTCACCAATCTCAAAGCACAAAGTGGATGGTAGATGTGACACCTAGACCTACCGGCTCCTTTAAAATCGCCGCGGGTTGGGTCCTGGTCCCTTGTTGGTCGGTCACCTACCTAGCTGAAAAAAATGAATAGTCCCTCCATTGATCAATATTTGTTAAAATTCGGGTATATCTACACACTAAAGAGTATCTTTTTAGGAATCACCTAATTTATGTTTAGATTTTTTGTTACCGGAACACGATCTTAGCTAACTGATCCTCATTTGTGTTTCACGTAATGTAAATTTGTTAAGGCGTTCTTCTCCAAACTCAGACAAACTTGAACATAAGAGCACCCCTAAACCGTCCCCCAAACGGCGCCGGATTGAGCGTTTGGGGGACGTGTTTTGTTCGTGCCGCGTTTGGGGGACGTCGCTCCCCAGTCGCGTCCCCCAAACGCCACCCCTAAACTTTTTTCAAGGGTTTTTGAAAACATAACCATTATCAAATATAGCATTCAAATAAATATGTTTGCGGAGATTGTTTTCAAATTAAAATACAACAAACAATAAAACAACTAAACACATGTAATAAATAGGGCTAGATCAAGGTGCCGTGGCATTTGTTGATAATCCTTTGATCCTTCACAAATGCTCAACGAGATCAGCTTGAAGTTGATCATGAACATTGTTGTCACGGATCTCTGCGTGCATGGCGAGGAAATCAGCAAAATCTGCAGGCAACTCATGATCAACCTCCGCAAGAGGGCCCTGACACTCGTAGGGACCAACATGTGTCCTGGCATGATTCTTGCGGTCATCCTCGATGATCATGTCGTGCATTATCACACAAGCCTTCATCACCTCCCACATTTGTTCGTGAGACTAGCTTAGAGCAGGGTACCGGACAATTGCAAATTAAGCTTGAAGCACACTAAATGCCCGCTCGACATCCTTACTGCAAGCCTCCTGTCGCGTAGCAAGTGGGAATTCTTCAGACCTGATGGATTTGAGATTGTTTTGACAAAAGTGACCCATTTTGAATATATACCATCGGCTGGATAATAGCCTTTGGTATATTGGTGGCCATTGATCTTATAGTTGCATGGTGGAGCATGCCCTTCCACTAGTCCGCTGAACACCGGAGAGTGCTGCAACATGTTGATGTCATTGTGTGATCCCGCCATGTCAAAGAAAGAATGCCAAATCCACGGGTCATAATCTACCACAGCTTCAAGCACCACACTTCAAGCACCACAGTTGTCAGGATTGAAAATCAATTTCCATAAAAGCGAATTGTTCTGTTTCGGTGATGCCCAAAACGATACGGCTCTGTATACAGAGTTGTTTGGTTGCGGGCAAGGCCAATTTCCTATTCGTTATTTGGGTATTCCGATTCATTATCGGAGACTTACAATCGCGGAATGGAAATTAGTGGAAGAAAGATTACAAAAACGCCTTAGTAGTTGGAAAGGTAAATTGTTGTCCCTGGGAGGAAGATTGGTACTCATTAATTCGGTACTCACAAATATGGTACTGTATATGTTATCATTCTTCATCCTACCGAAAAGAATTCTGCATAAACTCGATTACTATCGATCTAGATTCTTTTGGCAAGGGGACAGCGAGAAAAAGAAATATCGACTGGTTAAGTGGAGTATAGTTTGTAGTCCCAAGGATCAAGGAGGGCTTGGAGTTCATGACCTGGAGGTCAAGAATTCAGCTCTTACGGGTAAATGGCTGTTTAAGCTACTTAGCGAGGATGGGACTTGGCAAACTATTCTTCGGAGAAAGTATATCGGTTCGAAGACATTATCCCAAGTGGTTTGGAAACCTGGGGATTCTCACTACAGGCTGGTCTTATGGCGACAAAAAATGTATTCTTTCGCCATGGTACTTTCTCAATCAGGAATGGAGCACATATACGGTTCGGGAAGATGCTTGGCTAGACAATGCACCCTTAAGTGAACAGTATCCTGCTCAGTATAGGATTGCTCGTCGCCAAGGTGATACCATTGCTACTGTAATGGCTACCTCACCTCCGAATGTGACGTTCAGACGGGTTTTACTTGGACAAAGACTTGTGGCATGGAATACCCTAATTCAACGGCTCGGAGATACTCATTTATCACCTGAACCAGACGAATTTAGATGGAACCTTCATGTAGATGGTACCTTTTTCGTAAAATCTTTCTACAATGCGATCCTTCTTTCTGACTTACCGATTGACAACAATAAGAAGATTTGGAAGATGAAGATACCATTAAAAATTAAAATTTTTGGATGGTATCTTCGTCGTGGGGTTATTCTCACCAAAGACAATCTTGTTAAGCGGAATTGGCATGGAAGTACACGGTGTGTTTTTGTCATCGGGACGAAACAATCAAACACTTATTCTTCCGAGTGCCGGTTCGCGAGATCTATATGGTCTGTCATCCAAGTAGCGTCTACCTTGTATCCTCCGACTAGTGTCGCCAATGTCTTTGGCAATTGGGTTCATGGTATAGATTCAAGGTTTAAGTTGCTTCTTAGGGTGGGGGCGCTAGCAGTTATCTGGGCGCTTTGGCTATCTAGAATTGACAAGATCTTTAATGACAAAAATTGTTCTTTGTTGCAGGTCATCTACAGATGTACAAGTATTCTCCGTTCATGGTTACCTCTACAGCGAGTGGAGAACCGACAGCTATTTACGGAGGTTTGTACACGGTTGGAGGCTACGGCGAGGGATACTTTTTCCCTACATGGCTGGCAGCAGAGTCTACGGATAGATGCCCCACCTACACTTTAGGCGTTATATGATTCATCGTTCCGATATGTATCTCGCCTAGTTTTTATTATTTATCCTTTTGGACTTGAGACAACAAAACGGCTGTGTGCATCCTGGTTATGGAGAGGCTGGATGTAATTGCTTATTAAAGTAATAAAGCATCCTTTATCGAAAAAAATCCATGACGCCCTTTATATATACCTTGTCAAGCAAACACGCAGTTCTTCCATGACCAGTGCATGCAATCGATGCTTCCAAACATTTCAGGGAATCCTCTGGCAGCATTTTGTGCCATGATCCTTGCAGTCTCTTCCTCAGTTGGCCCTCTCAAGTAGTATTTGCCAAAATTTCCCACCACAGCTCGGCAAAACTTGTACATGCACTCAATGGCAGTAGACTCACTCATGCGAAGGTAGTCGTCCTGTGTATCGGCATGTGCTCCGTATGCAAGCATCCTCATGGCGGCGGTGCACTTCTGAATCGACGAGAACCCAATAACGCCTACAGCGTCGTGCTTGAGCTTGAAGTAGGGGTCGAACTTTTGAACGCCATGGAGGATATTCATGAATAGACCCTTGCTCATCCTGTACCGTAGCCGAAAATTGTCGGCATGTGTTGCGTCATCTGCGAAGTAGTCGTTGGGCAGCATGGTATGTCCCTCCATCCTCTGTCGGGGCTTCAACTTCTTTCTCCCCGTTCGTGGCGGCCTCTTCCTCTTCTCCGCCTCAGCGTCAAGCATGTCCTGGAGGGACGCGATGATCAACAAATGCTCCCGGAGGTCGTCGTCGAAGGCTTGCTCGTCCTCCAGCAGTAGGGCAAGCATCTCGTCGTCGCTATCCATGTCTGAAGCAAAATCAATGGTTAAAATTGCGCCGCGGCAGACGAGACAACGAACAGCAGCCAATCGCGCCTACCTGGCAAGTCGTCGAGCACCTTGTGTGCGCGAAGGTGGGCGGATTTGACGCCGCATTCTGGGACGCGCCGGCGAAGCGGCGGCGGCGGAACGATCGGCGAGAGTGCCAGCCGCGACGACGGTGCCGACTCTCGGAAAAGATCAGCCGTCGAAACGGCCGGCAAATCCAGTGGCGGCGGAGGGGTGGGAGGGAAGGAGCGACGAGAAAAAATGCGCGAACCAACGGCTTATGGAAATAGTCGTGACATATGGGAGCCCGCCTCGCTTTTCGTTGTGTCCGGCGTGCCCGGAACGTCCCCTGTGGGGCGGGAACGGGCTCGGGGCGCTGGATACCGTATCGGGACGCGCCGGATAAGAAGCGGCTTTGGGGGACGCGGCTGGGAAGGTTGTTTTGTCCGGCGCGCCCAAATTTCTTTGAGAACGGTTTAGGGGACGCGACTGGAGATGCTCTAAAAAAGCTAAGATTGCTCCACACCCCTTTATAATTGCATTCTTGTTCTCTATAAAAACTAAATAGATATACGTAGCCTTGTACAAAAATCGCATGACCAAACTTATTCATTATATGAATATGTAACGTACATATAGGTAAAAGTAGTATATATGTACGCCGTTATTGGCTCATCCGCGACGATTCGCCGGTTGGTGGCGATCGTGGCTGGCGGGCGGCAGGCTGGCACGAGCCTCGACGGTGGCGGTGTGAAGGCAGGCAGGTGGCGCGGTGTGTCTCGACACTACTCAGATTGTCTGAGACTAGCTAATCTGCCTATTTCGCGGTTGTGTGCATCTCAGCTATGCAGAGCTCAGGTGTAATTGTTTTTATGAGTAATAAAACGTCCATTATCAGAAAAAAAAATTCAAGGTAGTGGGCTGTTTGGCTCCTTTTTTATAGTCTCGCTGCACTGGAATGTCTCGCATCCTCTTAGCCGGAGAGATAGGCGAATATTTTGGTCATTTCTTCACGTGCTAGATTGTTCATGCTAACTTTTTTTTATTATGTGAACGGTGGATCTATAATTGGATATGTTGGGTTTAGATGCGGCTTAGGAAGTCTCACACCTAAATTAATTGGCTAGTTACGCAAGAGCTCAATTTGAGTGGGGGTTTGTACTAGAGCAAGCATCGTTCGTTAATTGATTTCATGATCTTGATTGATGACCTGGATTAGTTAGCAGCCTAGATCATGCATGAATATTTCCCCAACTAGTTTGTACGGATACGAATCGCAATGGAGATTGCTACGACACTGTTGGTGCAGTATCGCGCGACGTGGACGAAGAAGAAACCCGAGCGAAGCAAGCAAGGGCAGAATATGATGGGGGAGTGGCCTATCTAGTCTAGTCCCTGTCTCCATGAATGAATTTGAACAGAATTGAATTGTGAGCGCAAGACATGGCGGCATGGGCTTTGCTTCTGTTTCGTGCGCATTTCGATCGATCAAAACCTTCCAAACCGTATCCCTCTCCGGACAGGCAATCACAGCAGAAAAGGAAGCTTCGAGCCTGCCTATTTTTGGATCGGAGAAAGGGAATGCAGCAGCAAAGTAGCCAAGTAGGGCTCTGCTCTGTCGGCATGAAGATGAAAGAAAAGGGGACAAGGACGTTGAAATGATCTTGCTCGTGTTTCTCAGATAGGTGAAACATCCGTCTACATCGGGCTGCGTAGAAACCATGCATGGAAACATTGCCAACGTAAATTCTTTTTCCCCGACCGCCGAGCGTGCGTGTGTGTGTTTGCACGCATCGATCGGGATATATATGACGTGTCGTGCAGTACATCGTGGTAAACTTGCATGGAGTATGGAGCAACCGGGTTTGCTTTAGGACAGTGGACACGCCCAATTATTATTCGACCGTCGACACAGAAACACGCCTTTACGCTTCTGTGCAATGCTGGCTGGACCAGAGTGCATTTGATTGGGAAGAATTATTGTGCTGCACCGTGCAACCAAAATGACCCATATGTTGCTCTAGCTACACGATCTTTCACCAACTTTCGCAAGTTGAGCAAGCAAGCCACTTATTCGCCCTAAATGGCCCTTAAGCAAACTTTTAAACATCTCTTATCTTTTGAGTCCAGCTGAGATCATTTTTGAGAAAGGGTTAAGCAAACCAGCTGGTTAGCTAGGTTTTTCAACATCTATGCTCAAAACGACTTAGTCATTTGAATCCAGCGAAGATCATTTCTTTAACCCAAAGGGCACGTGACCATTTTCAGAGAGTTTAAAATCTTTGAAAACTAACAAATCTAATTGACGTCCTAGTTATTTTTTGCAAAAAAGGGCCAAGTCATTTGAGTTCAGCCAACCCAACTGGCATGTGTACAGTGGCCCAAACAAGCCAACCCAACTGACATAACTAAAAAAGGACTTGATTTAGTGATTTGGTCCGATCATTCAAAATTAGCATCGATTAATATCTTTATCTTTATCTGCTCCTTCCAGGCGATGGTGGAGTGCTTACATTGTTGGCTGGCGTTTAGCAGTTCTCTGCATTGGTCATCAAACGATGAGTCCGCATAAAAACTTGTTCTAAGTGGATGAGTATGGTCATCAATAAAAAGAAAATCACAAACCACTGATCCATACCAGCAATACACTGAATCTCAAGCATAGCTTTACATCCACATCAAGTCAGCGCCGATTTTCCTCAGTAGCTTCAAAATACTTATGCAAACAGTACCATTCTTTTGAGCAGACAAAACGCCTTTCGGTCAATTCTTTGGTCCCAACGACACTCTTTCTTGTATAATCTGACACTGAACCTTTTGTCTTTCGCATATCTATTGTAGTGCTCGTAGCCTTGTTCTTCGCTATCGAATATCTGAGTAACCATCATGAAATATTCTCCCCTCTCCTCTGACATCATCACTACCATCCATCATCCAAACCTGCCATTATCAAACCATCACACTTAGTACATCTACATGTCAGGTCTGCCCAAATTATTATAAAGCACAACAACTATCCATGTGTTAATCACATAGACTTTCCATCCCACCATATTCATTTGGTTCAAAACTATATATATGATACCAAAGACCTTCAACAAAAACTTCTTGCATAACAAATAATTGAGCCCATAAATTAAAACATCAACATCAACATCAACTGATTGGCTCCAGTTTGGTTCCTTTTCAAATTTCCCACCACTTGGAACACACAGGCTAGGTTAAAGAATTATAATCTGCACAAGTAAACGCAAGAACTAACCAGCTCGAGACAGCAATGAAGAGCGCACGCGACGGGCAGATCGATTCGGGTCGGCAACGCGCGTTGAGGATTCCAACAAGGACGTCAGAGGCGGCCAACAAGGCCAGAAGCAGCGGCGGTGCAATGGGGGCCGGGGGCGCGGAAACGTCGGAGTCGGCGGCGCGAGGTGAAGCGGCGGTGGGGACGCGGAATCGAACGACCCGGGGATGCAGTGGGAGGCACGAGGCCGGAATCGAGCGAGGCGGCGGCGTAGTGGGGGCCGTGGGGTGCTGGATCGGCGACGCGAGGCGAAGCGACAGCGGCGCAGTGGGCGGCCAGGACGCGGAATCAAACTACCCGGCGGCGCTGTGGGGGCTGCGAGGCCGGAATCGAGGGAGGCGGCAGCGCAGTGGGGGCCGTGGGGTGCGGAATCGATTTGTTGCTCGGCTCTATCGAAAAACAGTGTGAGGTTTAAAGTCTAAATTGATGCAATTTACCCTTTTGGCACTTTTAGAAAAATAAAATTTACACTAGCCCTACATGACCGACGGTCAGATACGCCTGGTACTCCAACTCATAATTTTGGAGTACCGGGTACCGTAAAAGTTGTCTAAAAGTTTGGTTAAGAACCACTTAGGTGAAAGAGCAATCTCTCAAAAAAAGAAAACCTTAGGTGAAAGAGCTGCAAGCAAGCCTGACCCTATGTCATATCTCACTGATTAACAAGTTAAGTTGCACTGATTCGTTAGTTCCACCGAACGAAAAAACAATGATGTGCTGGTGATTGGTGAAGACGAGCTAGCCGCGGGACTAGGGATAGGTAGCGTGGTGATATGTCGTGATATGGTCAAAGCGTAGGGGGGCCTCTCCCGCCTCTGAAACAGGAGCGCCCATGTATTCAGGGAAGCATGTATGCGAGCAATGGAACAAATGTTTGGACGTGTGTATAGTAACTTTAGGGTAGGAACTGTGCCTCCTCGGCGCTCACTGTTCAAATGTTCTTGCACCGTGCTGCCTAGTTACAGTTTCTGACAATGTTTGGGGTTTGATCGGGGTCCCAGCCCCTGGATCTATGGTACATGATCTTGGCATCTTGTAGCCACCATTCACTGTTTAACTTGGGAACTAGCTAGGAAGGGAAATGTAGATGCATGTTGAAGCCCTAGGAAAAAGTAGCTAGGGTCACGTTTACCTGTCGTTGATGTCCATACCTGATGTCTCGTTCTCTGTTTGCCCGTCTTCGGATTAGGAGGTCTATTTTACAGGTTCACGTTACTGGGTGCACGATTTAAGGATCAATCGATGCCGGGCACGAGCCAGATCTTCAATTATTTGCTCCTCCGAGCCAACTTTCCACGGGCATGTTCCTATGCAATCAACACAATGTTTCTAATAAGGTGTAAAGCCGGATAACACCTAAATCCAATTTGTAGTTCATTTTATATTTTTTTTTGCGGGTAAAAGAGAAACTTTATTAAGCAGGTGGGATTACAAGGTGAACATGGTCAACATTTTCAGGTCCAGAACCCAACCAAAAATCAGTGTGGTTTTAAAGCCTCACAAGATTTGAAAGACTATGGCTAACTCTAAGCTGCGATCGTTCCACTTTAACAGACACACTCACTACTATGGCTACCTAAATATTTAATACGAGAGATCAAATGCAGAAAAGCCGATCTATCCTGGCTCTTGAACTTCACGGCAGCAATCAACTGAGAGCAATCAGATTCGATGATGATCAGCAAGTTGTTGTGTTGCAAGGTAAGCTCCAGACCTTCAACACAGGCTCGGAGCTCAGCTTCAAGGGCTTCCTCGCAGTCAACCAAAGCACGGCATGCGATAAATATTGGTAGGCCATCAGCATCACGTAGCACCGTTCCACTACCCGTAGAACCAGAACAAAAGGAACCATCAATACATAGTTTAACCCAACCCGAGGGAGGTTTACACCAAGGAATGTTTTTTGTTTCCTTCTGTTTACGTGGGTTTGTTGTTCCCTCATCCAACAGTGGTTTGTTCCCTTTGATCAAAGCTTCAGGCGAAGTTGAGCCTTTTTCGTGATGTACAAGTATACAAACATCGGGCCACATTGGGCCTTTCCATATATTGCTACAAGTTTCTCTATATTTACTCTACTCTCTCGGACCGCATATCTTCGGCTGCATGGACCTCCAAACCTTCGGATCCGTAGGCCTTCAAATCTTAAGATACCTGAAAACATAAACCAGGGGTATACACATGACATGCCCATTAGGCATACCCCCATGTCAGTAGCTCCCGAGATTTTATTCGAGTTGTAGAATCGGGTAAAATCTCCGGGATATTGATAAATGAGGCTGGTTCATCTGACGGATCAGGTACCCGTAAATTGCTCTTGTGGCAAATCCGGATAAACCTACTTCAAGTTCGAGTCCCCGGACTCAAACCTGGGATACTGGCGTAATTCAGGACTCAAAAATTGAATTACAACTAAGTTATCAGGTACCAACGCGTCCGATGGGATCTTCTTCATATTTGTTAATGTGGATAAAGTGGGAGAGTGCATACGGGTGCGATGCCACGCCACACAGGACGGATCCTGGGGTCTTACCTTCGTGACCCTTTTACAAGTCACAGCATTCAATGGTTTTACCGCGCCAGACGCGCTATAAGAATATATTGTCGAGTGCATTTGTTTGGCTGATAGAATGCTCCATTTCTCCTGGTTGCACCATATCTTTGGGTTACTATATTTTAATGAGTAAAATCTTAACACTCCCGATGGGAGTATATGACGAGTTTATAAAACTCGAAGATGTCTACCCACTGTTGAAATTCTTCGGCTTTATCTATATTGACTTGTTGTATTGCTCTTTCTATATTTATAAATTTCTTCGGGTGCGCGACCTGCGCTCCCGATGGGAGTAGCCCCCGAGTCTACAGCCGAGTGTTTGCACTAGGGTGTAGGCTCAACTTGCTTTTAATCGACTCCATATTTTTCCACTATCTTGCGTCTTATCGGGAGTATGAACAATGCTCCCAATAAGAGTAGCCCCCGAGCCTATGATCGGGTGCTTGCAGCTAACATAGGTTCCAAATTCATGCCGCGCATCCTATATTGTATCGTCGACTCGGGGATTTTCTTGCCCCTGATGTCAGTGCTGACGAAGATAGTGTGTTGTCGACTCTTCTGACTATCAGTGGACCACTGTTTGTAGGTCCATTATAACTATCCTTCCCTCACGTACCGATAACTTACCCTCTTTTCATCAGAGCGTACTGGTGAGATGTACACCAAGAACTAGGAGCTAGAAGAAGATGGGCTCCTGGATTCTCTCAAGACGCTAGAAATGAACTGCACCCTTGCGCGAGTCTGCCTGAAGGAAGGTCGGGATGCTTTTGAACGTTTGTTCAAGCACTTCTTCTTGAAGGATCCTGTGCTGGAAAAATTTGAACCTCTCACCAAGTACTTCACGGGGCAAGGACGATCCTGTTTTGGCGTATCGCCAAAATGCTTTGAAAGTTGGCATTGTTGCACTGGCGACAGCCAGTGGCAAAAAGGTTGATTGGGCAAAGGTGGCGACTGTTCGAGGCCTGGCCAAAGAAAAATGGACTGGTCTCCTGAAGAGCGCGAAGGCCTTCTCGACCTGGAGATGTGTCATTATCATCGGGCCCACATGAAGATGTGTCAATTCTGGACCCGTGTCTCTGCATGTCAAAGCTGGACCACCTGTCGTGTCGCCAAGGTGGATCCCATATGTCAGTTTACACGTGTCAAATAGACTAGCCGAAATAACTATCCCATCTTGGTGGGCTGAACCTACAAAAGAATCTGGTTTCCAAATTTCAGGATAGAAGACAACAAAGGCCTATGTTGCTAAATTAGTACGGCCTGATTTAGGCCCCTCTAGCCTCCGGACACCTGACTCTTGGATCCAAATGAACTACGGCGAAATACCGACCACATTTTGCTTGGGCCGATCCGGATTGTTGTCCGAAGAAAGTGAATGTACTTTTGTGTTTAACGGCCGATAAAGGCCTGCCACCTATTACTTGGTATGTGAATGGACTGGGTGTTCTTTTATATATATGCTGCAAATCCTATGTTTCAAACTTTACTCTAATGCACATAATTCTTTAAAATTTTCTACCTCAACATGACAAACATTTCACATAGTAATTGCTTAAATTATGGAACTACTGGCCAACACATTCGCCTACAACTATCGAGAAAAGACACATCGCAACTAAAATGCGCCCTTCCATCATGTATGAAGAAGGGAACATTAGGTGCCAGAAAAGGGGTGGCTGACTGAAGCCTTGATAAGAACAACAATTCATCTAGTCGACAGTACCATCAACATCCTCCTCTACGGGTAGCTGGCCGCGCAGGTCCTCGATCCTCATTAGCAGCACATTGATATAACCCAAGGCAGATCTTACTTCTATGTTGGACTCCTGCAAGGTTTCGAGGGCCAAACGTTCAAAAAAAAAAGGTTTCGAGGGCCTCATTGAGGTCCCTGCGTGCCGACACGAGATCAATCACAGCCCGATTCCACTTGCAATCAACGTCGGCATTCTGTTCGCGGAGGTCCTGGATGGAAGTCTTATCTCTCTCCATCGTCACGATGTTCTCCTCCTGAAGCTTGGACAACTTGATAATCTCCAAACGCAGCATGTTGCGTTCCACGCGAATATCGTTTGCCTCTTCCTTATACAAATTAGCATACCCAACAATTTTATCCAGGTCGTGGCTGAGATAGGTAATATTCTCTTGAAGCCGGCAGGTGTTGGCGATCGACGGCAATAAGACAGAGAAACACCATAAGCCTGAGATGGGTAGTATTATCTTCACAAAAAGTACCCTACGTTCCAAATTTGTAGACGTGGATTTTTGTTTCCAGAAATGTGGGAGCCTACACGGTTTAACGAGTCTAGATAAATGTGTATCGAGAACATCACCCCACACGCTCTTGCATAAAGTTTGATCATAACGCATACTTAAGAACGGAGTACATGATATGCATCTATCAATACATCTCACCATATAATAAGATCAGGTCTCATAAAACAATATCATAGAATAAGGATCTGTTGGAGATATGCCCGAGAGGCAATAATAAAATGGTTATTATAATATATCTTTGTGTTTATGATAATGTTTGCATACCATGCTATAATTGTATTAACTGAAACATTGATACATGTGTGTTATGTAAACAACAAGGAGTCCCTACTAAGCCTCTTGTATAACTAGCTTGTTGATTAATAGATGATCATGGTTTCGTGATCATGAACATTGGATGTTATTAATGACAAGGTTATATCATTATGTGAATGATGTAATGGACACACCCAATTAAGCGTAGCATAAGATCACGTCATTAAGTTCATTTGCTATAAGCTTTCGATACATAGTTACCAAGTCCTTTCAACCATGAGATCATGTAAATCACTTATGCCGGAAGGGTACTTTGATTACATCAAACGCCACTGCGTAAATGGGTGGTTATAAAGGTGGGATTAGGTATCTGGAAAGTATGAGTTGAGGCATATGGATCAGCAGTGGGATTTGTCCATCCCGATGACGGATAGATATACTCTGGGCCCTCTCGGTGGAATGTCGTCTAAATGGCTTGCAAGCATATGAATAGTTCATAAGAGACCACATACCACGGTACGAGTAAAGAGTACTTGTCAGGAGACGAGGTTGAACAAGGTATCGAGATACCGATGATCAAACCTCGGACAAGTAATATATCGTGAGACAAAGGGAATCAGTATCGTATGTAAATGGTTCAATCGATCACTAAGTCATCGTTGAATATGTGGGAGCCATTATGGATCTCCAGATCCCGCTATTGGTTATTGGTCGGAGAGAAGTCTCAACCATGTCTGCATAGTTCGCGAACCGTAGGGTGACATGATACATCTCAAACGTATCTATAATTTCTTATGTTCCATGCTACTTTTTAAAAAATACTTGCATGTTTTATACATACTTTACAACATTATTATACATTTTCCGGCACTAACCTATTAACAAGATGCCGAAGCGCCAGTTGCTGTTTTCTGCTGTTTTTGGTTTCACAAATCCTACAAAGGAAATATTCTCGGAATTGGACGAAATCAACGCCCAGGGTCTTATTTTTCCATGAAGCTTCCAGAAGATCGAGGGGGAAACGAAGTGGGGCCACGGGGCGCCGCCACACTAGGGCGGCGCGGCCTAAGGGGGGCTCGCGCGGCCCTAGCTTGTGGGGCCCACGTGACTCCTCCGACTCCGCCCTTCCGCCTACTTAAAGCCTTCGTCGCGAAACCCTCTATACCGAGAGCCACGATACGGAAAACCTTCCAAAGACGCAGCCGCCGCCAATCCCATCTCGGGGGATTCAGGAGATCGCCTCCGGCACCCTGCCGGAGAGGGGAATCATCTCCCGGAGGACTCTTCATCGCCATGATCGCCTCCGGATCGATGTGTGAGTAGTTTACCCCTGGACCATGGGTCCATAGCAGTAGCTAGATGGTCGTCTTCTCCTAATTGTGCTATCATGTTCGATCTTATGAGCTGCCTATCATGATCAAGATCGTTTATTTGTAATCCTACATGTTGTGTTTGTTGGGATCCGATGGATATTGAATACTATGTCAAGTTGATTATCAATCTATCATATATGAGTTGTTTATGTTCTTGCATGCTCTCCGTTGCTAGTAGAGGCTCGGCCAAGTTGATACTTGTGACTCCAAGAGGGAGTATTTATGCTCGATAGTGGGTTCATGCCTCCATTAAATGCTGGGACGATGTGATGAAAGTTCTAAGGTTGTGGATGTGCTTGTTGCCACTAGGGATAAAACATCGATGCTTTGTCTAAGGATATTTGTGCTGATTACATTACACACCATACTTAATGCAATTGTCTCGTTGCTTGCAACTTAATACCGGAAGGGGTTCGGATGATAACTCGAAAGTGGACTTTTTAGGCATAGATGCATGCTTGGATGGCGGTCTATGTACTTTGTCATAATGCCCCGATTAAATCTCATAGTACTCATCATGATATATGTATGTGCATTGTTATGCCTTCTTTATTTGTCAATTGCCCAACCGTAATTCGTTCACCCAACATGCTATTTATCTTATGGGAGAGACACCGCTAGTGAGCTGTGGACCCCGGTCTATTCTTTACATCCGAAATACAATCTCTTGCAATACTTGTTCTTTACTTGTTCTTTGCAAACAATCATCTTCCACACAATACGGTTAATCCTTTGTTCACAGGCAAGCCGGTGAGATTGACAACCTCACTTGTTACGTTGGGGCAAAGTACTTTGTTTGTGTTGTGCGGGTTCCACGTTGGCGCCGAATCCCTGGTGTTGCGCCGCATTACATTCCGCCACCAACAACCTTCAACGTGCTTCTTGGCTCCTACTGGTTCGATAAACCTTGGTTTCTTTACGAGGGAAAACTTCACTGTTGTGCACATCACACCTTCCTCTTGGGGTTCCCAACGGACGTGTGTTTCACGCGCATCAAGACTGTTTTCTGGCGCCGTTGCCGGGGAGATCAAGACACGTTGCAAGGGGAGTCTTCCACATCCAATCTCTTTACTTTGTTTTTTCTTGCTTTACTTTATTTTATTTACTGTCTTGTTTGCTTTATATTAAAAACACACAAAAAAATTAGTTACTTGTTTTACTTTCTGTCTTGTTTACTTGCTCTATATCAAAACACAAAAAAATTAGTTACTTGTTTTTACTTTATTCTGTTTGCTTAGTTTACTTTTATTACTGTTACAATGAATACTCCTGAGAACACTAAGTTGTGTGACTTCACTAGTTAGGCTTAATGGAAAACAACAACAAAATTAGAGATCTTTATGAACTTTATATTAAATTAGGACATGATGTGTTTGAAGAGAGAATTAAAAAACCCATGGAACTTTGTTTGCATAATAATGATAGCAATTTTATTAGCATGGACTCTTTGAACACTATTATTGCTAATGCTATGGAAGAATTTAAGCTTGGGGAGGTCGGTTTAGATGAAAATGATCTCTTTAGTCCTCCGGGTATGGAGAGAAAGTTTATTATGATATGCCTCCTATATATGATATTTTCGGTCCATCTACTATTGAGGATAAAATTCATTATGATTATTCTATGCCTCCAATTTATGATGATTATAATGATGGATGTGATAGTTTTACTCCCACTATTACTAATAAAATTGATTATGCTTATGTGGAGAGTAATGATACTTTTATGTATGTGGATCATGACAAGAATGCTTTATGTGATAGCTATATTGTTGAGTTTGTTCATGATGCTACTGGAAATTATTATGAGAGAGGGAAATATGGTTGTAGAAATTTTCATTGTACTAAAACACCTCTCTATATGCAGAAAATTTTGAAGTTACTCATGTTTTATCTTCCTATGCTTGTCACTTTGTTCTTCATGAATTTATTTGTGTACAAGATTCCTTTTCATAGGAAGTGGGTTAGGCTTAAATGTGTTTTGAATTTGCTTCTTGATGCTCCTTTTGCTTCATTTTCTATTTTCATGAGAGCATCATTAAAATTACTGAGCCCATCTTAATGGCTATAAAGAAAGCACTTCTTGGGAGATAACCCATGTTTTATTTTATTAATGTATTGTTGAGTCTTGGAAGTTGTTACTACTGTAGCAACCTCTCCTTATCATGTTTTTTGTGCCAAGTAAAGTCTCTATGGTAAAGTTGATGCTAGATTTGGATTGCTGCGCAGAAACAGAATTGCTGTCTGTCACGAATTCACGCAAAACTCTCTGTAAAAAAATCAAAAATATCTGCCAATTTACGTGCGTGATCCTCAGATATGTACGCAACTTTCATTAGTTTTGAGTTTTTCCGTTTGAGCAAGTTAAGTGCCTCTGTAAAATTCGTCTTTACGGACTGTTCTGTTTTGATAGATTCTGCCTTTTATTTCGCATTGCCGCTTTTGCTATGTTGAATGGGTTTCTTTGTTCCATTAATTTTCAGAAGCTTTGTGCAATGTCCGGAAGTGTTAAGAATGATTATGTTACCTCTGAATGTATGAATTTTTGATTATGCACTAACCCTCTAATGAGTTTGCTTGAAGTTTGGTGTGGAGGAAGTTTTCAAGGGTCAAGAGAAGAGGATGATACATTATGATCAAGAAGAGTGAAAGGTCTAAGCTTGGGGATGCCCCAGTGGTTCATCCCTGCATATTTTAAGAAGACTCAAGCATCTAAGCTTGGGGATGCCCAAGGCATCCCCTTCTTCATCGACAACTTATCAGGTCACTTCTAGTGAAACTATATTTTTATTCCATCACATCTTATGTTCTTTACTTGGAGCGTCTATTTGCTTTTATTTTTGTTTTGGTTTGAATAAAGTTGGATCCCACCATCCTTATATTGGAGATATTACGCTCCGCTTTTTCATATGGAACACTTGTGTTCTTAGTTGTGCTTTAATGTTCATGGCGAAGGCTGGAAATTGCTTCGTTAATTGCTATTTGGTTGGAATCAGAAAATGCTTCATATGGTTTGGATCAATTGGGCAATTGTTTTGAGCTCTCATAGATCATATTTAAGCTCTTGCATCATGTAGTTTAATTTATTAATGGAGAACTACCGTAGAGCTTGTTAAAATTTGGTTTGCATGATTGGTCTCTCTAAGTCTAGATATTTTCTGGTGAAGTATTTGAACAACAAGGAAGACAGTGTAGAGTCTTATAATGCTTGCAATATGTTCTTGCGTAAGTTTTGCTGTACATGTTCGTACTTGTGTTTGCTTCAAACAACCTTGCTAGCCCAAACCTTGTACTGAGAGGAAATGCTTCTCGTGCATCCAAACACCTTGAGCCAAAACCCATGCCATTTGTGTCCATCATATCTACCTACTATGTGGTATTTTTCTGCCATTCCAAAGTAAATTACTTGAGTGCTACCTTTAAAATTTCATTCCTTTATCTTTGCAATATATAGCTCATGGGACAAATAGTTTAAAAACTATTGTGGTGATGAATATGTAGTTATGTGTCTTAGTTCTTATAAGTTGCTTGTTGAGCGGTAACCATGTTTCTGGGGACGCCATCAACTTTTTACCTTAGTTGGATATCATGTGAGATGCTATGCATGTTCGTCTTGTCAGAAGTAAGGGTGATTTTCATGATCAAATGGTTTGAGTATGCATATTGTTAGAGAAGAACATTGGGCCGCTAACCAAAGCCATGTATCATGGTGGTAGTTTTCAGTTTGGACATACAACCTCACTCACTACAAGAAAAGTTCTGATAGACAACGTCTCAAAATAGTCCGCTAAGGGGTATTTTTCGTCGCCTATGGGCCTAACCCGACGATATGGGTTCTGTTGTGGAAA
>NC_061513.1:298971740-299012500 GCF_022539505.1 Lolium rigidum
CGAAGAACGACCCGGTTCTAGGTATGTGCTAGATGAAGCTACTGGGGGTGCGTGATGGTGTAGTCGTAGGAGGGCTCAGCGTCCTCGGAGTCATGTTGCTGGTGGAAACCTTGTATCTTCAGTTGCTCATCCACCTCCTCCTTAGAGCGTGACCATGGTTTTCTGCCAATACTGAACAAATCTGTTTGGGGCAAGAGGACTTCCCTCTCATCCCCGTCAGCAAATAACATTCTATAAACAATATTATCCATACTAGAGTCAACTGTAACAAATTGGTGACTCTTCATAGCAGCAATATCTAACTTAACAGGTGGTATTTCTACATCAGTGGGGTCAAGAGGGAGATCTAGACGTGCCAAAATACGCGATGCAATTATTCCCCCATAAATAGGCCCCTTGTTAGACAAACGGCGAGAATCACAGAACCAAGATGATAAGGTGTCTCCTGATACGTCTCCAACGTATCGATAATTTCTTATGTTCCATGCTACTTTATTGATGATACCTACATGTTTTATGCACATTATATGTCGTATTTACGCATTTTCTGGAACTAACCTATTAACAAGATGCCGAAGTGCCGGTTCTCGTTTCTACGCTGTTTTTGGTTTCAGAAATCCTAGTAACGAAATATTCTCGGAATTGGACGAAATCAACGCCCGAGTTCCTATTTTGCCCGGAAGCATCCGGAACACCCGAGAGCCGCCGGAGGGGGCCCCGGTGGGCCCGGATGACATGGTGGCGCGGCCGGGGCTGGGCCCGCGCCACCCTATGGTCTCGTCGCCTCGTTGACCCTCCTGCGCCGCCTCTTCGCCTATATAAAGCCCCCGCATCGAAAACCCCTACGAGAGGAAGCCACGATACGAGAAAAGTTCCGCAGCCGCCGCCATCGCGAAGCCAAGATCCGGGGACAGGAGTCTCCGTTCCGGCACCCTGCCGGAGCGGGGAAGTGCCCCGGAAGGCTTCTCCATCGACACCGCTGCCATCTCCACCGCCATCTTCATCACCGCTGCTGCTCCCATGAGGAGGGAGTAGTTCTCCATCGAGGCTCGGGGCTGTACCGGTAGCTATGTGGTTCATCTCTCTCCTATGTAGTTCAATACAATAATCTCATGAGCTGCCTTACATGATTGAGATTCATATGATGATGCTTGTAATCTAGATGTCATTATGCTAGTCAAGTGGGTTTTACTTATGTGATCTCCGGAGACTCCTTGTCCCACGTGTGTAAAGGTGACGAGTGTGTGCACCGTGTGGGTCTCTTAGGCTATATTTCACGAAGTACTTATTCACTGTTGAAGAGCGTAGTGAAGTGCTTATTTATATCTCTTGATGATTGCAATGTGTTTGTATCACAATTTATCTATGTGCTACTCTAGTGATGTGTTATTAAAGTAGTTTTATTCCTCCCTGCATGTGTGCAAAGGTGACAGTGCGTGCACCGTGTTAGTACTTGGTTTATGCTATGATCATGATCTCTTGTAGATTGCGAAGTTAACTATTGCTATGATAATATTGATGTGATCTATTCCTCCTACATATGCATGAAGGTGACGAGTGTGCATGCTATGCTAGTACTTGGTTTAGTCTTTTGATCTATCTTACACTTAAGGTTACTTAAACATGAGCATTATTGTGGAGCTTGTTAACTCCGGCATTGAGGGTTCGTGTAATCCTACGCAATGTGTTCATCATCCAACAAAAGTGTAGAGTATGCATTTATCTATTCTGTTATGTGATCAATGTTGAGAGTGTCCACTAGTGAAAGTGTAATCCCTAGGCCTTGTTCCTAAATACTGCTGAGTTACTATTGCTTGTTTACTGTTTCATTGTGTTACTATTGCTTGCAATACTACCACCATCAACTACACGCTGACAAGCTATTTTCACGCTACAGTTACTACTGCTCATATATATTTATACCACCTGTATTTCACTATCTCTTCGCCGAACTAGTGCACCTATTTGGTGTGTTGGGGACACAAGAGACTTCTTGCTTTGTGGTTGCAGGGTTGCATGAGAGGGATATCTTTGACCTCTTCCTCCCTGAGTTCGATAAACCTTGGGTGATCCACTTAAGGGAAAACTTGCTGCTGTTCTACAAACCTCTGCACTTGGAGGCCCAACACTGTCTACAGGAAAGGAGGGGGAACGTAGACATCAAGCACTTTTCTGGCGCCGTTGCCGGGGAGGAAAGGTAAAAGGTACTCACACTCCGGACTTCGGCTACTAAGCTATTTCCCGGCGCCATTGTAAGTACTCGAAGCTATTTCCTTTAGACTTTGCAATTGCGACATTTGGTTTCTTGTTTACACTAGTTAGGCATAATGGAAAACAACAAAAATATGAGAGATCTTTATGAACTTTATCTTGAATTAGGACATGATGTGTTTGAAGAAAGAATTAAAAAACCCATGGAACTTTATATGCATGATAATGGGAATGTTATTAGTATGAATGCTTTGAACACCATTGTTGCTAATGCTATGGAAAATTCTAAGCTTGGGGAAGTCTAGCTTTGATGAGCATGATATTTTTAGTCCCCCAAGCATTGAGGAGAAAATTTACTTTGATGATACTTTGCCTCCCATTTATGATGATTATAATGATAGTAGTCTTTTGTTACCACCTGTTATGGAGGATAAATTTGATTATGATTACAATATACCTCCTATATTTGATAGCTACTTTGTTGAATTTGCTCCCACTACAATTAATAAGAATGACTATGCTTATGTTGGGAGTAGTAATTATTTTATTCATGAGACTCATGATAAGAATGCTTTATGTGATAGTTATATTGTTGAGTTTGCTCATGTTGCTACTGAAAGTTATTATGAGAGAGGAAAATATGGTTGTAGAAATTTTCATGTTACTAAAATACCTCTCTATGTGCTGAAATTTTTGAAGCTACACTTGTTTTATCTTCCTATGCTTGTTACTTTGCTCTTCATGAACTTGTTTATTTACAAGATTCCTATGCATAGGAAGCATGTTAGACTTAAATGTGTTTTGAATTTGCCTCTTGATGCTCTCTTTTGCTTCAAATAATATTTCTTGCGAGTGCATCATTAAAACTGCTGAGCCCATCTTAATGGCTATAAAGAAAGAACTTCTTGGGAGATAACCCATGTGTTTTTTTTACTACAGTACTTTGTTTTATATTTGTGTCTTGGAAGTTGTTTACTACTGTAGCAACCTCTCCTTATCATGTTTTTGTGCCAAGTAAAGTTTCTATGTTAAAGTTGATGTTATATTTGGGATTGCTGCGCAGAAACAGCATTGCTGTCTGTCACGAATCTGGGCACAGTTCCCTGTAGAAAATTCGAAAAAATCTGCCAATTTACGAGCGTGATCCTCAGATATGTACGCAACTTTCATTAGTTTTGAGTTTTTCCATTTGAGCAAGTCTGGTGCCAGCTTTAAATTCGTCTTTACGGACTGTTCTGTTTTTGACAGATTCTGCCTTTTATTTCGCATTGCCGCTTTTGTTAAGTTGAATGAGTTTCTTTGTTCCATTAACTTTCAGAAGTTTTGTGCAATGTCCAGAAGTATTGAGAATGATTGTGTCACCTCTGAACATGTGAATTTTGATTGTGCACTAACCCTCTAATGAGTTTGCTTGAAGTTTGGTGTGAAGGAAGTTTTCAAGGGTCAATAGAAGAGGGTGATATAATGTGATCGAGAAGAGTGAAAGGTCTAAGCTTGGGGATGCCCCGGTGGTTCATCCCTGCATATTTTAAGAAGACTCAAACATCTAAGCTTGGGGATGCCCAAGGCATCCCCTTCTTCATCGACAACTTATCGGGTTTCTTCTAGTGAAACTATATTTTTATTCCATCACATCCTATGTATTTTACTTGGAGCGTCCGTGTGCTTTTATTTTTGTTTTTGTTTTGTTATCTTAGTTCTCTGAATAAGTTCATCCTTGTGTGGGAGAGAGACACGCTCCGCTGGTTCGTATGAACACATGTGTTCTTAGCTCATAATATTCATGGCGAAGTTTCCTCTTCGTTAAATTGTTATATGGTTGGAATTGGAAAATGCTACATGTAGTAATTCTAAAATGTCTTGGATAAATGTGATACTTGGCAATTGTTGTGCTCATGTTTAAGCTCTTGCATCATATGCTTTGCACCCATTAATGAAGAAATACATAGAGCTTGCTAAAATTTGATTTGCATATTTGGTTTCTCTAAGGTCTAGATAATATCTAGTATTGAGTTTTGAACAACAAGGAAGACGAGTGTAGAGTCTTATAATGTTTACAATGTGTCTTTTATGTGAGTTTTGCTGCACTTGTTCATCCTTGAGTTTGCTTCAAATAACCTTGCTAGCCTAAACCTTGTATCGAGAGGAATACTTCTAATGCATCCAAATACTTGAGCCAATATTCATGCCATTTGTGTCCACCATACCTACCTACTACATGGTATTTCTCCGCCATTCCAAAGTAAATTGCTTGAGTGCTACCTTTAAACCATTCAAAATTTATCACCTCTGATTTGTGTCAATGTTTTATAGCTCATGAGGAAGTATGTGGTGTTTATCTTTCAATCTTGTTGGGCAACTTTCACCAATGGACTAGTGGCTTCATCCGCTTATCCAATAATTTTGCAAAAAGAGCTGGCAATGGGATTCCCGAGTCCCAAATTAATTAACAAAAATAGACACTCCTCCATGGTATGTGATTGTTGGACGGCACCCGAAGGATTCGGTTAGCCATGGCTTGAGAAAGCAAAGGTGGGGAGGAGTGTCATCATAATAAAACTAAAATAAAAAGGCACTCCTTCATGGTATGAGATTGTTGGCAGGCACCCGAGGATTCGGTTAGCCATGGGTTGTGAAAGAAAGGTTGGAAGGAGTGCCACCCAAAAACAAAATAAAATGGGAGCCGCTCTTTGAAGGTTTGTCTGGCAAGGGGGTTAGAGTACCCGCTACCATTCGTTGACAACAACAAACACCTCTCAAAACTTTACTTTTCTGCTCTCTTTATGTTTTCAAAATAAAAGCTCTAGCACAAATATAGCAATCGATGCTTTCCTCTTTGAAGGACCTTTCTTTTACTTTTATTGTTGAGTCAGTTTACCTATCTCCTTCCACCTAAGAAGCAAACACTTGTGTGAACTGTGCATTGATTCCTACATATTTGCATATTGCACTTGTTATATTACTTTATGTTGACAATATCCATGAGATATACATGTTATAAGTTGAAAGCAACCGCTGAAACTTAATCTTCCTATGTGTTGCTTCAACACCTTTACTTTGAATTATTGCTTTATGAGTTAACTCTTATGCAAGACTTATTGATGCTTGTCTTGAAGTATTATTCATGAAAAGTCTTTGCTATATGATTCACTTGTTTACTCATGTCATTACCTTTGTTTTGATCGCTGCATTCATTACATATGTTTACAAATAGTATGATCAAGATTATGATGGCATGTCACTTAAGAAATTATCTTTGTTATCGTTTTACTCGCTCGGGACGAGCGGAACTAAGCTTAGGGATGCCGATACGTCTCCAACGTATCGATAATTTCTTATGTTCCATGCTACTTTATTGATGATACCTACATGTTTTATGCACATTATATGTCGTATTTACGCATTTTCCGGAACTAACCTATTAACAAGATGCCGAAGTGCCGGTTCTCGTTTTCTGCTGTTTTTGGTTTCGAAATCCTAGTAACGAAATATTCTCGGAATTGGACGAAATCAACGCCCAGGTTCCTATTTTGCCCGGAAGCATCCGGAACACCCGAGAGCCGCCGGAGGGGGCCCCGGTGGGCCCGGATGACATGGTGGCGCGGCCGAGGCTGGGCCCGCGCCACCCTATGGTCTCGTCGCCTCGTTGACCCTCCTCGCGCCGCCTCTTCGCCTATATAAAGCCCCACGCATCGAAAACCCTTACGGAGGAAGCCACGATACGAGAAAAGTTCCCGAGCCGCCGCCATCGCGAAGCCAAGATCCGGGGGACAGGAGTCTCGTTCCGGCACCTGCCGGAGCGGGGAAGTGCCCCGGAAGGCTTCTCCATCGACACCGCTGCCATCTCCACCGCCATCTTCATCACCGCTGCTGCTCCCATGAGGAGGGAGTAGTTCTCCATCGAGGCTCGGGGCTGTACCGGTAGCTATGTGGTTCATCTCTCTCCTATGTAGTTCAATACAATAATCTCATGAGCTGCCTTACATGATTGAGATTCATATGATGATGCTTGTAATCTAGATGTCATTATGCTAGTCAAGTGGGTTTTACTTATGTGATCTCCGGAGACTCCTTGTCCCACGTGTGTAAAGGTGACAGTGTGTGCACCGTGTGGGTCTCTTAGGCTATATTTCACGAAGTACTTATTCACTGTTGAAGAGCGTAGTGAAGTGCTTATTTATATCTCTTGATGATTGCAATGTGTTTGTATCACAATTTATCTATGTGCTACTCTAGTGATGTGTTATTAAAGTAGTTTTATTCCTCCTGCATGTGTGCAAAGGTGACGGTGCGTGCACCGTGTTAGTACTTGGTTTATGCTATGATCATGATCTCTTGTAGATTGCGAAGTTAACTATTGCTATGATAATATTGATGTGATCTATTCCTCCTACATATGCATGAAGGTGACGAGTGTGCATGCTATGCTAGTACTTGGTTTAGTCTTTTGATCTATCTTACACTTAAGGTTACTTAAACATGAGCATTATTGTGGAGCTTGTTAACTCCGGCATTGAGGGTTCGTGTAATCCTACGCAATGTGTTCATCATCCAACAAAAGTGTAGAGTATGCATTTATCTATTCTGTTATGTGATCAATGTTGAGAGTGTCCACTAGTGAAAGTGTAATCCCTAGGCCTTGTTCCTAAATACTGCTGAGTTACTACTTGCTTGTTTACTTGTTTTCTCGTGTTACTATTGCTGCAATACTACCACCATCAACTACACGCCGGCAAGCTATTTTCCGGCACGGTTACTACTTGCTCATATATATTTATACCACCTGTATTTCACTATCTCTTCGCCGAACTAGTGCACCTATTTGGTGTGTTGGGGACACAAGAGACTTCTTGCTTTGTGGTTGCGAGGGTTGCATGAGAGGGATATCTTTGACCTCTTCCTCCCTGAGTTCGATAAACCTTGGGTGATCCACTTAAGGGAAAACTTGCTGCTGTTCTACAAACCTCTGCACTTGGAGGCCCAACACTGTCTACAGGAAAGGAGGGGGAACGTAGACATCATCTCCCCAGTGAGTGCAGCAATTAAGAAAGCAAGATGATAACTAGAAATATTACTAGTGTTCTCCCTACCAAGAATGCTAGTAGCAAGGTAATAAGCAAAATACTTAATGGCGGGGAGTTGAATGTTTCTTATCTTGCCACGCTGAATGGTGCGGAAATCATCATTTGTAATTTCTCGATAGAGCTCCAGCAAAACCCTGGGGTTGTCCTCAATCTTCCTCGCTGTACCTGCAGGGGCAATATCCAATGCAGCACAAAAATCCTTCAACTTCATAGTAACAGGATTACCATAAATCTTGAATGCAACCGTAGGGTTGAAGTGCTTGTTGTTGAACTTGAAGCTCTCCACAAAGATTTTAGTGAGCATGTAGTATTGCTTCCTCTCATCCTCCATATAGGTGGTTAAACCCGCCTTTCCGACGAGAGTCAAGAAATCATCCAATAACCCTGCATTGCTCAAAAATTCATAGCATGGAAAAGATGAAGCATTAGGGTCTCCATTGCCCTCATCGAAGCTTGGTGCAATCACGTCCTCATTGTAGGATCGTCTAATCCGAGTGGATGCCCTCGAGGGCCTCCCCGTGCTCGTCGTCTCTCCTTCGAACACCTCTCCAAAGTTGTAGTTGTTCATTTTCCTTCTCTGAAATTTTTTCAACAATTATTATAAAATTTGATTTCAAGGTATATAATTGAGGGGAACTACTATAGGAACTTGCTAGAGTACTAAACATGCATCAAAACTAGTTTCTACCACTTAGAACAAGCATGCAAGCTCACTAAACATGTTACCTACAGCAGCAAAATATTCAAGATATACTCAACCAAACAAAATTCTAATTGGATAATAAAAGGAGTAACATACCGGAGAGCAAATGTGCCAAATTTCAGACAGAAATCTGGGCTGAGCAAAGAGATCGAGAAATCGCGAGTTCTTGAGCAGAAACGCGAGTGAGAAAAAGTGAGTACGAGTTTTTTCGGGAGAGAGAGTGCAGTGAGTGAAAGGGATGATGGAGTGGGGCAAGGAGGGGCCCACATACCAGGGTAGTGCGCCCCCCTTGCTGGCCGCGCCGGCCTGTGGGGTGCCACCCTGGGGTGCCCCACTGGTCATCCCCAGGTGCTCCCAGGTGCTCCTTCGAAAAATAAGACTTCCAGTATAATTTTTGTAAATTTTTGAGAACTTCGAAAAATGCACATTTCTGGGTTTTAAATTAATTATTACTGAGCAGGAAAATGATTTCCAAAATCTTAAACAACTAAATCATATTGCAAAACAAAAAGATGCTACAGCAAGTAAAACAAATGGAGGGAGAAAGAAAGAAATGTTGTTTAGCTCTCTTATGCATTAAAATATACTTGTTAACAAGGTTGATCAAGTCTTGCTACCAAATAAATTGTATATGACATAAGAAGAAATAAACCTCAAATCAATCATGTTACCTTATACTCCCTCCGTTTCTTTCTATAATGCCTATTGTTTTTTTGCATTTGTTTCAGAATATAAGAGTAACGCTATGTTTTTTTTTGCAAAGAACCCCTTCCACCGATCAGGTCAAGTCCAGAAAATCTGGAAACCGACCTGGTCATGTATTTCTGAGATCAGTTTTCAGTTTCCTATTTTTTGTGTGATATCGCTAGAGGGTTTTGTGTGAAAAAAAGACTCGCACTAATTTCCATGCCAAAAAACAATAGGCACTATAGAAAGGAACGGAGGGAGTATTGAATTGATATGGATCCAATCACAAGAGTTTGATATTCTTCTTTAGGCTCATATATAGGACAATCAATGGATCCCACCTTGATAGTTTTCACATTAAAAATTGTATTAACTCCATATACTTTATCAATCCTCTTGGGAAAATAGACGAGTATGTTCCTTGTCATCAACATTGAAAGTAACCTTGCCTTTATTGCAATCAATAACAACCCCTGCAGTATTAAGAAAGGGTCTTCCAAGAATAATGGACATATTATCATCTTCGGGCATTTCTAACACAACAAAATCAGTTAATATCAAGCAATGTTGAGTAACTTGAACAGGAACATTTTCACATACACCAACAGGAATAGCAGTAGATTTATCAACCATTTGCAAAGATATATCAGTTGGTATCAACTTATCTAAATCAAGTCTCGTGTAAAGAGGAAAAGGCATTACACTAACTCCTGCTCCCAAATCACATAGAGCAGTTCTAACATAATTATTCTTGATGGAACAAGGAATAGTCGGTATACCTGGGTCTCCCAGCTTCTTTGGAACCTTACCATTGAAGGAGTAATTAGCGAGCATAGTGGAAATCTCCTCATTGGGAATTTTCCTTTTGTTAGAGACAATATCTTTCATATACTTTGAATAAGGAGGCAATTTAATAGCATCAGTCAAAGGGATTTGCAAAAATAAAGGTTTCATCCAATCACAAAATTTATTATAATGTTCCTCTTCCTTTGATTTTAGTTTCTTAGCAGGAAAAGGCATTGGCTTTTGAACCCAAGGTTCTCTTTCATTACCATGCTTCTTTGTAATAAAATCTTCTTTAGTGTACTTTTTATTTTTATCATGCTTTTCAGGTTCTTTTTCAATTTCTTCTTTATCAGGAGCATCATTCTTATCATTATCTTCATCATGTTCATTACCACTTTCAGTTTCAGCATAAAAAATAGAAATACTGTTAGGATCATTAACAGGTTCAGAGGATTCTACAACAGTTTTATGTTTCTTCTTCTTTTTCTTAGAAGGACTACTAATTTCTTTAGTTCATTGAGAATCTTGTTCAATTCTTTTGGGGTGCCCTTCAGGATATAGAGGATCCTGGGTAGAAACACCGCCTCTAGTTGTTACTTCATAAACTTGTTTCTCTTCATGATTATTTTTTAACAAGTCATTTTGCACTTTAGTAAGTTGATCAATTTGAGTTTGAATCATACCAAAATGTTTAACAAGCATCTTAACATCATTGGAGGTTCTCTCCACAATATCATGCAATTTACTAATAGCTTGAGAATTTTCCATTAGATGATTCTCTACTCTCATATTAAAATTACTTTGCTTAACAATATAATTATCAAATTCATCTAAACATTGATCAGGAGGTTTTGAATATGGAATATCTCCTCTATCAAAGCGTTGAAGAGAATGTACCTCGATTGTGGATGAAGGGGTAATTATCTTACATAGGTCTTCTATAGGAGGTAAATTCTTCACATCTTTAGATTTAATACCCTTCTCCATAAGAGATTTCTTGGCTTCCCTCATATCTTCATCATTTAATTCAATCATACCCCTCTTCTTCGATATTGGTGTCGGAGTTGGTTCCGGTGTAGACCAATCATCATGATTTTTGCTTATCTTTGCCAATAATTCTTCAGCTTCGTCCGGAGTTCTCTTCCTGAAAACACAATCAGCACAACTATCCAGGTATGCCCTAGACTCAATGGTTAGTCCACTATAAAATATATCAAGTAAATCATGCTTTTCCAAATCATGTCTAGGCCGAGCTCTAATAAGAGAGCAAAATCTTGCCCAAGCTTCAGGCAATTTCTCTCCATCTTCTTGATCAAAACTATAAATTCTCTGCAGAGCCATATGTTGAGCACTAGCGGGAAAGTATTTCCGAAAGAAAACATCAAGCAAACAACTTGGACTATTAATAGAATCAGGAGGCAAATTATTATACCAAATCTTAGCATCATCCTTTAATGAGAAAGGGAAAATCTTAGCAACAAAATAAGTACGCATCTTAACATCATCAGAAAACAAGCTACTTAAAGTATAAAACTCATTCATATGTTCTACAGCACTCTCTTTTTCAGTACCACAAAAGGGTGTTTTCTCAACAATAGATACATGAGATAAATCAAGAGAAAAATCATAATCTTTATCCTTAATGTTTATAGGAGATGTGGCAAATTTAGGATCAGGAGACAGTTTATATCTAACAGCATGTTGTGCAATAAGCTTTTTAAGGTTACTTGTACTAGTAGTAGCATTGCATTTATCAATAAAATCATCATCAAGTTCCACATAATCTTCATCAAGATCATCAATCTCAGGTGAATTAACAGGTCTAACAGTATTTTCATTAGGAGTTTCAGTAATTTCAATTTGTCTAGACCTAGCAATTGTAGCATCTAGAAAAGGACCTAATGAACCAGCATTATCAAGCACAGTAGAAGCATCATCAAAATTATCAGAGGATTTTTCAGATTTAGCAGAAATACCAACACGTGAAGTTTGTGGTGGTGAAACAAGTTGACTTATCACAGATGGTGAATCAAGAGCATGATACGTCTCCAACGTATCGATAATTTCTTATGTTCCATGCTACTTTATTGATGATACCTACATGTTTTATGCACATTATATGTCATATTTATGCATTTTCTGGAACTAACCTATTAACAAGATGCCAAAGAGCCGATTCTTGTTTTACTGCTGTTTTTGGTTTCAGAAATCCTAGTAAGGAAATATTCTCGGAATTGGACGAAACTTTCGCCCGGGGTCCTATTTTTGCACGAAGCTTCCGGAAGACCGGAGAGTCAACGAAGTGGGGCCACGAGGCAGCCGGGGGACAGGGCGGCGCGGCCCAAGCCCCGGCCGCGCGGCCCTACCCCCTGGGCACCTTGTGTGGCCCCCGACCTACCCTTCCGCCTACTTAAAGCCTCCGTCGCGAAACCCCCGATGCCGAGAGCCACGATACGGAAAACCTTCCGGAGACGCCGCCGCCGCGAATCCCATCTCGGGGGATTCAGGAGATCGCCTCCGGCACCCTGCCGGAGAGGGGATTCATCTCCCGGAGGACTCTTCATCGCCATGATCGCCTCCGGAGTGATGAGTGAGTAGTTCACCCCTGGACCATGGGTCCATAGCGATAGCTAGATGGTCATCTTCTCCTTGTTGTGCTTCATTGTTGGATCTTGTGAGCTGCCTAACATGATCAAGATCATCTATCCGTAATACTATATGTTGTGTTTGTCGGGATCCGATGGATAGAGAGTACTATGATTATGGTGATTATCAATCTATTGTTTATGTGTTGTTTATGATCTTGCATGCTCTCCGTTATTAGTAGAGGCTCGGCCAAGTTTGTACTCTTAACTCCAAGAGGGAGTATTTATGCTCGATAGTGGGTTCATGCCTCCATTGAATGCTGGGACGAGTGACGTAAAGTTCTAAGGTTGTGGATGTCTTGTTGCCACTAGGGATAAAACATTGATTCTATGTCTAAGGATGTAGTTGTTGATTACATTACGCACCATACTTAATGCAATTGTCCGTTGCTTAGCAACTTAATACCGAATGGGGTTCGGACGATAACCTCGAAGGTGGACTTTTTAGGCATAGATGCGGTTGGATGGCGGTCTATGTACTTTGTCGTAATGCCCAATTAAATCTCACTATATTTATCATATCATGTATATGCATTGTTATGCCTTTCTCTATTTGTCAATTGCCCGACCGTAATTTGTTCACCCAACATGCTTTATCTTATGGGAGAGACACCTCTAGTGAACTGTGGACCCCGGTCCTATTCTTTACATAGCATACAATCTACTGCAATTGTGTTTTACTATTTTCTTTGCAAACATCTTCCACTCGATACGTTTAATCCTTTGTTACAGCAAGCCGGTGAGATTGACAACCTCACTGTTTCGTTGGGGCAAAGTACTTTGGTTTTGTTGTGCAAATTCCACGTTGGCGCCGGAATCCCTGGTGTTGCGCCGCATCACATTTCGCGACCATCAACCTTCAACGTGCTTCTTGGCTCCTACTGGTTCGATTAAACCTTGGTTTGTTTCTGAGGGAAAACTTGCTACTGTGCGCATCATACCTTCCTCTTGGGGTTCCCAACGAACGTGTGAGTTACACGCCATCAGAGCAGCGGAGGTACTCAGAGTTGTACCTTTTCTTGTAGTGGATGGTAATATGGCGACTTTAGTATCGCGAGGTTTACCCATGATGGAGAATTTGCAGCGAACAATATCAATCCAAGTGAACTTCCAAATAAAGCTATGCTCCCCGGCAACGGCGCCAGAAAATAGTCTTGATGACCCACAAGTATATGGGATCGCAACAGTCTTCGAGGGAAGTATTACCCAATTTATTGATTCGACACAAGGGGAGACAAAGAATATTTGTAAGCCTTAACAGCGGAGTTGTCAATTCAGCTGCACCTGGAAACAGACTTGCTCGCAAGAGTTTATCAGTAGCAACAGTTTTATAGCGATAGGAATAGTGAAATAACGGCAGCGGTGAAATAAAGACAGCAGTAGTGATTATAGTAAACAGCAGGATTAAAATACTGTAGGCACAGGGAAGGATGAATGGGCGTTGCATGGATGAGAGAATTCATATAACAATCATGGTAGGGCATTTGCAGGTAATAATAAAGTGGTATCCAAGTACTAATCAATCAATAGGCATGTGTTCCATATATAGTCGTACGTGCTCGCAATGAGAAACTTGCACAACATCTTTTGTCCTACCAGCCGGTGGCAGCCGGGCCTCAAGGGAAACTACTGGAAATTAAGGTACTCCTTTTAATAGAGTACCGGAGCAAAGCATTAACACTCCGTGAACACATGTGATCCTCACATCACTGCCTTCCCCTCCGGTTGTCCCAATTTCGTCACTTTGGGGCCTCGGGTTCCGGACAGACAACGTGTGTATACAACTTGCGGGTAAGATCATAAAACAACGCATATCATGATGAAATAATAACATGTTCAGATCTGAGATCATGGCACTCGGGCCCTAGTGACAAGCATTAAGCATAACAAGTTGCAACAATATCATAAAAGTAACATCTACGGATACTAGGCACCATGCCCTAACAATCTTGTGACTATTACATGATCAATCTCATCCAATCCCTACCATCCCCTTCAGCCTACAGCGGGGGAATTACTCACACATGGATGGGGGAAACATGGCTGATCGATGGAGAGACGTCGGTGGTGATGGCGGTGAAGATCCCCTCCAATTCCCCGTCACGGCGGAGTGCCAGAACGGAGTTTCTGGTCCCGAGGCGGAGTTTCGCGATGGCGGCGGCGTACTGGATGGTCTCTGGAAATATCGAAATACCCCCTAGCGTTTTTAGGTCGAAAGGCGTATATAGTCCAGAGGAGAGCGTCGGGGGGCCGCCGAGGCGCCCACACAACAAGGCGGCGCGCCCCCCCTGGGCCGCGCCGGCCTAGTGTCTGGGGGCCTCGGGCCCCCACCTGGCTTGCCCTTCGGCTCCGTCGGTATTCCGGGAAAATAGGGCCTTTCGCATAAATTCCGAGGATTTTCCTGAAAGTTGGATTTCTGCACAAAAACGAGACACCAGAGCAATTCTGCTGAAAATAGCGTTAGTCCGTGTTAGTTGTATCCAAAATACACAAATTAGAGGCAAAACAATAGCAAAAGTGTTCCGGAAAGTAGATACGATTTGGACGTATCAGTTGTTCAAACACTTTACCCGAAAATATCTAGACTTAGAGAGATCAATCATGCAAACCAAATTAAACAAGCTCTACGGTAGTTCTTTATTAATAGATTAAACTACATGATGCAAGAGCTTAAACATGATCTATGAGAGCTCAAACAATTGCCAAGTTAATCCAAACCATATGCAGCATTTTCTGATTCCAACCAAATAGCAATTTAACGAAGCAATTTCAGCCTTCGCCATGAACATTAAAGCACAATTAAGAACACAAGTGTTCCATATGAAAAAGTGGAGCGTAATATCTCCAATATAAGAATGGTGGGATCCAACTTTATTCAAAACAAAAACAAAATAAAAACAAACCGACGCTCCAAGTAAAGAACATAAGATGTGATGGAATAAAAATATAGTTTCACTAGAAGTGACCTGATAATGTTGTCGATGAAGAAGGGGATGCCTTGGGAATCCCCAAGCTTAGATACTTGAGTCTTCTTAAAATATGCAGGGATGAACCACCGGGGCATCCCCAAGCTTAGACCTTTCACTCTTCTTGATCATAGTATATCATCCTCTTCTCTTGACCCTTGAAAACTTCCTCCACACAAACTTCAAGCAAACTCATTAGAGGGTTAGTGTATAACCAAAATTCACACATTCAGAGGTGACACAATCATTCTTAACACTTCTGGACATTGCACAAAGCTTCTGAAAGTTAATGGAACAAAGAAACTCATTCAACATAGCAAGAGCAGCAATGCGAAATAAAAGACAGAATCTGTCAAAAACAGAACAGTCCGTAAAGATGAATCTGGCAGGGGCACTTAACTTGCTCAAATGTAAAAACTCAAAACTAATGAAAGTTGCGTACATATCTGAGGATCACGCTCGTAAATTTTCAGATTTTTTCGATTTTTTTACAGGGATCTCCGCGAGAATTCGTGACAGATAGCAATGCTGTTTCTGCGCAGCAATCCCAAATATAGTATCAACTTTAACATAGAAACTTTACTTGGCACAAAAACATGATAAGGAGAGGTTGCTACAGTAGTAAACAACTTCCAAGACTCAACAATACCGTAAATAAAATGAAACTTGGGTTATCTCCGAAGAAGTGCTTTTTCTTAACGCCTTTCAGCTAGGCGCAGAAAGTGCAAATCAAGTAACATCAAGAGAAGAAGCATCAACATCATAACTTGTTCTAATAATAGAATCAAAAGGCAACTTAATTCTCTTTCTAGGGAAGTGTTCCATACCTTTATTGAGAGGAAATTGATATTTAATATTACCTTTCCTCATATCAATAACAGCACCAACGGTTCGAAGAAAAGGTCTTCCCAACACAATAGGACAAGATGCATTGCATTCGATATCCAAGACAACAAAATCAACGGGGACAAGGTTATTGTTAACCGTAATGCGCACATTATCAATCCTCCCCAAAGGTTTCTTTTTAACATTATCGGCGAGATTAACATCCAAATAACAATTCTTCAATGGTGGCAAGTCAAGCATATCATAAATCTTTTTAGGCATAACAGAAATACTTGCACCAAGATCACATAAAGCATTACACTCAAAATCATTGAATTACATCTTAATGATGGGCTCCCAACCATCTTCTAACTTCCTAGGAATAGAAGCTTCAAGTTTTAATTTCTCTTCCCTAGCTTTAATGAGAGCATTTGTAATATGTTTCGTAAAGGCTAAATTTATAGCACTAGCATTGGGATTTCTAGCAAGTTTTTGTAAGAACTTTATAACTTCAGTAATATGACAATCATCAAAATCTAAACCATTATGTTCTACAGCAATGGAATCATTGTCGCTAATATTTTGAAAAATTTCAGCAGTTTTATCGCAAACAGCAGTTTCAGGCAATTTTGTACGCTTTGCACTAGGAGTAGAAACATTGCCAACACCAATTATTTTACCATTGATAGTAGGAGGTGTAGCAACATGTGAAGAATCAACATTACTAGTGGTGGTAATAGTCCAAACTTTAACTACATTATTTTCTTTAGCAAGTTTTTCTTTTTCTTCTCTATCCCACCTAGCATGCAATTCAGCCAACATTCTAATATTATCATTAATTCGAACTTGGATGGCATTTGCTGTAGCAGAAAATTTTGTATGATTATCCTCAGGTTTAGCAGCCATTTTATTAATTAAAGAAGATTGTGATTCAGACATATATGAGATTCGATTCTCAGCATTTGTAAGTTTAGTTTGCAAACCAGAAATTTTCACATTCAAATTTTCAAGTTGATTTCCTATATTTTTCAACAAGGCAGATTGTTCATTCATAGTTTTAGTAAACAATTGATTTTTCTCATATTGCGATTGCATAAATCTCTTAGTAGTTCTTTCAATTTCCAATATCTTTTCCTCATTGGGCAAAACAGCTCTACCATAAGAATTACCATAACCACTATTATTAAAAGGATATGGCCTATAGTTGTTGTTGAAATTATTATTCTTAATGAAATTCACATCAAAATTTTCTTCTTGAGCAACCAATGAAGCTAAAGGAACATTATTAGGATCAATATGAGATCTACCATTTGCAAGTATAGACATAATAACATCAATCTTATCACCCAAAGAAGGGGTTTCTTCAACAGAATTTACCTTCTTACATTGAGGAGTTCTTTCAGTGTGCCATTCAGAGTAATTGATCATCATATCATCAAGTAGTTTAGTTGCGGCGCCCAGGGTGATGGACATAAAAGTACCTCCAGCAGACTGAATCCAATAGGTTCCTTGAGGAAAAATTCAATCCCGCATAAAAGGTTTGGATGATCATCCAAGTAGTCGAGTCCATGGGTTGGGAAATTCTTTACCAAAGATTTCATTCTCTCCCATGCTTGAGCAACATGTTCATTATCAAATTGTTTAAAATTCATTATGCTACTTCTCAAAGATATAATCTTAGCAGGAGGATAATATTTACTAATAAAAGCATCTTTACACTTAGTCCATGAATCAATACTATTTTTAGGCAAAGATAGCAACCAATATTTAGCTCTTCCTCTTAATGAGAAAGGAAACAATTTCAGTTTTATAATATCACCATGTATATCCTTATACTTTTGCATTTCACAAAGTTCAATAAAATTATTAAGATGGGCAGCAGCATCATCAGTACTAACACCAGAAAATTGCTCTCTCATAACAAGATTCAGTAAAGCAGGTTTAATTTTATAAAATTCTGCTGCAGTAGCAGGTGGAGCAATAGGAGTACATATAAAATCATTATTATTTGTGCTAGTGAAATCACACAACTTAGTATTTTCAGGAGTACCCATTATAGCAGTATTAAAGTAAACTAGGCAAATAAAGTAAAGACAAGTAACTGATTTTTTTGTGTTTTGATATAGAACAAGTAAACAAGACAGAAAGTAAAGTAACTAATTTTTTTGTGTTTTTAATATGAAGCAAACAAGACAGTAAATAAAGTAAAGTAAAGCAAGACAAAAACAAAGTAAAGAGATTGGAAGTGGAGACCCCCTTGCAGTGTGTCTTGATCTCCCCGGCAACGGCGCCATAAAAATATGCTTGATGCGCGTAGATGTACACGTCCGTTGGGAACCCCAAGAGGAAGGTATGATGCGCACAACAGTAAGTTTCCCTCAGTATGAAACCAAGGTTATCGAACCAGTAGGAGCCAAGAAGCACGTGAAGGTTGTTGGTGGAGGAATGTAGTGCGGCGCAACACCAGTGAAACCAGCGCCAACGTGGAACCTGCACAACACAATCAAAGTACTTTGCCCCAACGTAACAATGAGGTTGTCAATCTCACCGGCTTGCTGAAAACAAAGGATTAAGCGTATCGAGTGGAAAATGGTGTTTGTTTGCAAAGAACAGTAAAAACAGTAGAATATATTCAGATGTAAAAGAATGGACCGGGGTCCACAGTTCACTAGAGGTGTCTCTCCAATAAGATAACTAACATGCTGGGTGAACAAATTACAGGCTAAAGATTCAATCAATGATGATTACTATGTGATTTAATCAGGGCATTACGACAAAGTACATAGACCGCTATCCAGCATGCATCTATGCCTAAATAATCCACCTTCAGGTTATCATCCGAACCCCTTCCAGTATTAAGTTGTAAACAACAGATAATTGCATTAAGTATGGTGCGTAATGTAATCAACACAAATATCCTTAAACAAAGCATCGATGTTTTATCCCTAGTAGCAACAGCACATCCACAACCTTAGAACTTTCTGTCACTGTCCCAGATTAAATGGAGGCATGGACCCACTATCGAGCATAAATACCCCCTCTTGGAGTTACAAGTATCAACTTGGCCAGAGCCTCTACTAGCAACGAAGAGCATGCAAGAACATAAACAACACATATATGATAGATTGATAATCAACTTAACATAATATTCTATATTCATCGGATCCCGCCAAACACAACATGTAGCATTACAAATAGATGATCTTGATCATGTTAGGCAGCTCACAAGATCTAAACAATGATAGCACAAGCGGAGAAGACAACCATCTAGCTACTGCAATGGACCCATAGTCCAAGGATGAACTACTCACGCATCAATCCGGAAGCGGGCATGATGATGTAGAGTCCCTCCGGTGATGATTCCCCTCTCCGGCAGGGTGCCGGAGGCGATCTCCTGAATCCCCCGAGATGGGATTCGCGACGGCGGCGTCTCTGGAAGGTTTTCCGTATCGTGGCTCTCGGTACGGGGGTTTCGCGACGAAGGTTATTTGTAGGCGGAAGGGTAGGTCGGGGGCGACACGAGGGCCCACACACTAGGCCGGCGCGGCCGGGGCTTGGGCCGCGCCGCCTCGGTGTGTGGCCACCTCGTGGCCCCACTTCGTTTCCCTTTCGATCTTCTGGAAGCTTCGTGTAAAAATAGGACCCTGGGCGTTGATTTCGTCCAATTCCGAGAATATTTCCTTACTAGGATTTCTGAAACCAAAAACAGTAGAAAACAGCAACTGGCGCTTCGGCATCTTGTTAATAGGTTAGTGCCGGAAAATGTATAATAATGCTGTAAAGTATGTATAAAACATTCAAGTATTGTCATAAAGTAGCATGGAACATAAGAAATTATAGATACGTTTGAGACGTATCACCCACCATAATTTCTTTGTATGTTGTTGGTTTATTATTGTTCAAAATCAATCATTTGTCCACAAATAATTTGTGTTCTACTCGTGCAACCAATCTATGCATAGACACGGCTCTGATACCACTGTTGGGATTCGTAGCATAGAAAACAAAAAATTTCCTACCGCAAAAACGAATAACAAGTCAAGATCTAATCTAGTAGATGGTAGCAACGAGGCGAAGATCAACATACCCTCGAAGATCGCTAAGCGTTAATGAGATAAATCTCGTGGTGGATGTAGACGATCACTTGCCGCTTTCAAAAGCGCGTAGAAGATCTTGACGGTGCCACAGTCGGGCAACACCTCCGTACTCGGTCACACGTACGGTGTTGATCACGACGTCCTTCTCCCCGTTCCAGTGGGCAGCGGATGTAGTAGATCCTCCTCGGAATCCCGCCATCACGACGGCATGGTGACGGTGGTGGTGGAGATCTCCGGCAGGGCTTCGTCGTAAGCAGTGCGGGAGAAGAAGGAGGAGAGAGTAGCTAGGGTTTGGGAGAGAGGAGGGGCTTGGGGCGCCGGCTTGGGAGCCCCTTGGTGGTGCGGCCAACTAGTGGGCAGCCCCCTCCCTCTCTCCCTCATTATATAGGTGGAATCCCTAGGTTTTGCCCAAAGGTTCGAATAAGACCCCGATTCAAATCTTTCCATATGAGCGAAACCTAGGGGGGCAGGGACTCCTCCCTTTCCTCCTTTCTTGGCCGGCCAAGGAGGTGGAGTCCACCATGGACTCCACCCTCCCACTTGGTTGGCAAGTTAGGGTTGGTGGAGTCCAACCGGGACTCCACCTTCCATAGTGATTTCTTCCGGAAGGTTCTAGAACATTCTAGCTCCTTCCATAAATGCACCGGGTCATTTCCAAACTTGGAAAGTGACTTCCTATATATGAATCTTATTCTCCGGACCATTCCGGAACTCCTCGTGATGTCCTGGATCCCATCCGAGACTCCGAACAATATTAGAACTCCATTTCATATTCCATATCTACTTAAAACGACATCAAACCTTAAGTGTGTCACCCTACGGTTCGAGAACTATGTGGACATGATCGAGACTCCTCTCCGATCAATAACTAATAGCGGGACCTGGAGATCCATAATAGCTCCCTGATACGTCTCCGACGTATCGATAATTTCTTATGTTCCATGCTACATTATTGATGATATCTACATGTTTTATACACATTATATGTCGTATTTACGCATTTTCCGGCACTAACCTATTAACAAGATGCCGAAGAGCCGCTTCGTTGTTTTCGCTGTTTTTGGTTTCAGAAATCCTAGTAACGAAATATTCTCGGAATTGGACGAAATCAACGCCCAGGGTCCTATTTTTGCACGAAGCTTCCAGAAGCGCAAAGGGGAAAGGAAGTGGGGCCACGAGGCGCCGCCACACTAGGGCGGCGCGGCCCAGCCCTTGGCCGCGCGGCCCTGGTGTGTGGGGCCCTCGTGTGGCCCCCGCGTTGCCCTTTCGCCTACTTAAAGCCTCCGTCGCGAAACCCCCAGTACCGAGAGCCACGATACGGAAAACCTTCCAGAGACGCCGCCGCCGCGAATCCCATCTCGGGGGATTCAGGAGATCGCCTCCGGCACCCTGCCGGAGAGGGGATTCATCTCCCGGAGGACTCTTCATCGCCATGATCGCCTCCGGAGTGATGAGTGAGTAGTTCACCCCTGGACTATGGGTCCATAGCAGTAGCTAGATGGTCGTCTTCTCCTTATGTGCTTCATTGTCGGATCTTGTGAGCTGCCTAACATGATCAAGATCATCTATCTGTAATACTATATGTTGTGTTTGTCGGGATCCGATGGATAGAGAATGCTATGTTATGGTGATTATCAATCTATTATTTATGTGTTGTTTATGATCTTGCATGCTCTCCGTTATTAGTAGAGGCTCTGGCCAAGTTTTTGCTCTTAACTCCAAGAGGGAGTATTTATGCTCGATAGTGGGTTCATGCCTCCATTGATATCTCGGGACGAGTGACGGAAAGTTCTAAGGTTGTGGATGTGCTTGTTGCCACTAGGGATAAAACATTGATGCTATGTCTAAGGATGTAGTTGTTGATTACATTACGCACCATACTTAATGCAATTGTCTCAGTTGCTTGCAACTTAATACTGGAAGGGGTTCGGATGATAACCTGAAGGTGGACTTTTTAGGCATAGATGCATGCTTGGATGGCGGTCTATGTACTTTGTCGTAATGTCCTGATTAAATCTCACTATATTTATCATATCATGTATATGCATTGTTATGCCCTTTTCTATTTGTCAATTGCCCGACTGTAATTTGTTCACCCAACATGCTTTTATCTTATGGGAGAGACACCTCTAGTGAACTGTGGATCCCGGTCCTATTCTTTACATCGCATACAATCTACTGCAATACTTGTTTTACTATTTTCTTCGCAAACAATCATATTCCACACAATACGGTTAATCCTTTGTTACAGCAAGCCGGTGAGATTGACAACCTCACTGTTTCGTTGGGGCAAAGTACTTTGGTTGTGTTGTGCAGGTTCCACGTTGGCGCCGGAATCCCTGGTGTTGCGCCGCATCACATTTCGCCACCATCAACCTTCAACGTGCTTCTTGGCTCCTCCTGGTTCGATTAAACCTTGGTTTCTTTCTGAGGGAAAACTTGCCACTGTGCGCATCATACCTTCCTGTTGGGGTTCCCAACGGACGTGTACATCTACGCGCATCACTCCCACATATTCAACGATGACTTCGTGATCGAAAGAACCATTCACATACGATACCGATTCTCTTTGTCACGCGATATTTTACTTATCCGAAGTTTGATCGTCGGTATCTCCATACCTAGTTCAACCTCGTTACCGATAAGTACTCTTTACTCGTACCGTGATATGATATCCCTTGTGAACCAGTCACATGATTGCAAGCTAATTAGATATTATTCCACCGAGAGGGCCCAGAGTATATCTATCCGTCATCGGGATGGACAAATCCCACTCTTGATCCATATGCCTCAACTCTTATTTTCCGAATACTTAATCCCATCTTTATAACCACTCATTTACGCAGTGACGTTTGATGTAATCAAAGTACCCTTCCGGTGTAAGTGATTTACATGATCTCATGGTCGAAGGACTAGGTAATTATGTATCAAAAGCTTATAGCAAGTTTGAACTTAATGATTTGATCTTATGCTACGCTTATTTGTGTGTATGTCCATTATATCATTCACCCAATGACATAACCTTGTTATTAACAACATCCAATATTCATGATCACGAAACCATGATCATCTATTAATCAACAAGCTAGTTATACAAGAGGCTTACTAGGGACTCCTTGTTGTTTACATAACACACATGTATTAATATTTCCGGTTAATACAATTATAGCATGGGGTGTAAACATTTATCATGAACACTAAGATATAACAATAACCAATTTATTATTGCCTCTCGGACATATCTCCAACAACTGCTTCACAAGCTAAAGAAGAAGGTTAGGGTTTGATGAAGGTTAGGGTTTAATTAGATTCAGAAGAACGTTGTATGGTGATACTCTGAGGCAATGGGAGGAGTTGAGAAGTTTGGTGGACGAGGTGCATCTTAATGATCTTCCTGATAGAATCATGTGGAAAACTGGTGCTGCTGGAAAGTTCTCTGCCAAAAGCCTTTACCATCAACTGATATCAGAGGGGGATTTTTCATATAAATTCATGTGGAAAAAAAAAATTCTACTGAAAGTGAAATTTTTCCTGTGGCTCATCATTAAAAACAACATTCTTACCAAGGATAATCTGCCGAAAAGGGGGTGAACTGGAAATGCACAATGTCATTTCTGCTCGACTAATGAATCAGTCGCCGGCGAATGTGGTTGCGGCATCCTGCCCCAAAAACAGGTTTAGCAAAATTTACTCAACAAATAAATTACAGACTTGGTGAAAAACCAGTCAAGATTAAGGTCCATCAAGCACCAGGATAAACTATACACACAGTCGAGTGCAACTTTCTGACCTACTCTAAATCCTCAAAGTATCCAAAATTGCTAACAATTCTCGCCTGTTCCACTCTACTTTTTTAGTTTCTGGCGTTTGGGAAGCAGAGACTGCTTCATCCACTGCTCACACTCCTCCTTGGTGCCCTGGGGATGCGCGAGCTGCCACTGCAGTTCCCTGTGTATCTGGGAGAAAAAATAAATCCTGCATTAATGATGTCAAGGAATAGAACAACGTGATTGATCGCTTAAAAAAGGGAAGGGAACCAGCAGCGTGTACCCAATTTCCAACCAAGCGACCTTCTGGAATCTGCAAAACCCTCTGAATGTCATCTCCACCTAGCAGCGGTTTTTTCAACTTGTTCCATACACCTTCAAGACCTGAAGAACAGAATAAAAAGGTAAAAATCAGGACAGCAGACCACATACATGGATTTTAGACTGGTGGTTATGAGGCAATCTCACAATCACGTTAACTATCTACATAAGAAACTGGAAATAACTCTGCAACCATCAGGTAAGTTCTTTACCAAGGTCAGTTATCAAGCGCTCAACTCTCACATATTTCTCTTTACTTTCATGTAGCTCAGCCTGACTGAAGGAACTAACTTGTGGATACGACAGAGTGGATATCAACAGTGACACACGCCAAAGCTCCTTTATTTCATATAATACAAGTCCTGAAATGCTTACACCGTCACAAAATTTTGGCATCGTAGAATGCCATGAATGAAACTACCAACCGATATTCTAATAAGTTAAATCCATATGGCAAAAAATCAAATGAAGGATTCGGCATCATAAAAATGGGATTATAGAGAACCCTTCAATATTAAGAATGTTCAAATTTTAGAATAAGCATGTTAAGCGCCAACCTGCCAAAACACGATTTACCATGTCTGTTGGTATCTCAAGATATTCATCATTCAGCTTCTCTCTGAAACTTTCCACATTTCCGTTTGACTCGAGGACAAGAATTAACTCCGCAAACTTTTCACTTGCAGTATGCACGTTAAGAATCTTATGAAGACAGAAAAATCATGAGAAATTAGAAACCCAAGACGTAGAATATGCAGAACCAAATGCTGCTGGGGCCTGCTTAGAAACTGTACCGTCTTAGCATCAGCTTCAAACTTTAGAGAATTCCCAATAATATAGCTAACAATAGAAACCTGCATATGGTGCAACAACGTTGATAGATTAGTTGTTGATAAACAACAGAGGAATCGGAAAGAGTGCCGATTAAGGAGCTTTCTAGTTTACTACTAATAAACTTGCCCACATAAAAGAGTGGTCTGCTAGAGCCTAGAAGCCTCAACCATAATTATAGGAAGTCGAAAGAAGAAAAAACAATTTCATGGGCAAACAACAGGCTTCGTAACTAACCAGCTCCTAAATATTTGAAGCATGCTAAATACAATTTCTTGATCTTCAGGAATGGGGTACATCCTTACATGTACCCAAAAATAACAAATGAATATTCAAATCTGGTCTGATTTTGGATGGCCACAAACTAACTGCCACAAAAGGTTTCCGACAAGAGTCCAGCTATGTGATCAAGCTTGACAGTGTGATGGATCTTATGCTAGGTAGTAACCATGTGAGTATGTGACTGCATTGAGTAACAATCAGCAAACATTTTACTGGACAATGTAAGTTGGTGAGTTGTAATGCTCTACAAGGTGCAGTGGAGATCATACTTGAATGAATCTAGATATCTAAGAATGCAAACATCGGATGACCGAAGATGCCCTTTTCCCCTCTTTAGGAAGTAGAATAAAAATTATGATCACACATGTACCTAAAATTATTGACAATGTAATCTCTCATCGTAATTTCCGTATCATAAAGAAGAACCCACCAAATTCGCTTAACTAAAGCAACTAATTTCCAGCTTCATCTTACAACTGAATAACCATGGCCACGACACACCAAATATTCTGTAGAGAACAATTCAACATAATCTAAGTTCATAGTAATAAAATTTTCTTCCTGCTTAAGCACATAAGGTTTCTGAATTAGAAAAGGTTAAAGATGATTTACTAGTAGTATATGTTCCCTCTGTTTGGAAATATGTGTCGCAGATTAGTTACACTCGCATGCATGTAGATGCGTTTTAGTGTGTACATGCCAATCTAGACAACTCTTCAACACTTATTCCGAACGGATGGAGTTGTATTTATACAAAACCATGGCCTGGATGCACCAAGGCTGCTCTCTCAAGTTTGAGCTCACCTCCTTAAATATTTAATATTTGCATCAAAATAAGTTTGGAGATTGCATGAGTTAGATGTTACCTTTTTTGATTTTTTGATCATGTACACCGTATTTCGAACTGGATAAAATAGTGCACTATACAGGCAAAGCCTTCTCTGTTCATCCTGAAAGTGGAAGACAAGAGGAAATTGATTGTAAGTAAATCTTGTTTCTTGTAAGCCATAGCACAAAGCATCATTCTTTTTCTAACAGTAGGAGGAAACTGTAGTGAGAAGCTTAGTATTGCATATCTCCGGAGTAACAATACTATGTGTCAGATTAAGGAATTTCATGCTATTCTTAAAAATCAGACCTGCGACTTGGAATCAGAACCACCTCTGAACACAGCGCAGCCAATCAACTGTGCAAGCTTCCATGCAGCTTCAATATGTGAAACACATAGCCTGCATAACAGAAGATACGAGACGTGATGGAATTGAACTAAATATGACAATGAAAATAGACAGACCAGTGCAAATTGTTTCATTGTAAGACTGTACAAGCACAGAAGTCTGAAGTTTAAATGTGTGAGACATAGTTGCATATACTCAAAACATAGAATAAATACATATCAGAGCAAGTACATACCAATCATGCTTGTCAAGAATTGGAGGATCCAGTTTCTCAGGAAATTCAAAAACTACATAAAATAATCCCAAATCACGGATATAGCACATTGCATTAACCGGATCTTTGCCTAACATCATACGGTCAACCTGGACATTTTACACTTGTATAAAATTGGGACCTAAGGAAACATAGATTAGCAATAAGAAGTGTAGAAATAAAACCTCATGACCAATACGCTCTCTGCTAATCTTGCTACGAAGACCCGATTTCACCTCTTCATCAGAAGCGGCTTTTTTCAAATCTTCAGCTAATGCAAAGTTGAATCTAGCAGCTATGAGAGATAAATATTAGCGCATCCAATGAAAAATAAATGTTCATTGCTCCACTATTTAATTGATGACCAGATGATGCATATGCACAGGCTCACAAGTAATGAACTATGAATTGACTACTTATGAACACACTGAAAAGATTTTTGACTTACAAATTAGTGAAACATTTTTATTAGTTTTATTTTTTTCGCGAAAACGCAAAAACCTTGCGTTCCGATGCATTGATAGAAAAAGAAGGTTTTTATTAGTTTTATTAAGCATAGATTACCCCAGCAGCATACTTTACATGTCATATCTTATCAAAGGATAGAAAGTCAAGTTATACTCCTCCATAATCTTAATATTTTTAGATAATAATATCATAAAAAGCAAATAAATATAGGAATAGAAAATCACATGATGTTTGAATATACCAAATCGGATCGCTCGAAGAACCCGGAGGGGATCATCCAGGAATGTAGCTTTCGCAGGTGAAGGGGTAGCAATGAGGCCATTTTTCAGATCTTGATGACCTTCATGGAGTATAGGATCAATTATGATTATGTTGAAGCCTGAACTTACAAACTGGTCACATGAATTTATAAACCTGTAATAACGACTAAACTTACCTCTTTCAGTTAAATCTTCGAGTGATTTAGTTGTGATATTATAGAATAAGCTGTAGCAATTGGAATTTCAGAGAATACATCATAGGATACCATGTGGCAATGAAAGCATAACTCTAAATAAAAAACAATCTCATTTGAAATGGCAGCTGATATTACCTATTGATTGTCAGGTCCCTGCGGAGTGCATCTACTTTGGCTTCACAATTCTCCTGCTCGTAAAAAAAAGCATAGCGGTAAACTGGTCGTAACTACCTTAGAAAGAAATGAAAGGGAAGGGGGGATGGAAATCTGAAGCGCACAAAAAAATAAATTTGCACGTATTAAACCCTACAAAATGCCCCTTTTAACATTAAAACAAGAGTCTTTAAGAAATACATAAACAACAAGGGCAACAAAATGGGTATGCAAAGAGGTGCTCATACCACCATGGGAATACGACTGTTTTCAGCATATGTTTCAGACCGCAAGTTGACAAAATCAATCGAGACTTTACATATTTTCATCTTTGCGGTCTCCAAGTGCTTAGATTTTTTTTTTTTTTTTTTTTTTTAACAGCGGAATGGTCCCGAAGGACCTGGAGCTTCATTAACTTTTAGCGGTGGCAGTACATTTTACATGAAGGGCTCTAAGAAATATCAGAATTACACACAGACCCTTACAAATTGCACAAGGGACCTCAGATAGGAAGAAGAAAAAGCAATCCGGTCCTGCTCCTACTCCACCGCGGCAAGGCTCGATGCAGCCGACCTCAAAGTCGCCGGGGACGGAACCACTTGGGACAAGGAGGCGGGAGCACGCTGCATCAACACCAGAGGGCCTCCGATTTGGCATAGCAGCCTGGAGGTTGTTGAAGACCTGCAGACATCGGCCGGAAGAAGTAACCGTCACCGATGTACGAGGCTGGAGGGGTCGCCCTTCGACCATGGAGAACGGCGACGAGCTCGGCGCCGTGAAGAACCTCCTGAGAGAAGCAGAGATGCTCCCCAGCTGTCCCCTCCATCTTCCAAATCCGTTACTCACCAAGCCTTTCTCCACCTCCCCCTCGCCTCCATGGCCGGCAGAGAGGAAGAGCCTGGCAACAAAGTCACGGAACTGGAGATGGCGAACGCAGACCTTATTTGAAGAGGTTATGGTAGACTTCGCCTCCGTCGGCTTCCACCATGGAAGCACCACAGCGATGAAGGAATCCACCACACAAAGTGGAATCTGGCCTAATGACTCCAACTTCAATCCTCTGATGCGCACCTTATTGGGAGGGATGCACGAGCCCCTCATCCTCCCTTGCAATACCGCCTGCCACCAGCAGTATGCAGCGAGGAGGAGAACACTCATGGCGCGAAGGATCTGGCCGCCTAGATCCCAAGACCTACCCTCAAACTCCATGTAGGTAAAAACTAGACTAAAACAACCCCTAGATCTAAATCCGGCACCATCCCTTTGCCTACTCCACTCGGCAGCGCCGGTGAGAGTGGCTCCGGTCCGGCCCGGTGGTGAAGAGGGAGCTACCAGACGAGGAGGCTACAGGAGAGACGAGAGAGGGGAAAAGAAAAGAGTGCTTAGATTTTTCAGGATTGCTGCAAGAAACTATAATATGTCACAAATTCATGATAAAAGGAATTTTAATGCACATGTTAATGCGACAAGACAAAGTATAGTACGCTTAGGAGCATATGGGTACTACTCTGCTTGGATCAGATACCGGCCTTTCATGCCTCAGTTTAAAATCAATTAAACAAAATTTGAATGTACTGTATGAAGGTGTAAAGTTTATGGATATAAAGGGTTAATCTCAAGTGCCGGCCATTGCTGTTAAGTGTGACCAGAGAAGCGACATCGCATTACTTGTCAGAGTTATTAGCGCAATACAGATTGCATACCGTTGGCTAACACAAACTGTTTTCTGCTCCTCGCCTATCCACTCCAAGTACTTGTTCACTTTGCGGCAGAAATCTTGGCCCGTCATGTTGTTATCAAGCACGATGTCGATGTCGTCAGACTCTTCCCCCAATAGCTGCCAAGAACATGCCAAAGCAAGGGTTAAGTCACAAAACCACCTTATAGTAGAAATCATTTCATAAACTGCAAATTAAGTCCAACGAATTTTATTTTGTAAGCCCAATCATAGATTTCTATACTTGTAGGGTTCGTCTTCTAGAAAGAACTTTTACTGATCCCCTGCACTAAGAAAAGAAAAGAAAAGGCGATCACCTTGTCTCTGACCCATCCGCCTGCGACGCGGAGCTGGGTGCCGGGGCAGTAGCGGTCGACAGCGCCGAGGAGGCGGTCGAAAATCCGCTGTTCCAGCTCTGTGAGCACGATGCCCTGCTGCTGCGCCTCCACCGCCATGGCGGCGAAGGGGCGGTGGGCGGACCGGAGAACCCGAAGGCTGGAGGCGCTCAGCTTGGTGCCGGGTTGAAGGGGAAGCAGCCGTGGCGAATCGAATTGGCGGCAGCAGAACGGCGCCAGCGAGCGGCGGTTCCGGCGTGCGAGTTTTCTTCTCTCTAGAACGGTAGGTTACGTGGGCGCTACGTGTGGAAACTGAAAGCCCAGAGGAGGCCTCTTCTCCTCTCGGCCTACTCGCCCGGAAGGCCGCTTCTCCGTTCGGCCCGCTCCGGGTGTCCGGGTACCCTTCTCCCGACCGGTCCGCCGTCCCAGCTCACCGCACTTCCTTGTCACCGTCGCCGCCCGAGCGGCGGCTAGGCGCTGTACGGGCTTTTGTCCATCTTAGCCGACGCCGCTGCTTCCGTGATGCCTGACCGGTGGTGCGGGGAGGAATGCGCCTCCGCCGGGGAGCTGAGCCGAGCTTAACCATGATCTATTCGCCGACCCAGGCAGGTCGCCGGTCGCGGCGTGGGTCGATTCGGCTGCTGGTCTCTTCCTGTGCTGCTTCGCCGCAGGTATCGTTCAACCCGTGCTCCTCCGTTCTAGCTTTTTCAGTCCCAAAGTGTCAAGAGAATCCGACGAAATGTTAATCGTTCAGTTCCATCTGCGCTCGACCCTTTAACTGGTTAGACGAGGATAAATCGAAATTTCACCAAGTTAGTTGATGCTATCTGAAATTCTGAATGTTGCATAATCCAAGAACGGCGACTCGGCATAATCCATGGGCCACGAAAAACATATGTAATCCATGGGCCATTCTGGAATTCTGAATGATGCTTTTAGAGTCCTACAACTGCACTACTCGATGGTGGTTTGAACTGGGTACGCAGGGACAGTCAACCAAGTCGCCATCCTCCTTGCCACAATTTTCTTTAGAATAACGTAACAATGACAGGGTGATAGGGTGTTTGATGACAACATGGTCTCTATCCATTGGAACATAATCTATAAGAGTCGCGAATCGTATCGCACGTATAGTACTAGTCTTGCTTCGCCGGCGCTTTTTTGTCCTTGAGTCTTGAGTGAAGACCGGCACAAACATTGATTAACATGACTTCTGAAAATATGCTGCTTCACTATTTCTGAACCTCTTGTTCCCATTCTACTATGTTTATCCTCTCTATAAACCCCAATGGCTTTGAGTGGTTGGACGATACTACTCTTTCTTGCAGTGCTTACCACATTACCCAGCTCTAGCAAACACACATAGTCGGTTTGACCATTACATTATTGGGGATAGAGCATTCAGCCTTGACTGCTTCTAGTTTGATTGCCCCCTCTATAAAAAGCCTTGCACGGTCCAGGCCTTCCTCTCAAAGAGATAAGAAACTACTACGCTCCCATGTTTGGAGTTAAGCCACTGGCTTTGATCGATTGGTTGCTACTACCATTTCTTGCAGTGCTTCCCACACTAGCCACCTCCGGCGTCCACGGTGAGGGTAACCTCACTCTCCGATGTCATCCAGACCAGGCTGCAATCCTCCTCCAACTAAAGCAATCCTTCTCATCCTGCCGTTACCCTAGCCCCCTTGAGTCATGGCAGGATGGCACTGACTGCTGCTTTTGGGATGGTGTTGGCTGCAGCAACTCCTCGGGCCATGTCACTTCTTTGGAACTCAGTGGGTATGGCTTGTATAGTGAGGGCCTTGACCCTGCGATCTTCAAGCTCACCTCGCTCCAACTACTTGACCTTAGCATGAATAATTTTGGCCCATACAGTCTCCCGGCAAGTGGGTTTGAGAGGCTCTCCTTGCTCACCCACCTTAACCTCTCAAAGTCAGTCTTTCGCGGTCAGATACCTGCTGGCATCGGCAAACTTGCCAACCTTATCTCCTTGGATCTTTCCACTACCTATGATGACGCTCCCGATGATTATGTTTATCGCTTTGATGCCATCTTTTTTGATGTTGTTTTGCCCTGGCTGCAGGGTCCCAACTTCCAGATCCTAGTTGGCAACCTTAGAAATCTCAGAGAGCTCTACCTTGATTTCGTGGATATGTCTAGCAGCAGAGATTGGTGCCATACTCTTGCTAAATTTCTTCCTGATCTTCGAGTCATTAGTTTGAGGCACTGTAATCTCGTTGGTCCTATTTGTATGTCCCTCTCAACCCTCCACTCCCTAACTGTGATCAACCTCGAAGGCAACTTCGGTATATCTGCTGCTCCCTTTCCAGAGTTTTTCATGGATTTTCTCAATTTAAGTGTGCTCAACCTTGCTGGCACAAATCTCCAAGGGCCGTTCCCTCGTAAAACCTTCAAATCAAAATCTCTACGCCTTCTTGATTTATCTGTGAATCGGGGTCTCTTAGGACATGTGCCCAACTTCGCCAACACAAGCTCTTTAGAGGCAATGATGCTAGATGGGACCAATTTCTACTTTGCACAACCGAGCTCTTTTAGCAATTTCAAGTATTTGAAAGTGTTAAGCCTTGATGTGAGTTTTGTTCATGTGGAGCCTCAACCTTCACTCAGTATTCTCAGGTCTGTTCAGCATTTGGAACTATCTCAGATGGACTCTACAAGAAATTTAGGGCCCATTTTTTCATGGATTGAAGACCTGCAAAATTTGCGAACCTTAAAACTCCACAGGGTTAACTTCGCAGAAACATCTTCATCTTCAATTGCCAAACTCAAGAGCTTGAGAAGCCTGACATTCTCTGAGTGCAGCTTCACTAGGCCACTACTATCAACTTTAGGTAATCTAGTAAATTTGAGAAGCTTGGAGATTTTCAATTGCATATTTGGTGGTCCAATACCATCTGCAATTGGCAACCTCACAAACTTGAGAAGTTTGAAAATCAATGGATGCAACTTTTTTGGGTCGATACCATCTTCAATTGGCAATCTGATGAGCCTGAGGAACTTGGAAATAAATTGTATTACCGAATATCTTGATATCCTTGTTGGCTCTTTTGGGCCAATACCAGCTGCAGTTGGCAATCTTAGTAATTTGGAGAGTTTGGATATCAATTACTGTGGGTTTTCTGGGACAATACCAGATGAAGTTGGATTACTCAAGAAGTTGACCGTTCTTCGAATTGGACAGTGTAGCCTCTCTGGACGCATACCAAATTCAATGGTTAACCTAACTCGGCTGATTGATCTAGATCTTTCATCTAATCTCCTCAGCGGTAAGATTATATATCTTTACTCTTTTATGATTGATCTTTTAGATTTTTGTTCTTCTACATATGATATTCTACATTTTCAAGATAAGATATAACTTATCCATACATATTGCAAATTTCATATTTCACAACATCACTTAGATGTATGCCATGTTTTACGGAGTTAAACGTCCTTGTCTTTTGGGAATGGGTGTTCAGTGTATTTGCTTATTGTGGTAGTATGCGATAGATGGATACTCCAGGAGGCAAAATATGTAACGAGTGACACTAAGAAACACACATTTTCTGAACATATGGTGGGTATTTTGTGAACAGATATACAACTTAAGTAATAGAGGGAGTGCTACGTTGGTAGTTCTAGTTGGATATTGTTCATGTCCTTAAAGAAGTAGTGCTCTCGGAGTTCTATATAAGAATATGACTTTTTTTAAATGTGTCACATATAAAATATAATTCAATGTGGATTTTCATAGGTGTTCTGCTCAACTTATTTTATTACCTGCTGGAATATATGCCACGGAAATAGTAAAATTTGGTTAGCCAAACAATATAGGGAAAAGCTAGCTGGACAGGTAGGGACTATACAACACTATACAACTCTAACACACCTAAGATGAAACATGATGTGGAAGGAGAGATAACTGAGAGAGATGGGAAGATTCTATCCCATGGAAGATACTACCAAATTATGAAAATCAAAGAGTGGTTTATTGATATTGTGGACTTTGTATGCGCCTTCAGTGCAAATATCGGAGACTGTATGTTACACACTCGTGACTCACATGTGGACATATATTCCCTAGTGAGTCAGTGCAGCTTCTTCACCCCGTCGTCCATTGTAACCCTATCTTGTGACCAATCCATCCAAAACTTGGATCGCTGCTAGCCAATTTGCCTTTGTTCTTTTCTTGAACTGAAGATTTGTTAATCTGTGTGCATGCTCCTACATCTTGTAGTAGATGAGCTCTTGTATCAGACATCTCATATGTGCAGGGGAACATCCACAGTAGATAACGTTCTTTACTCATTATGCAGGGGAGCTTCCAACGTCTCTTTTTACCACTCCACCATTGCAACGCCTAGATATCCACTCCAACCAGCTCTCTGGTTCTATACAAGAATTCAACGTAACTTCTTCACACATGGTGTATGTGGACTTAAGCATAAATCAGTTGACAGGAAATATTCCAGAGTCATTCTTTCAACTCAAAAGTTTGGCATATATCGATATTGGCTGGAATAACTTGGTAGGGGTGGTGGATCTTTCCTCATTTTGGAGGTTGGAAAGTGTCATTTATTTGTGTCTTTCCCACAACGATTTATCGGTCACGGACATGGATGGAGAAGGTAGCAGCTCCCTGTCTACCAATCTCCCTCGAGTTACCAATTTAGGATTAGCAAGTTGCAATTTAACGAGATTTCCAAGTTCATTGGCGCATCTTAACCAAATGTCATCGTTGGACCTGTCATGTAATAGAATCAGTGGAGCTATTCCAAAGTGGATATGGGCGACATGGAACCGTAGCCTTACATACTTGAATCTTTCACACAACATGCTCAGCACTATGCAGCTTAATTCATATGTTCTCCCTTTCAATCGGTTGCATACTCTTGATCTCAGTTCCAATCAGCTTCAGGGGCAGATTCCAATGCCAAGCCCACCAGCAGTTTACTTGTATTACTCAAACAACAGCTTCTCTTCAGTGCTTCCAAACTTCACCCTGTATCTTGCCTACGAGTTCAGAATTTCTAGAAACAACATTAGTGGACATATACCTGACTCAATTTGTGGTTCAGTTATCAGTATCCTTGACCTATCTTTTAACAACTTCAGTGGGCGGATACCTTCATGTCTGATAGAAGATGGTCACGCAAGCGTGTTGAGTTTGCGGGATAATCAATTTGAAGGTGTGCTACCTAACAATATCAAAGATCAATGTAATCTCCACACATTAGACTTGAACAACAATAAGATCAAAGGGAAGCTTTCAATGACGCTTACCAAGTGCTTGCAGCTTGAGTTCCTTGACATAGGAAATAATCGCATGGTAGGAACTTTCCCGTCATGGTTGGGGAAGCTTCCCGTACTTCGTGTCCTTGTCTTGAGATCCAACCGATTCTATGGCTCCATGGGTGGTTATCTTGACAGAGATGACAAATCTGGAGAATACTTCTCTAGCTTGCAGATTCTTGATCTTGCCTCGAACAATTTCTTTGGTAATTTGAGTTCACATTTGTTTGAGGGTTTGGAATCAATGATGACAGAGATGAACACTACAGGTCATATTGTGACTTATGAAGGTGGATTTCATGGCCATCCATATCAAGATACTGTCACAATAGCGTATAAAAGCATCTATAGGACATTTGATAAGATCTTGACCACTTTAACAACAATTGACCTGTCGAATAATTCATTTGATGGTGCCATTCCTGAATCACTTGGTAGACTTGTTTCCCTTCATGTATTGAACTTGTCAAGCAACGCCTTCACAGGTCATATTCCACATGAACTTGGCAGGATGACTCAACTAGAATCACTAGACCTGTCTAGGAACCAGCTTTCTGGTGATATACCGGAGGAGTTAACAAATCTCAACTTTGTTGGTATCTTGAACTTGTGCAACAATCAGTTGGTGGGAAAGATACCTCGGTCAGGTCAATTTTCAACATTCCAAAACAGTTCATTTGAAGGCAATCTCGGGCTGTGTGGACCGCCATTATCCAACCCATGCAGCTTTTCCCCTGCTCCTCCTAGTGTGGCACATGTGGAAAAGTCATCTAATGTGGATGTCATGTTGTTTCTCTTCATCGGGTTGGGCTTCGGCACCGGATTCGCAGTGGCCATTCTGCTGAGATGTGGTCGGACCGACAAATGTTTGGTTAAATCTGCAAGAGGTTTGCGGACCTGATCTGAATGCTGGAGAATGTTTCAAAGTATTGTACACATATGGGTTTATAATTAGCATCCGTGTATGATGTATGCAGTGCTTTAATGTACCAAGACAACTACGCCTTACTTGTATATGTATTGTACGATGTGAGATTGTAGGGCGTACATGTGCTAGCTTCTTGTGCCAAGGTTTTGCCTACGATATTGTCTAGTATTTGTTTGGGTGGTGTGATTTTGTAGTTCGTGTTTGAGGGTCAAGTCTATCTGCTAGCCTTTATATTACTAAAGATTGTTGGTTCATTGTGAAAAAATAGATACTACGATATTGTTTGGTCTATGATGTTTTCTTGTATTTGTATAAATGGTGTGATTCGCAGAGTTGCATGCAGTGAATTCCATAATTGTACTTGTATGTGCAGGTTTGTGAGGCAGAGTTATGGGGAATTCCAGAATTGTACTTGACTCTACTGCATCTGGTCCGTCTATTTGGTATAGCTTCAACTGGGGATTGCTTCCAAGTACTCCTTCAAAGCATGGTTTACTGGAATTGTGCTGCTTTCACTTCTGGAGTTCGTATTTTTATTCCTGGAATCCTGGTTCTGTTTACAAAGAACTACTGTATTCCTGGTTGTAGAACTCAAACATGTACCAGCTTGCTGTGCCAGCGTGATGATGTAATTCGTTGTTTGTTCCACCTGAAAATCTAAGTGCTGTTTGTTTCAGGTACTACTGTACTATCGTGGCAGATGAATCCTATCGTATTTGGGAGCTGTTAATTACCTGATGAGTACTCTTACCTGATCTATGCATCGGAACATCAACAGAAAAAAGTATTGTGCCGGCCAGCGCAGAGAAGGTGCCTGTCGGGGGAATACCCTCTGTTTCACTCCACGGTTGCCGATGGAAAGAAGGTCGGCCAAAGGATGACGAGCTAAACCACCGAAGATGATAAGTTGCTATGCGCTTCTTGGATTGAGATTTCACAAGATCCACTTTTTATGGTGCCAAACAAAAGGGATATGCTTATTTGGCTCGTGTTAGCAGTTCTTCCACAAGCATACAATGTTGGGGCAAAACCCCATCTATAGTACACACAAAATATCTCCCTCGCAAAGAGGTGGGTCTTCATCCATGCCGAGTGTAGCCGGTTCCAAGGATCATACGAGAAGGTGAAGGGAAGGTCAATAAGCGGTGTCTCGGCCATTGACATGGTAAACATCTTCCCCTCTTCTCAATGTTGCTACCACATATGTGATCATATATCATTGATTGTTGTGCGTGTGTAGGTTTTTTTTTTTTTTGCTTTGGATCACTTCATTCCTCCTACGACAACAACGACTTCAAATTGAACCATTGTTGGATGTTGCTCAAGGACACCAAGAAGTGGGAAACAAGCTACGCTCTTTGGAGGAAACTCGAGAATGCGAAGAAGAAGTGAAAAGGTAATTTCTCAACGGACAGTACCATCGACCTTGAATACGATGGGCAAAGCCTAGGCGCCGACACAACCGAAGAGGTAGGCGGTGGTGGCCGTGCCAAATCGACCAGTTGGCCACAAGGGAACCAACAACGACATGCACCGTCAAGATTCATCATTGGCGTTCCAAAAGACCTTGAGGGAGTTGATGGTCAAGAAATATGAGGCCATCGCAGAGAGGGGAGAGAGGCGACACAAAGAGAAAAAGGCAACCGCCAAGAGCTTTGTTGATCTTCAACTGAGAGCCCTTGAGGTGGAAGAGACCCGAGCGAAGTTCAGTCTCGCCGTGTCCGAAGCCAAGGCAAGTCTCATGGATGCCATTGCCAATTCCAAGGTCTTGAAGGCCGAAGCCAGGATCATGGTCGAGGAGAACCGGATCATGCTCACGAACTTGGCCACCATCTTCGATCCCGTGCAAAGGGCTTGGATTGAGAAAAGCAAAAGATGATCCTTGCTGGCGATGCTTGAAGGGCATTGGAATATATAGTAGCTAGTTTTGGGTGAAACTTTCCATTTTTTGGATAAATTGTAACATATTATCTTATTTTGCAAATTCATGACAAACTTGCCACTAGTTGGCTCTACATGGAGGCAATGACATATGTTTGTCATATTTTTTTTGCTGATTGCTATATTTTTGTGTTGCAATTTGAAATGAAGTGGTTAAATATCCAGATTTGTTAGCAAATCGAATGGGTCGCGCCGAATGGGTCGCGCCGCTACGTGCATTTCCTGGCAGGCCATACAGTCACTACCAACCTGTCCTCGGACCAACCCAGATAAATAGAAACGGATCGTTTGTATCGTTAGAGCATCTCCAGTCGCGTCCCCCAAACCGTCCCCCAAAGGGATTTGGGGCGCGCCGGACCAAAAATGCGTTCCAGCCGCGTCCCCCAAAGCCCATTTTTGTCCGGCGCGGCCCGATACGGTGTCCGGCGCCCCGAGCCCGTCCCCGTCGCACAGGGGATGCTCCGGGGACGCCGGACACAACGAAAAGCGAGGCGAACCGACGCGGGGCCGACCCGTCAGCGGCACAGGGAAAATTCCCGCCAAATCCCGCCGCCCCCGCCAAATCGCGCCTATACCGCCGCGCACAGGCCTCCCAAAACATATCCCGCCGCCGATTCACTTCTCCTATCCCGCCGATTTCTTTCTCCCACTCGCCATCCACCCGCCGCCGCTACCCTCTCTACATGGCGCCGCCGACAGCCCCCAAAAAGATGGCGCAGAAAGCGGCCAAGAAGCCGCCGGGCAATGGGACGAAAGGGGCGACAGCGCCGTTCGCGAAGCCGCGGAAGGCGCCGGCTTTGAAGAAGAAGCCTGAATGATGGACCGACGATCAATGGCAGCAAGATTGCCTGCGCCGGAAGCTATCGACGGCTGACATAGGCATCCCCAATGGGCCTGCCAAAGATGATACCCGGGGTTTGCTAAAGGCCCAAGACTCGAAGAATAAGAAGACTTGGAAGCCCATTTAGTGTTAAGGAAAGATAGTTTGTATTAGGAAAGATAGAGATTTGTAATCTTACGGGTTGGGTACGAAACCCTCCCGAACTCTGTAACTTGTGTATTACGAAACCCTCGGCTCCACCCTCTATATAAGGGGGAGTCGAGGGACGAAGAAAGGATCGAATCTACTGTCAACACAACCCTAGTTTTACAATCGTCGAGTACTTTTCGGCTGAAACCTTCGAGATCTACTTGCCCTCTACTTCCAGCAAAACCCTAGTCTACAATCTGTAGGCATTGACAAATTAATCTTTTGTCAATTGGCGCCGTCTGTGGGAATTAGAGGTTGCAAGGAGCTGATCTCGATGGCACGTCCAGAATCGTCGAGTTCGTCGGTGGCTAGCAATGCGATGGATCGAGGTAAACAGGAAAAAACTCATCTAGTCGACTTTATTCCTCACCCGCCCTCCCGTATGGATGCATGTGCCTATCCGGAGGAGCCCATCGTCATGACGTTCGGAGAATTCCGATTTGGCGTCAACAAAGAAGGATCCTACCGTCTCGAAGTTCCGATCTCGTCGGAATTTTCAGCGGTCGATTCTAACTTTTCGTCGAGTGACGAGGAGTTTTCGTCGCCATGCTTCGTCGACACCAAGGCAAACGGAAAGCTCGCCAAGATCTTCAGCAACACATCTTTCGAGTCGTCTGCGGACTCCTTTATAAGCAGCGATTCCGACAGCGTCGACAGCTTCAACTTCATCGACAAATCTACTGCCATTGGAAAGGTCGTCACCAATCTATATGATGGTGTCACCAATCTCGACAAAAATCAATACGCAAAATACCATCGGATCTATGCGATAGAAGAGGCAGGCCGATCGGAACCGAAACGTCGGAGGCTTTCGATGATTTGGGAAATCCATACATCGATCCCGCTGATCTCGAAAAGGCTTAGGCACTAAATATGCTGGGTCTTCAACTCGCGCAAAAGTCCAACTCCCGCAAGCAGCGTGGGATAGGGCCGCAAGAGCCATGGATGGTTCAGAACCAATGACCACCACTGCTACTGTACAAGAACTACAAGCATATCAATATAGACTTGCTCGGGTAAGTAGAGAGTTGGAAAACAGACAGCATCCTTGAATAGGAGAAAAGAGGCAGCTTCCGCGTCCAGCAGACGTCGAGCAGAGCTCAGTCGACAATCAGAAACTTCGGCAGATAGCCATAGAGAGGCTCGAAGGAGAGCGAGATATCGGCTGCAAAATATACCTGAAGAAGAGAGAGGAAACATAATTCAAAATCTCGACATGTCCTTCATGACGATTGATACAAGGGGAAATATCATCCCGAAAACGCCAGAAGCAGGTTACATGGCAACGCAAGCTTGCATCCTCGCGTCCAGACCACCTCCTGGGGATCCGAGAGAACCATTGTTCAATATGGCAATGGCTGGAGTAGGCGTTATGGTAACAGCGTTCGCAGCCACGCCTCCCGAAGGAAATCCTAGGCAAAATAGTCCACGACCCACTGCAGCAGTGCAAGATCCACCGAGAACAAGTGGTACAACAGACACAACAGTTCAAGTAAGGGTGGATAGGGCGCGACAAGAAAGAAGAGAACGTCAGTATTCACCAGAGGTAGCCGACGAAGATATGTGTGGACTCCCGTGCTTTACGAGAAGAGTTCGAAAGACTCGAGTCCCAAAAGGGTTCAAGTTACCCGAGAATTTCAAGAAATTCGACGACCTGCAGGATCCCGAGGATTGGCTCGTGGATTATCTCGAGATGGTGAAGCTGGTAGGAGGAACCAGAGCAACAGCTATGCAAAGTATCCAAGTTCACTTGAGTGGTGCCGCAAGATCTTGGATAAAGAAACTTCCCCGGGCTCCATC
>NC_061513.1:299012600-299050456 GCF_022539505.1 Lolium rigidum
GGTAAAAACAAACGAAGGGATCGGAAAAAAAGCATCCTACATATCTCGGCTTAAAATATATCGAGAATTCACATATTTCTTGTACATAGAGGCTGACATCGGGGACCCATTGGCCAGCAGTGGAAAAAAATCAAAGAGAGGAAACAATTATCGTACAGAGAAGCTGACATGTGGGACGCATTTTGCAGCAGCGTCCTCAACTTTAACAAAGGCGGCAGGGGATCGAAAGAAAAAGCAAAGTTGCCAGAAATCAGCGGTCAAAAATAAATCCAAGAAACGAAATGTTTATTGTTCCTAGAGGCTGACATATGGGACCCACGAGCGAGCAGCGTCCTCAACGTTTCAAAGGCGGCAGGGGATCGAAAAAAAGGCAAGTGACCATATATCAGGTGCCAAAAATAATCCAAGGAAAGAAATTTATTGTACATAGAGGATGACATATGGGTCCCGTTTTGCAGGAGCCGTCTCACCGTTTCCAAGGCGGCACGGGATCGAAAAAAAAAGAAAGGAAAGGTTTATCGTTCAGAGAGGCTGAGATGTGGGACCCATGGGCCAGCAGCGTCCTCTTAGTTTCAAAGGCGGCAGGGGATAAAAAAAAGGCAAATAGCCAGTAATTAGGGTAAAAAAAATCAAACAAAGGAAACTTTGACTGTTCATAGAGGCTGACATGTGGGACCCATGAGCCAGCAGCGTCTCAACGTTTCAGAGGCGGCATGAGATCGAAAGAAAAAGGCAAATAGCCAGAAATTATGGGTCAATAATAAATCAAACAAAGGAAAGGTTTATTGTTCATAGAGGCTGACATGTGGGACCTCTGAGCCAGCAGCGTCCTCAACGTTTTAATGGCGGCACGAGATCGAAAGATAAAATAAGCCAAAAATCATTTGGTAAACAAAATCCAAGAAAAGAAACATTTACCGTTCTGAGAGGATGACATGCGGGACCCATGAGGCAGCAGCATCCTCAACGATTCCAAGGCGGCAGGGGATCAAAAGAAAAAAAAGGAAATATCCAGAAATTAATTAGGGGTTCAAAATAAATCCATCAAAAGAAACTTTTATTGTTCATAGAGGATGACATGTGGGACCGACGTGCCAACAGCATCCTCATCGTTTCAAAGGGGGCAGGAGATCAAAAGAAAAAGGCAAATAGCCAGACATTAGGGGTCAAAAATAACTCCAAAAAAGGAAACTTTTATTGTTCGTAGAGGATGACATGCGGGACCCATGATTCAGCGGCTTACTCAACGTTTCAAAGGCGGCATGAGATCAAAAGAAAAACGCAAGTGACAAAATATCAGGAGCCAAAGATAATCCAAGAAAAAAAGAAACTTTATTGTACATAGAGGATGACATGCGGGTCCCATTTAGCGACGGCGGTCTCAACGTTTCAAATGCGGCTTGAGATCAAAAGAAAAAGAAAATAGCCGGAAATTAGGGGGTAAAAAAACTCCAAGAAAGGAAAGCTTTATCGTTCATACGAGTGACATGTCGGACCTATGAGCACTGCAGCTTACTCGAGCGTTTCAAAGGCGGCGGGCGGCGAGGGATCAAAAGAAAAAGGAAATAGCCAAAAATCAGATGGTGAAAAAAATCCAAGAAAAGAAACTTTTATTGTACATAGAGGATGACATGCGGGTCCCATGAGCCGAGCGGGTTCCTCAACGTTTCAAACGTGGCATGAGATCGAAAGAAAAAGGAAAGTGACCAAATATCAAGAGCCAAATAATCCAAGAAAAGAAACTTTATTGTACATAGAGGATGACATGCGGGTCCCATGAACCAGCAGGTTCCTCAACGTTTCAAACGTGGCATGAGATCGAAAGAAAAAGGAAAGTGACCAAATATCAAGAGCCAAAAATAATCCAAGAAAAGAAACTTTATGTTACATAGAGGATGACATGTGGGTCCCATTTTGCAGCAGCGGTCTCAACGTTTCCAAGGCGGCACAGGACCAAAAGAAAAATGAAGTAGCCAGAAATCAGGGGGTGAAAAAAATCCAAGAAAAGAAAGATTTCAATTGGGTTGTATCTGGACATCTGGGCCTTCGAACTATCCTGCTGGGCCTTTTGTCTCGTACAATTTCAGCCCACTCCAAAACAGGGAAAGTTCGGATTTTTCTAAAAAAACAGGAAAGTCCTATGCTCCGCAAAAACAAAAAACAAGGACACTCAACATATAAGTTTGTTTATGTAAAAATAAAGATTTAATTTATCCGTTTGCAATAGCTCAGAGCGAAATAATCAAGATATCACATGTTTCTTGTACGGGGAGGCTGACATCGGGGACCCATGAGCCAGCAGCGTCGTCAACGTTTCAAAGGCGGCAGGGGATCGAAAATGAAATAAAAAACCAAAAGTCAGTTGGTAACAAAATCCAAGAAAAGAAAACATTTATCATTCTGAGAGGATGACATGCGGGACCCATGAGGCGACAGCATTCTCAAACGTTTCCAAGGCGGCGGGGATCAAAAGAAAAATAAAGGAAATAGCCGGAAATTATTTAGGGGTCAAAAATAAATCCACCAAAGGAAACTTTTATTGTTCATAGAGGATGACATGTGGGACCGACCCGCCAACGAGCGTCCTCATCGTTTCAACGGGGGCGAGGGATCAAAAGAAAAAGGCAAATAGCCAGAAATTAGGGGTCAAAAATAACTCCAATAAAGGAAACTTTTATTGTTCGTAGAGGATGACATGCGGGACCCATGAGCCAGCAGACTTACTCAACGTTTCAAAGGCGGCATGAGATCGAAAGAAAAAGGCAAGTGACCAAATATCGAGAGCCAAAAATAATCCAAGATTTATTGTACATAGAGGATGACATGTGGGTCCCATTTTGCGACAGCGGTCTCAATGTTTGTAATGCGTCTTGAGATCAAAAGAAAAAGAAAGTAGCTAGTAATTAGGGGGTGAAAAAAAATCCAAGAAAAGAAACTTGATGGACATAGAGGATGACATGCGGGTCCCTTGAACCAACAGCTTACTCAACGTTTCAAACGTGGCATGAGATCGAAAGAAAAAGGCAAGTGACCAAATATGAGGTGCAAAAAAAACTCCAAGAAAAGAAAGTTGATTGCTCATAGAGGATGACATGCGGGTCCCATTTAGCTGCAGCGGTCTCACCGTTTGAGAGGCGGCAGGGGATCGAAAGAAAAAGTCAAGTGACCAAATATGAGGTGCCAAAAATAATCCAAAAAAAGAAAGTTTTATAGTACATAGAGGATGACATGCGGGTCCCATGAGTCAGCAGCTTACCATACGTTTCCAAGGCGGTAGGGGATCAAAAGAAAAAGGAAATAGCCAAAAATCAGAGGGTGAAAAAAAATAAAGAAAATAAACTTTTATAGTACATAGAGGATGACATGCGGGTCCCATGAGCCAGCAGGTTCCTCAACGTTTCAAACTTGGCATGAGATCGAAAGAAAAAGGCAAGTGACCAAATATGAGGAGCCAAAAATAATTCAAGAAAAGAAAGTTTTATAGTACATAGAGGATGACATGCGGGTCCCATTTAGCAGCAGCGGTATCAGCGTTTGAGAGGCGGCAGGGGATCAAAAGAAAAAAGAAATTGCCAAAAATCAGATGGTGAAAAAAAAACCAAGAAAATGAACTTTTATAGTACATAGAGGATGACATGCGGGTCCCATGAGCCTGCAGGTTCCTCAACGTTTCAAACGTGGCATGAGATCGAAAGAAAAAGGCAAGTGAAAAAATATCAGGAGCCAAAAATAATTCAAGAAAAGAAAGTTTTATAGTACATAGAGGATGACATGCGGGTCCCATTTAGCGACGAGCGGTATCATCTGTTTGAGAGGCAGCAGGGGATCGAAAGAAAAAGTCAAGTGACCAAATATGAGGTGCCAAAAAAATCCAAGAAAAGAAAGTTTTATAGTACATAGAGGATGACATGCGGGTCCCATTTAGCAGCGAGCGGTATCACCGTTTGAGAGGCGAGCAGGTGATCGAAAGAAAAAGTCAAGTGACCAAATATGAGGTGCCAAAAAAATCCAAGAAAAGAAAGTTTTATAGTACATAGAGGATGACATGCGGGTCCCATTTAGCGACAGCGGTATCACTGTTTGAGAGGCAGCAGGTGATCGAAAGAAAAAGTCAAGTGACCAAATATGAGGTGCCAAAAAAATCCAAGAAAAGAAAGTTTTATAGTACATAGAGGATGACATGCGGGTCCCATTTAGCAGCAGCGGTATCACCGTTTGAGAGGCGGCAGGGGATCGAAAGAAAAAGGTAAGTGACCAAATATGAGGTGCCAAAAATAATTCAAGAAAAGAAAGTTTTATAGTACATAGAGGATGACATGCGGGTCCCGAGTTAGCGGCAGCGGTATCACCGTTTGAGAGGCGGCAGGGGATCGAAAGAAAAAGGCAAGTGACCAAATTTGAGGTGCCAAAAAAAACTCCAAGAAAAGAAAGTTGATTGCACATAGAGGATGACATGCGGGTCCCATTTAGCAGCCAGCGGTCTCAACGTTTCCAAGGCGGCAAGGGATCAAAAGAAAAAGGAAGTAGCCGGAAATCGGGGGTCAAAAAAATCCAAGAACAGAAAGAATTTTGGTTCATAGAGGATGACATGCGGGACCCATGATCCGGCATCGTAAACGGCTCGATCGGAGAACGTTGAACGAGATGGCGCGATCTAGAAAAAAAACAATGCCAGAGAGGCTGCCATCTGGGCCCTACATCCCTCGGCGGTGCGGATTTGCGTTGACTCGGCCGGCGAACCCGAGATTTCGAGATGCACCACGTCCCGGGCCACCATACGCCACGTTTTGGCCGCTTTCGTCGGGCTAGGTGGCCTCAAAAACGAGAAAAAAAAAGTTTTGACATGCACCACGGAGGGACCAAAATCGTCGGCCATGGTACACCAGCAACCACGGCGCGACTTCAACTTCGTCGGCCATGGCAACTTTTCTTGTAGTGCACGTTGCTCTCCGGAACCCGAGGCCCCAAAGTGACAGAAATTGGGACAACCGGAGGGGAAGGCGGTGATGTGAGGATCACATGTGTTCACGGAGTGTTAATGCTTTGCTCCGGTACTCTATTAAAAGGAGTACCTTAATTTCCAGTAGTTTCCCTAGAGGCCCGGCTGCCACCGTGCTGGTAGGACAAAAGATGTTGTGCAAGTTTCTCATTGCGAGCACGTACGACTATATATGGAACACATGCCTATTGATTGATTAGTACTTGGATACCGCTTTATTATTACCTGCAAATGCCCTACCATGATTGTTATATGAATTCTCTCATCCATGCAACGCCCATTCATCCGTCCCTGTGCCTACAGTATTTTAATCCTGCTGTTTACTATAATCCATGCAACGCCCATTCATCCGTCCCTGTGCAGCTGAATTGACAACTCCGCTGTTAAGGCTTACAAGTATTCTTTGTCTCCCCTTGTGTCGAATCAATAAATTGGGTAATACTTCCCTCGAAGACTGTTGCGATCCCCTATACTTGTGGGTCATCAACAACAAGGAAGACAGTGTAGAGTCTTATAATGCTTGCAATATGTTCTTGTGTGAGTTTTGATGTACCTGTTCATACTTGTGTTTGCTTCAAACAACCTTGCTAGCCCAAACCTTGTACTGAGGGGAAATGCTTCTCGTGCATCCAAACACCTTGAGCCAAAAACCATGCCATTTGTGTCCACCATATCTACCTACTATGTGGTATTTTTACTGCCATTCCAAAGTAAATTACTTGAGTGCTACCTTTAAAATTTCATTCATTTATCTTTGCAATATATAGCTCATGGGACAAATAGCTTAAAAACTATTGTGATGATGAATATGTAGTTATGTGTCTTAATTCTTATAAGTTGCTTGTTGAGCGGTAACCATGTTTCTGGGGACGCCATCAACTTTACCTTTGTTGGATATCATGTGAGATGCTATGCATGTTCGTCTTGTCTGAAGTAAGTGCGATTTCATGATCAAATGGTTTGAGTATGCATATGTTAGAGAAGAACATTGGGCAGCCAACTAAAGCCATGCATCATGGTGGAAGTTTCGGTTTGGACATACAACCTCAATCTCTTATGAGAATATTATTTGTTGTTGAATGCTTAAGCATTAAAAGAGGACTCCATTATCTCGTTGTCTATGTTGTCCCGTATGGATGTCTAAGTTGAGAATAATCAAAAGCGAGAAATCCAATGCGTGCTTTCTCCTTAGACATTTGTACAGGCGGCATAGAGGTACCCCTTTGTGACACTTGGTTGAAACATATGTTATGCAATGATAATCCGTGTTTTCCGAGCTAAGTAGGACAAGGTGCGAGCACTATTAGTAATCTATGCATGAGACATGCAACTTGTAGGAAGTATTATGCATAGCACATATGAATTATTACTACCGTTGACAAAATTGTTTCTATGTTTTCAAAACAAAAGCTCTAGCACAAAAATAGTAATCAATGCTTCCCTCTGCGAAGGGCCAATCTTTTACTTTATTGTTGAGTCAGTTTACCCACTTCTTTCTATCTTAGAAGCAAACACTTGTGTTAACTGTGTGCATTCATTCTTACATGTTTACTTATTGCACTTGTTATATTACTCTATGTTGACAAATATCCATGAGATATACATGTTACAAGTTGAAAGCAATTGCTGAAACTTAATCATCCTTTGTGTTGCTTCAATGCATTCTACTTTGAATTTATTGCTTATGAGTTAGCTCTTATGCAATTCTTATTGATACTTGTTTGAAAGTACTATTCATGAAAAGTTTTGCTATATGATTCATTTGTTTAGTCATTATCTTTGTTAGCAATCTTTTGTTTAGATCACTCCATTCATCTCATATGCTTTACAATAATGTTGATCAAGATTATGTTGGTAGCATGTCACTTCAGAAATTATTTGTGTTATCGTTTACCTACTCGAGGGCGAGTAGGAACTAAGCTTGGAGATGCTTGATACGTCTCAAACGTATCTATAATTTCTTACGTTCCATGCTACTTTTATGACAATACTTGAATGTTTTATACATACTTTACAACATTATTATACATTTTTCGGCACTAACCTATTAACAAGATGCCGAAGCGCCGATTCTTGTTTTTACGCTGTTTTTGATTTCAGAAATCCTAGTAAGGAAATATTCTCGGAATTGGACGAAATCAACGCCCAGGGTCCTATTTTTACACAAAGCTTCCAGAAGACCGAAAGGGAAACGAAGTGGGGCCACGAGGTGGCCACACACCAGGGCGGCGCGGCCCAAGCCCCAGCCGCGCCGGCCTAGTGTGTGGGCCCCTCGCGTCGCCCCCGACCTACCCTTCCGCCTACAAATAGCCTTCGTCGCGAAACCCCCGTACCGAGAGCCACGATACGGAAAACCTTCCGGAGACGCCTCCGTCGCGAATCCCATCTCGGGGGATTCGGGAGATCGCCTCCGGCACCTCGCCGGAGAGGGGAATCATCACCGGAGGGGCTCTACATCATCATGCCCGCCTCCGGATTGATGCGTGAGTAGTTCATTCTTGGACTATGGGTCCATAGCAGTAGCTAGATGGTTGTCTTCTCCGCTTGTGCTATCATCTTGTGAGCTGCCTAACATGATCAAGATCATCTATTTGTAATGCTACATGTTGTGTTTGGCGGGATCCGATGAATATAGAATATTATGTTAAGTTGATTATCAATCTATCATATATGTGTTGTTTATGTTCTTGCATGCTCTCCGTTGCTAGTAGAGGCTCGGCCAAGTTGATACTTGTAACTCCAAGAGGGGGTATTTATGCTCGATAGTGGGTTCATGCCTCCATTTAATCCGGGACGAGTGACGAAAGTTCTAAGGTTGTGGATGTGCTTGTTGCTACTAGGGATAAAACATCGATGCTTTGTCTAAGGATATTTGTGTTGATTACATTACGCACCATACTTAATGCAATTATCTCGTTGTTTACAACTTAATACTGGAAGGGATTCGGATGATAACCTGAAGGTGGATTATTTAGGCATAGATGCATGCTGGATAGCGGTCTATGTACTTTGTCGTAATGCCCTGATTAAATCACATAGTAATCATCATTGATTGAATCTTTATTTGTCAATTGCCCGCCTGTAATTTGTTCACCCAGCATGTTAGTTATCTTATTGGAGAGACACCTCTAGTGAACTGTGGACCCCGGTCCATTCTTTTACATCTGAATACATTCTACTCGTTTTTACTGTTCTTTGCAAACAAACACCATTTTCTACTCGATACGCTTAATCCTTTGTTTTCGGCAAGCCGGTGAGATTGACAACCTCATCTGTTACGTTGGGGCAAAGTACTTTGATTGTGTTGTGCGGGTTCCACGTTGGCGCCGGTTTCACCGGTGTTGCGCCGCACTACATTCCTCCACCAACAACCTTCACGTGCTTCTCGGCTCCTACTGGTTCGATAACCTTGGTTTCATACTGAGGGAAACTTACTGCTGTGCGCATCATACCTTCCTCTTGGGGTTCCCAACGGACGTGTACATCTACGCGCATCAGTGGGCCCTGACTCCGTTAAAATGGCTAAGTGCCATGAAATCCAAAATAGGTGAATACTTTTTGAAAGTAAATGGATCTATAAAATTGATGGACATGGATGCAATATCCTTAAAGAAGCTCGACTTGGCGAAAAGTTGTTTACGACAAAGTTTAAAAAGTTGAATACGATAAGATTAGATCTTCCGTAGCGATGCTTATAGTCTATGCGGATTATTCTAGTGATCACTTCATATTTCTTTTATGAGATATGTTAATAGGATGGCAGAAATACATTCCTTACTAGAAGTGCGTATTAAGGATGTATAGTAGATACAACCAAGAGTTTTGCTAGTCCGTGAAATACTAGATAGGTATACAAACTTCAACTATATGAAGTGAGTATCATGGAGTTGGAATCTTCATCGGATGAAATAATCAAAGAGTTTTGATTTTATTGGAAATGATGAAGATGCTTGCATTTGCAAGAAATTAAGTGGGAGCGCTGTGACATAGTTATAATATTATACGTGGATGACATATCATTGATTATAAATGATGTAATTATGTACTTAATGTGATTGAAAGGTTTCATTGAGAATTAACTTCAATGAAAGAATATGGACTGAAACATATTTAGCGTCAAGATCTATGAAGATAGATTGAAACGCATAATAAGTTTAAGTCAAAGTACATAGAATGAATATTGAAATAGTTTAATGCGAAAACGTTAAGAAGGTGTTCTTTTCCATGTGGGGGTTTGAACAAGACTTGAGTGTATTTGATACTCAATGAGTAAAAACACATGAAGTGATTTTAGATCACGAATAATATGTCCACAATCAGATGTTGTATGCTCTAAAGTGGTACGAGTATATACCAGGATGATTCATGTGATGATCATTGGTCAACACTAAGAATATCCCTGAGTGCTTTAGAAGAACCAAGGATATATATAGTTTTGTATGGGGTAATGACAAACAAATCGCTGTAAGGTGTTGCACCGATATTTGTTTAGTCACAAATAAAAATGAATTTCAAATCTCAATTAGGCTAAGTGTTCATTAAAAGGTAGCACAATGGGCTAGAAGAAGTCTATGCTTGATTCTACAAACGAAGGCAGAGTATGCCATTGTTTTAACAATGACCGAGGGTGTTTGAGATGAGGAGTTCTTTGAGAACTTGGTGTAGTTCCGGTAGTGTCAGAACTTTGAAGCTATATTGTGTGTGACAATATTAGTGGCATATTTCAGACCGAGGAATTAAGGTTCCACCAGAAGACCAAACACATACGATTAATGCTGACTCATTTGGAAAATGAGTGATGCGTGGAGACACAAATGAATTGCAAAATACATACGTTTCTGAGTGTGTCAGATTCGTTGACCGATACCTCTCCCATGAGCTAACATGATAAGCACCAGAGGGCCACTGTGTTAAATCTTCATAAATGTAAACTAGATTATTCACTCTAGTGCAAGTGGGAGACTGTTGGAGATATGCCCAAGAGGCAATAATAAAAGTGTTTATTGTTATATGTTAGTGTTCATGATAAATGTTTACATCCCATGCTATAATTGTATTAACCGGAAACATTAATACATGTGTGTTGTGTAAACAACCAGAGTCCCTAGTAAGCCTCTTGTTAAGCTAGCTTGTTGATTAATAGATGATAATGGTTTCCCCTGATCATGAACATTGGATGTTATTAATAACAAGATCATATCATTAGGTGAATGATATGATGGACACACACCCATAGTAAGCATAGCATAAGATCAAATCATTAAGTTCAACTTGCTATAAGCTTTCGATACATAGTAACCTAGTCCTTCGACCATGAGATCATGTAAATCACTTACACTGGATGGGTAGTTTGATTACATCAAACTCCACTGCGTAAATGGATGGTTATAAAGATGTGATTAAGTATTCGGAAAGTATGAGTTGAGGCATATGAATCAAGAGTGGGATTTGTCCATCCTGATGACGGATAGATATGCTCTGGGCCCTCTCGGTGGAATGTCATCTAATTAACTTGCAAGCATGTGACAAGGTCACAAGAGATGACATACCACGGTACGAGTAAAGAGTACTTGTCGGTAACGAGGTTGAACTAGGTATAGAGATACCAATGATCAAACCTCAGATAAGTAAAGTATCGCACGACAAAGGGAATCGGTATCATATGTTAATGGTTCATTCGATCACTAAGTTATCATTGAATACGTGGGAGACATTATGGATCTTTAGGTCCCTCTATTGGTTATTGATCGGAGAGGAGTCTCGATCATGTCTGCATAGTTTAGGAACCGTAGGGTGACACACTTAAAGTTCGATGTTGTATAGTAGATATGGAATATGAGATGGAGACCGAATGTTGTTCGGAGTCTCGGATGGGATCCAAGACATCACGAGGAGGTCTGGAATAGTCTGGAGAATAAGATTCATATATGCGAAGTCATTTTCAGGGTTACCGGAAAAGTTCAGGATTTTTCGGTATTGTACCGGAGGTTGTAGAGGGTTCCGGAGGGTACCATAGATGGGCCCACTTATCCCGTACGATCATAATTGTCCAGAGGGGTCGCATAGGCCCACATGGGCCAGTCACACCAGCCCCCCAAGGCCCATGTTGCTGGATCAAGTGGATAAGATCAAATCCCTTAAAAATAGGGACTTAACTTGGGGGAAGTTTCCCCCTTGTTTTGGCCGACCCTAGGGCTTGGAGGAGGGGCGAAAGCAGCCCCCATGCCTATATAAGAGGGAGGGGTGGGTTGGGGCGCATCATATGATTCCCCAAAACCCTAGCCGCCCTTCTCTCTCTCCTCCTTCCTGCGCAGGCTTGGCGAAGCTCTGCAGGAATTTCTCCTCCACCTCAACCACCACGCTGTCGTGTTGCTGGGATTCCGAGGGGATCTACCACCTCCGCTGCCCGCTGGAACAGGGAGAGGAAGGACGACATCGACACCGTACATGTGACCGAGTACGGAAGTGCTGCCGGATTGCAGCACTAGAAGGATCGTCTACATCAACCACGAGATCTTATATCGTTAAGACTTTGGATCTACGAGGGTTAGTTTCTCATCTATCTCGTTGCTCCAAGCTCATAGATTATATCTTGGCTTTTCCATAGATTGAATCTTGGATTAGTCTTTGCGATAGAATTTTTTTGTTTTCCATGCATCGAACCCTACATAATCAAAATATCTGAGAGGAACATATCTGATTTATGCATTATGAATGTTAGAAATGGATTACTTGCATTTTTCTAATAAATTTAGACATATTATTTATATTATTTGGAGCTATAGATTTAAAGTTATGAATTTTCAAAGTTTACATTATTAATTGATTTAATTTTAATTGTTTGCATATTTTAATGATTTGCAATTGTGATCCAAGTTTATGTATTTGAAATATTCAAACATTTCTGAGCACTTTTCATAATAAAAATTTTCCCTTTTGAATTAGTCTTTAAAAGTTATGAAGGTTTTACAAAAATTATATTTGAAATATTCAAACATTTCTGAGAACTTTTCATATTAAAAGTTTCCCCATTTGAATTACTGTTTAAAAGTTATGAAGGTTAAAAAAATATTTGAAATATTCAAACATTTTTGAGCACTTTTCATACTAAACTTTCTTCCATTTTAATTAGTTTTTAAAAGTTTATATTTGAAATATTCAAACGTTTCAAAGCACTTTCATATTAAAAGTTTTTCCATTGGAATTAGATTTAAAAGTTACGAAGGTTTTAAAAAGTTTTTATTTGAAAATTCAAACAATTCTAAGCACTTTTCATATTAAAAGTTTTTCCATTTGAATTAGTATAGGTTTGAAAAATAAATAGGAGATTTTTTGAAAACTACGAGGTATAGGGACTCGTGCGTAATTTACATTTAAAATTTGAGGACCTATCTGCAAAACAACGGAGCACACACCGTCCAGAGCCGCCACGTCAGCCTGGAGACTAGACCCCACGTGTCAGAAATAGTGTCAATTAAGGATTAATTCGCGTTTGGTGGTTTTTGCATAATCTACGAAAAAATGTGGTAGTTTTTTTTTGCTTCCAAAACGTGAAGCGGTACCAAAATTAACATTTAACTAGAAAGGTGGTGCTTCAATGCTAACAACTTCCCATAATCATATAGTAGAGCCGTTCTATCATAGGAAGGGCAGGCCGTTAGGCTCACAATTTGTCAATCCGACATCATAAAATCCGTGTCTGATTTGCTACACATTAGTGGAGAATAGGCCTATTGTCGCAAGCCGTAAGAGCCTTTTGTCCTGGCCGGCCAGTCGGAAAAACGGGGACGCGACAAAAGGCTCAACGTTTTATCCCGACCCATTTACCAGCCGGAACATAAGGTCCACCACGTGGGATACACGGCTACAAGTGTCTTGTGATCCACTGGGATGCCACGCATAGACGTGTCACGCAGTAGGCCTCTGGTACGGTGATCGGCGACGGAAGCTCGACCATCTATCTACCGGTTCGGCGGTGCCACGCCTCGCTAGAGTTAATTTGTTTGTCAATCCTTGCTGTCTGCAGCAATAATACTGCATTGATCAGTTTAGCTTGGCTCAGATCTAAGCGTCGATCCGACATGTTCCTCTACATGTGAGCACAGTGGACCTAACGTGCACTGAAAACAAACCATCCCATGGTGGAGCCTTGAGGCTCCTGAGATGCCATATTATATTGTTCGTTTTCTAAACCAGATACAGTATCACTGTTGGTGCTGGACATGATAAATACCAGCAGGACTGATGTCGTACGTGTGTTAGAATTAGTTACATTGCAAGTAATTAACCAGTAAGTCTCTTAATGTCGATCGAAACCGCATATATACGAAGATGTAGTAGCACACCAGATAGGTGCTACCTAGCTAGTTCTGGGCTCGATCGACTGCTCGACCACTGCTACATGACACAAAACAACTGCACAAGAAGTGCAAAGAATCTGAAATTGCCAAAAGAAAAGAAACTTTTGAATGCACAATCAGTCCATCCACATTTGAACAGCAATGAAGAATCACATACGGTATAACCAAATAACGGAATCAGCAGCGACGCTTGGTTCCTGAACCTGTACAAATCGAGGCGATATCGCAAGCAAGCCATCTATCGCGCGTCTACCTGTTGTGGAGGGCGTCGGGGCAGCTCGGTATGCGCCGCTTGTCGTCGGCGAGACCCACGGCGGAAGGAGACGGCGGGGTTGGCGTCGCGGCTTCTTCAGGGATCGGCCGTGAGCCGACGACGTCGTACGCCACCGAGGACGCGTCTGATCCCAGAGGACCCAGACGCCGCACCGGCACTGCGGCAGCTAGAAGAATGACATTGCTGCTGCTGCCGCCTACCAGACACACGACGATGACCACGAGCACGAGCAGCTGGTGGTGGTGGTGGTGGCGGTGTTGGCCACAGCGTGGAGGTGGCGCCGCCCGTGCTGCCGAGTTTCTCCTCCCTCTCCGGCGGCCCTGCGCCGGTTGCATCGACGTCTGCTCCCTCGAAGCTGCCGGGAAGGTGGCTGCCTGGCTGGTGAGTGTGTTGGTGTTGGCCTGTTGGGCGAGCTAGGCGAGAGAGAAGTGAGAGACAGGGACAAGGAAGGAGAGCGCGCGGCGCGGGGTCTTCTTGTTAGCGTCCGTGTTTCCGCGCCGGAACAAATAACGCGCGTGGCGTGGGGAAGGCTAGCGCGAATCAAGGAGCGCTGCCTCTCCCTCCAAGTCCAAGTCTCGACTGGATCGCACGTCAAACAAAAGAGGAAAAATACCACTCTTGGTAAACATGATACTCCTAGTCTACATGGTAGTGAGTGGAAAATCTGTACCGGATCGAGGTAGAAGAATCAACCTACAAGGAGCAAGACACACTTACTTAGAAAGAAAATACAAGGGTCTAGACATATCAGTCACTTCCGTGGACTAGTCTACGAGTACTTGTTTAATAAGTCTGACGGTGGTAGTACGTAGGACCTAACTACACATGCAGTTAACTAATCACCGCCGGACGCAACGAATGCACTGTTACGAGTGCTTGACATTTTGTCAGTACAAGTCTAAGAATAGTCACAGTAGCAAGTAACATGAAGTAGTAACATACGCATATGTTAGTACCATCATAGTAGTATCATAGACAGGGGCGGAGCCAGGATTTAGGTATAGGGGGGGCGAGCCACTAATGGAGCCAAAAAAATCGCCTCTTCAAACTACGAAACAAATTTATACTCAAATGTCTTTGAAGAAAAAATTGCAAGCGTGTCCATAATAGGTAACAATGGTGAACAAATCCATATACGCCACCATGTAGACGAGGTTGATAATCAAACCACTCTAATATATGACATCAGAAAGTTAAATGTATATGAATGAAAGTAACCATTGGTATCTAAATCATATGTTTTTTTTCTAATATTTATACGAGTTTGGATGTCAAACTGGCTTAAAGGAGCACTTAAATTGGACCAGCACTCAAATTGGCTTGATAGCCACGAATACACAATCGAATAGAAATTAATTAATTAATGTTATATAAGGAGTAGTGTCCAATGTTGCTACAGTACATACCTGGAAAGAACTAAATCAGGGCCACGCTCGTCCAGTCCACAAGGTTGAAGGGGATTCGTTAGCCATAGAAGAAAAGTCCGAGCTTCCAGGCAATTCTGATATGCGCATGCCCATACCCTAGATATCGGCGAGGCCGAGCGACGGAAGGCAATCAACAGTTGGCTGGGACGCGATAGGCGCCTCTCGCCGGCGACATCAGCGACTCAGCGAGCGACAGCAGGAATTGCAAGGCAAGCGGCGGCAGCCGCAAACGCCCTAGCGGTGAGACAAAGATATAGCGGCGGCAGGTAGGCAGCTTTGGCCTTTGATAAGGATCGAGGAAACAAACTGGCAAACTGCAACCCATATGCCGCATCCACGATCAGGAAACAATCGGAACTGTAAACTGTAGCCTAAACTGTAGCCTAACAATTACATGAGCTGTTGGGTATTTGGGCTTCTTGCTTCGGTGTGCAGTTTCCTAATTAATCAATAATGGGCTAATCAAGTGATTACTTCTAGCCATTGGCTCATATACGGTAATATAGTACAGTACTACGTACTGAAAATCCATAGGGTGGGCAAACCATGGGGGGGGTGGCTAGCCTCGCTCGCCCCCCGCCTCCGCCCCTGATCATAGATGGTAGCTTATAGACTCATTGTATCTTAGGAAGTGTGATGTTACAGTAAGTAACTATGTTACTCCATTCTCCTCTCCTCATGTACTCACTGACATATAAGCAAATTTGCTGAGTTGGACACGAAGTTACTACCGTAGTTACTTGTATTAGAGCATCTCCAACAGACGCGCTATATAGGTCGCGCGGCATAAAAACGTCCGATATAGCGCGCGTGGGACAGAATGTGGCGCTCCAGCAGGCGCGGTAAACGGCGCGGCGCTGTAAAATTTTTAGGGCGCGCGGCTTTTTGCACAACCCGGAGCGGCATATCTGGCGCGTCGGCTACAGCGCGCGGCATCGCTCGTCTAGCGCGAAAAGCCAACGGCTGGAAAATTCCTCCCCGCGCCTTCATTTCCCCACCTACCGCCGGCGCGGAATCCAGCCGCCGCCGGTCGACTCCGCCGCCGCCCCGCTTCGCGCGCCGCCGCGTCGTAGATCCGCGTCGCCCGCACCTCCTCCCCGGCAGCGGCGGGCGCTCCGCCGCACCGTGTCGCCTCGCGCGGCCGCCGGCCGACGAGTTGTAGTCGGCGGTCCTTCTCCGCGGCCCCCTTCGCGCCGCCGTCGCGTTCTCCTCCGCGCAGGCGTCGACATGTCGTCCTCGTCGTCCTCGAGCTTGCTTGCAACATGGCGCGCCCATTTGCTCGCAAGGTATGAACCTCCGCCGGCCGGCCTCTATTACTCGCCAACTAGCTACAATAGTTCATAGTGAAGTAATTTCATACATATGTTTGTAGAGTTCCTCATATGATTCATCGGATGACGAGTTCGACCAAGAAGAAGAGGAGAACATATCGATACTATTAGCATACCGTGCCGTTAAGAGGCCAAAATTTGGTGGATCAGTGTTCGGTAGATAGAAGTTGTGGAGAGAAAGGATTGAAGGACATGAGAAGTTGATGCGGTCGTATTTCAATGAGAATCCGATTTTCCCGAAAGCTATTTTCGGCGGCGTTTCCGGATGAGTCTCAACTTGTTCAAGCACATTGCAACGGAGGTCACCAAATATGATCGCTTCTTTGAGCAAAGGAGGAATGCCGCTGGAGAACTTGGCCATAGCACATATCAAAAGGTGACCGCCGCCTTGCGTATGTTGGCATATGGTATACCGGCGGATCTTATTGATGATCATTTGGCCATGGGAGAGAGCACTTCTATCTTGTGTGTGAAGCGCTTTGTCGTTGCAATTGTCAATGTCTTTGGCTCCACATACTTGAGAGCCCCCAATGCTCAAGACACGACAAGGCTTTTGGAGATCAACGCCAACCGGGGGTTTCCCGGTATGCTTGGTTCCATTGATTGTATGCATTGGAGTTGGAAGAATTGTCCAGTGGCATGGCATGGACAATTCAAATGCTACAAGAAGGATGCCACCATAGTACTTGAAGCGGTGGCCGACCAAGAGACTTGGATATGGCATGCTTTCTTTGGAATGCCCGGATCTTGCAATGACATCAATGTTCTTCAACGGTCACCACTAATGACAAGACTTGCAATGCGGGAAGGTCCATTGGTGGAGTTTGAAGCAAATGGCCACAAGTACAACTATGGCTACTTCCTCGCCGACGGCATATATCCAAGGTGGCAAACATTTGTGAAGCCAATTATTCAACCAAGAGGTAAAAAGCAAACTCAATTCCACAATGCACAAGCGGCGGCTAGGAAAGATGTAGAGAGAGCATTTGGGATTTTGCAAGCCCAATTTGCCATTGTTAGAGGACCGGCTAGATTTTGGGATCAAGAATGCCTTTGGTATATCATGACCGCGTGTGTAATCATGCACAACATGATTATAGAGGATGATCGCGGAAAGGATGTGGATCATACCCACTACGACTTGATGGGGGTTCCCGTGCAAGTGACGAGGTCCGCACATAGGATTGCCCGATTCATTGCCTCATACCATGCCATTCGGTGCAACGACACACATGATGAGCTTCAAAAAGATCTCATGGAAAAATGGTGGAATTGGAATGGACAACAATAGTTGTATATTTGTTGTATTTGTTTGAAAACTATGTGTTGTATTGTCTCAAAACCATGTTGTATTGTTGTATGTTGGACCTGTTGTATTTGGTGTGAAGTATTGTTGTGAACAATGTATTGTATTTGGATGGTACAATATATTTGTGAATTTTTATATATTGTTTGATCTTCTTGGATACATACTTTGTGTGTTTGTTGTTTGCGCCGCGCCCGCGAGCTGCAAAATGGCGCGTCCGGCGGAGGTGCTATTTTACCGCGCCAACGCGCGCTGCAAAATGGCGCACCCGGCGGAGGAGAAATCGATCCGGCGAGCGGCAACGGTTTACCGCGCGCACATTTTTGCTTTTATCGCGCCGCGATATAGCGCGCCTGCTGGAGATGCTCTTACGATTAGTCTAAGAGGTCGGTGTAGATATCACCTGGCGGTGAAAAATCCTATGAGAGACGGGGTCTATTTTCTCATCAATATAGACCATTCCATCAACCCTTTTTCTCCAAAATCCTTCCCTAGTTTATTTTTTTCATATAAATCACCCCATCAGCCGAATTCCATCTTCAATCACCATAGACCATTCCATCACATGCCACATATCATCGCAAACCTTAAAGCATCCTACTTCTCCAAAATCCTTCGCTAGTTTATGTTTTCGTTAAATCACCCCCGTCAACCCAATTTCTACTTCAACGAACGATCACCGGCGGGGAATTTTTAGGCCAGAGCGACCTCCACGTCGACGATTTCAACCAAGGTCATCACCTGCAAACTTGGATTGCGTGGTGCAATTGACCGATTCACGGCATCATCTGCCGACATTCAAACTAGTGGCGAAGAAGGCGGTTAGAAATATCTTTGTAGTTGATGTTGTTCTAGGCCGGGATCCCAATTCCCAACTCCACATGGAGCTCAAGAAAAATGACTCCATGGATGCGTATTGGTGTTTTACATGCGCATTGCGGACCAGTCAATTCATGAAGAGCTGCTACTTCGTATCTTTTCAGCACACTCAATCTGGCGACACCTTGAATTCTTGATGGGCTAGGCTTGACCTCACCGGAGGTCGTATGCATCATTTGATGCAGGGTGCCCATTTTGGAAGAAAAAAAAAGACTTGATCTCAACATAGATTGGCTTTTGTCGATGCCGACACAAGTGATTGATAATTTTTATATTTGGATAAGACTCACCGGTGGACCCAACCGGTCCCTAAGACCGGGCACACGCCTAGGATTCCGGCCAGCAACGCAACTTATTTTGATCAAAATTTTGGTTAAAGTTTTGATCGGGCTTACAGTGCCCAGACTTGATAAAAATCTTAGGTTCGCCACGGAATAAGACGGTGATTTAACTAGAGAAAAATGGTTAGAGGAAGATTCCTTCGAGATCAGCAAATACACTTGGCATGTGATGAGAGATGGGTCAAAAGTGCTGAGAAAATAGACCCGGTCGATCTCATAGGATGTCTCTACTCACCGGGCCGCGCATATAGAATGTGCATGCATGCATGGAGCAATGCACCGTCCCGCGTCCGGGGCTGACGCTCGCGTACGGCCTCCCGCAGTAGCCGGGGGTTTGCTCTTCGCTGCGTACGCTACCCGGCGGGGGATCTCTCGTTCCGCGGGCGGGATCGCCGTACCCACGGCGAGCTGCAGTGCGCTGTCGTCTACCAAGAAGAGCCGCCCCGAGCACGCTAGCTAGCCAGACGGCCAGACGGGTCTCCACTGAGGCCAAGGTGTCTCGTCTGGATCCTAGTGCAGCGTCCTGTCTTTTCCCCTTGTCTTTGCTCCCACGTACCACGCCGCATGCAAGAACTTGTGCCACATGCACACGCACACCATGCTTGGGTACGTAGGGCCGGGGAAGCATCATGCAGCATGGAGTTGATGTCTCTGTGGGCTTGGGTCCTGACTCCATAGATGAAAAGCTGTGTCTTGGAGTTGGAGATTTGATGTGTTATCATGCTCATGGTAGATCGACGAAGACGCGACATGACCTTTTGGATCAGGATCGTTATACAACTGCATATGCTGCCTGCTACCAGCAAGGGATGGAACAGAAAAGCATGGTTTTGAGTTCGGACATGAACTAAAACTAAAAACAAAGCAGAGAACAGACGACACATGCATGCATAAATACTGGATAACGCGCATATGCACATAACGTATGTATTGTCCTTCAACTACTCGCCTGCCTTGTGCTTGGTCGGCAGATGAGACGAACTTTGAGGATTTCATGTCCAAGTCAGAGTTTCTTGCAGAAGTGTTGATCCGAGAGAGCAAATACTGCAAATTATTCTATTTTGGCAAACCAAATTCGAATAGTGCGTGTGCTTCCAACCGACTATTGACCCGAGGAAATGTAAAGAGTATATAGTATATTGAATCATTAAATACCCCCTAAAAATGTATTGAGGCATAAAGTAGCAGATACACTCCTTCACTAAGATAATTATATAACATATATGATCAAGGAGTTACTTTTGGGATATTTAAGGCTGTTAAGGATGGGACCACGTAGAAATACACTATGATAATAATCTTAGTAACATAAATATATCCGTGAAATAATTAATACATCTTTCCTTTCTACTTAGATCTAAGGGGTGTATTTTGACAAAAAAATGTCATTCTTGTAAACTGAATTCCACAAAGCAAACTAGCGTAACCTTTGATGGAGACGATAAAATTTCAATGTAGGGAAATATATTTTACATGTTTAGCAAATTGCTATATATTTTTGTTAAGGTCTAGTAGTTGAGATATTATATTCATGGGAAATGATTAATTGCGAGTGGAAGCGAGGTTAATTACTCATGGATGACTTTCTTCTTAATATTTCCCTTGATTTATCGAGTAGGGTCGTATGTTTACATGTTTAAAAGAATAATTGTGTTGCCAATGATTGCCCTTGATTTTTTTGGATTGACCTTGATTTTTTGGATTTTGTTTTACTCAATGTACTCCGAGAAAGTATTTCTGAATGATATTTCTTAGACGATAGTCTATTTCCCTAGTTTATACTTTATAGAGAAATACTCACCGAAAATCAGTTCTAATGCACGGGCACCAGGGTTCAATAGAGATGTTTGGTATCTGATCCATGCACATTGCGATGAAAACCAAATGGCTGCCTCACCTATGTATTATTGAGTGTATTCTAACCATGTAAAACTATATATTGACTTCTATCCGGAAAATTTAATTCGGGTCCCAGGTGCATATGCTCCCTCTACATTTTTTTTTACAAAGAGCCTGGTCTAAGCATATGCCATCTTTGATTGTTTACTACATCAATAGCGAGGACCGACATATATATGTTAGCTCAAGAGAAATACTGAGGACTAAATTCGGATTCTTATATGCATCAAAACATGCTAATACTTGTTCCTACCGATCATATCCCTCTTATTCTCCAGATTGCCAGGATCGAACATGTTGGTTCCAACCGATGTGAACATCATCCCCTCGGATTTACCCCAGTGTGGGAAGAAGGGCATCAAGAATCGTGCTCACACAAAGCTTCCTATACAATATTACCTTCCCGGTCAATGACCACGTGTGTTCCTTCCTTCCCAACTTTGTCCCCATCATCCACTACCAGCGTGACATGTACATATCCTTGATGGAGTGGCGGTTTTGCATGAGACGGTACATGAGATGCATTCTAAGAAACTAAATGGGGTTATTTTAAAACTTGATTTTGAGAAGGCGTATGATAAAGTTAAATGGTCTTTCCTTCAACAGACACTCAGGATGAAAGGCTTTTCGCCTGAGTGGCGAGCTCTAATTAATGATTTCGTGTATGGTGGTAGTGTGGCTATACGGGTCAATGATGACACCGGACACTACTTCCAAACGAGAAAAGGGTTACGCCAAGGGGATCCGTTATCTCCGATGTTGTTTAACATCGTAGCGGATATGTTGGCGGTACTCATAGAGCGGGCCAAGTCTGATGGTCAAATTGAAGGGGTGATTCCACATCTAGTTGATGGTGGCTTATCTATCCTTCAATACGCCGATGACACAATTCTTTTTATGGATCATGATCTTGAAAAAGCTCGAATTCTGAAATTAATTTTAGCAGCTTTTGAGCAATTATCGGGATTGAAAATTAACTTTCATAAAAGTGAATTGTTCTGCTTCGGTGATGCCCAAGACGAGGTAGCTCGTATACGTAGTTATTTGGTTGCGGGCAAGGCCAATTTCCGATTCGCTATTTGGGTATTCCGATTCACTATCGGAGACTGACAATTGCGGAATGGAAATTAGTGGAAGAAAGATTACAAAAACGCCTCAGTAGTTGGAAAGGTAAACTGATGTCCCTAGGTGGAAGATTGGTACTCATTAATTCAGTACTAACTAATATGGTACTGTATATGTTATCATTCTTCATCTTACCCAAAGGAATTCTGCACAAACTCGATTATTATCGATCCAGATTCTTTTGGCAAGGGGACAACGAGAAAAAGAAATATCGACTGGTTAAATGGAGTATAGTTTGTAGTCCCAAAGATCAAGGAGGGCTTGGAGTTCATGACCTGGAAGTCAAAAACTCAGCGCTCCTGGGTAAATGGCTTTTTAAGCTACTTACTGAGGATGGGATTTGGCAAACTATACTCCGGAGAAAGTATATTGGCTAGACATTATCTCAAGTGGTTTGGAAACCTGGGGATTCACACTTCTGGGCTGGTCTTATGGCGACAAAAAATGTCTTTCTTCGTCATGGGACTTTCTCCATTAAGAATGGAGCACAGATACGTTTCTGGGAAGATGCCTGGCTCGACAATGCACCCCTATGTGAACAGTATCCCGCTTTGTATAGAATTGCGCGTCGCCAAGGTGATACCATTGCAACAGTAATGGCTACCTCAACCCCGAACGTGACGTTCAGACGGGTTTTACTAGGACAAAGGCTCGTGGCATGGAACAACCTAATTCTGCGGCTTGGAGATACTCAGTTATCGCCATAGCCAGATGAATTTCGACATGTCAATCGTTCTTTGAATGAAGCAGCACATATTCTGGCTAGGTCCTGCGATGTAACTAGTCCAGGTTTTATATCGTTTTCTGCTCCAGTGTCGATCCGGAAGACTCTTTGTATTGATGTTATGTGACTAATAAAGTGTTGTGTTCTGTCAAAAAAAAGATGAATTTCGATGGAACCTCCACGTAGATGGTTCCTTTTCTGTAAAATCTTTATACAATGCGATGCTGCTTTCTGATTTACCAGTTGATAATAATAAGAAAATTTGGAAGATGAAGATACCATTAAAAATTAAAAATTTTGGATGGTATCTTCGTCGAGGGGTTATTCTCACCAAAGACAATCTTGTAAAGCGGAATTGGCACGGAAGTACACGATGTGTCTTTTGTCATCATGATGAAACCATCAATCATTTATTCTTCCAGTGCCAGTTTGCGAGATCTATATGGTCGAGTCATCCAAGTAGCGTCTACCTTGTATCCTCCAACTAGTGTCGCTAATGTCTTTGGCAATTGGCTTCATGGTATCAACTCAAGGTTTAAAATGCTTCTTAGGATGGGGGCGCTAGCAGTTATCTGGGCGCTCTGACTATGTAGAAATGACAAGATTTTTAATGACAAAAATTGCTCTTTGTTGCAGGTTATCTACAGATGCACAGGTATTCTCCGTTCGTGGTTACCTCTTCAGCGGGTGGAGAATCGAGACCTGTTTACGGAGGTCTGTACACGGTTGGAGGATACGGCGAGGGATACTTTTTCCCTACATGGGTGGCAGCATAGTCTAAGGATAGAAGCTCCACCTAGCTCTTAGGCGTTATATGATTCATCGTTCCGATATGTATTTCGCCTACTTTTGTTTTATGTAACTTTGGTCACTTGAGATAACAAACAGCTGTGTGCATCCTGGTTATGCAGAGGCTGGATGTAATTGCTTCTTGAAGTAATAAAGCATCCTTTATCGAAAAAAACCAGCGTGACATGTTCCTTCTCTCTATCAGCTTTATCTTCACCAACATCTTCTCAACCCTTTCCTTTTCCTTCATGTTTGTACCTGATTTTAACATGCCCAGCGATATGCAAGACGCTAAACGTTTGCCTTCCCTGCGCACGCCAATCGTGGACAGGGACACAAAGGTTTCCCATTGATCACCCGAGCATATCAATCTTATAGATAAAGGGAACCACAAAAGAAATCGCCGAGGTAATTGGAAATTATCCTTGCACTAGCTGCCCTTCGACTTGAAATCCTAGAAAACTCTTTGGGGAAAACAATCATTTATGTTATAAGTAAGAAAAGCTACCTGAATTCAAATAAAACCTTAGGCTGTGTCCAAAATTCCCAACCATGTCTTTTACAAGTTATATTGTTTTGACTTTGACCAAACTGAAAACGTGAAGTAAATAAAAATGAAGGGAGTACAACCTGACTAAATGCACTTTAATTGCGGTACTATGTATGACTAACTTAACAAACTGTAATAACGCATCGCCGTAAGTAACGCCAGCCTAAGGTTAGATGGCTACGAGGATGATCGTACATAGTCCACTAGAGTTCCAATCTCAGGTCTTATGCATGTGTGTCTCATAAAAATCAATATTTTTTCAGTGAAAGGCGACATTTTCATCTATGATGATGAGCATGTGATGACTTTATCATTCTCAAAACCCGATATGTGCTCAGGTCGGAAGGCGTTATTACCTTGACGATTTCATGCCCAGCTCGGTGTTTTTTGCAGAGTGCTAATCAGAGTGAGCAAATACCTAGATTCAGATATAAGACTAGATATGTTATAATTCTTGGCAATGTTTTCTGGAAATTATTCTATTTTGGCACAACCGCTGAAATACTACTACCTCGTATATAGTGAGTGGAAAAGTCCATGTGCGCTGTTTCTACTCGATCGAGGAAGAAAAATGTACTACCTCCATTTCAAGAAATAAGGCGTCTTGTTTTACGTGCTTTTTGTTTAACTAAGAATTACTTCAAATAGATAAACATTATTTATATGAAATTAATATCATTAAAAAGTTTTTTTCAATACGAATCCAAATATACCAATTACATATAATATAATCAAGATTTTGTAGCTTAATTTTTATGGTCAAAGTTCGTCTTGGAATACGCGTGCGCCTTATTCCTTGAAACGGAGGTAGTATAATCTACTACAAGGGGAAAGCCATGTCGGTCGGTCACTTCAGTGGACTAGTGCTTGTTAAATTAGTCTCTGACAGCAGTCCTACGTATGACCAAACTAAATGGGGTTAAGTAATCACCGCCGTACGTACGTAATGCAAGTCTACAGTACACGTCGGTGCGGCGCGGTACACCGTGCCGCGTTCGCAGCTGCACCTCCGCCATAGCCGCCGGGGGTTTGCTCTTTGCTACCCGGGATCTCTCGTCGCGCGCGCGTGATCACCCACGGCGAGCCGTGTACCATCTCGAGACAGGCGCGTTTTCCCCCAACCCAAATGAGTCCAGCTGACGCCAAGATGTTTCGTCAGCAGGGCGTGCTGGGCACCCAATAATCTGCACTTTCTATGGAAATGCAGTGATCTGTTTACAGGCCGCGTCGTTTCTTGGCTCTTCTCGAGGAGGGAGATCCAACACTTGGAGGGTTAATTTATTGGATCCTAGTGCAGCGTCCTGTCTTTTCCCCTTGTCTTGTCTCTGCTCCCACATAATACCCGGTTGCAGCACGCCCAACACGTCGTCACATCGCAAGTTGACACAAGCACACACGCGCACCTTGGTACGGTAGGGAAAGCATCATGCATGGAGATGATATGCTGCGATGCGTCAAAACGACAACCAATGCCAATGCCGTTATGCCCGCGGTAGATAAATGAGCACGACATTGGCATCAAGTCTCCTTTGATTCATAGGATTTTCTAAGAATTGTGTAGGATTTGGATATTGTGAGAAATTTTCGATGAGTTGTATGATTCATAGGAACATATTTTTTTGGGAAAATTTCTATAGAAATCTTGTAGTGTAGTTTCTATAGAAAAAATGCATTATCTCATACCTCAGGAAAATTTAATTTGTTACAATTAAACGCACTTCATCTTCCCTTAGGGCATCTCCAACGGGGCAACGTATTTCGGATGCCCAAATTGTCTGTGGGCGTCCATTTGCGTCGTCTGGCGGACGCGAAAATAACCGCGAGGAGCGAATTGTCCGTTGGCGTTGGGGGCCACCTTCAGCGGTCCGACGCATTTTGGACACCACACTGTTTTGTTTTCCTGCTTCTTCTTTTTTTCTTTTGTTGAAGAACACTCCAATTTCTACATCGGTTGTAAGTTGTACTTAACGAATATTTGAAAGAGCAAGTTCAAACGCGAAAACAAGTTATACTGATTATAAACTAATTCTCGAATCGAACAAGTTCAAACTTATTTAACATACAAACTTGTTGCCTGCCAAAACCCACCGGCGAGCAGTGGTTAAGCAACACGAAGAGCCAGGAGGCTGCCAAGACTGTTGGGTGGGCCCTGGTCCCTCGACGTCGTCCCGCAATGTTCCGGCACACGTCCTGGCGGTTGCAAAGGCGTGCCACCTGGCCTATACCTGGTCAGGAAGGTGTTGGATTGCTTTGACTAGTCTCCTGCATGGTAGACACGTAAACATTAAATACGAGCCCGATCGGCTCTCAGGTTGCCCTGTGAATCGGCTCGAAGAGCCGATTGCCCCATGGTTCACGTTGGGTTTACGATGACACGGGGATCCTGCTTGATCAAAATAAAGTTAAACCAATCCACGACAGTTTAGGGTTTTTACCGCATGATCGGAACATCCTACGCGTAGTTGAGCCTAATAGACACGAAAGATGATGCAAAACTAACCCTAAAAGAGGCCTAAAAACCAACATTAAGTCAATTCCCGGAACATCCCTCTTAGGACTAACAAACCATACCTTACGCACTACCGGATCGTTCAACCCGTTTGCAAGGCCTAACCGGACGGATGTTAAACCAATCCTTGAAGAACAAGGAGCAACTATAACAGATTGGATCTACTAGATAACGAACAAGCAAGGTGCTGCCCTTACACCTAGATAGGTATAAGGGCAGCTAGATATCGAGGGACGGCATAGCTAAGCAAATATGTATAAGAAAAGCATCAATGCAAGCCCCAAAACATCTACGATAAATAGTGTTACTCGCCATCAACAACGCTTCAGCACGAGCAACACAAGATAACGAATAAACTTGTACTGCCTAGATCGCAAGAAGCGATCTAGGCAGCATGATGCTTACCCGGAAGAAACCCTCGAAACAAGGGGTGGTGATGCGCCTGGTTTGTGTTTGTTGTGAACGTGATTGTCCTCCTTTCTCGATAACCCTAGGTACATATTTATAGTCCAAGGGACTTTCTAATTTAGACGTACACCTAACCGTGTACGGGTTAAACTCTATCTTTTAATTCTAAACTAAGATGCAATCTACTATAATATACAGATACACGGGCAATCTAGCCCAAACTCTTCGTGCAAGGCCGCTTCGGAAACACCTTAATGTGCATATCCTTCAAGCCCATCTTCACCACGGCCCATCTCCTGATTTGGCCAAAATCCGGTGATAACACATGCCCCCCTGGTTTTGGCAATAATAATTCCAAAACCACTCTGTTTTTTCTTCACCATGATTTGACATAACAGAGCAAAACTGCATTGCAGAGCCGAACCGCTCCAGTGCCCTTTCATCATGACGCCTTGCCTTCTCAACTTCTCCGCACTGCACGATCTGACAGTTTTGGCAACGCATCCTCGAAACTGCCACAACATTAAACCGTGTTTTCATTATATCCCTTTATTTAAACTCGTCCAAACGGTTGGCTTCTTCATCCTCCTGCTCCACAGTAGCCATCGGCAAACAAAAATCCCTCCTCAGCCGCCATGGACTCCTCTTCCTCCTCCGGCCTATCCTTCCAGTCTTCCTCTTCCAGCGAGCTCGAGCCGGAGGTCGACCTGATGGCCATCTACGAAACCCGCGCCCCAGAGTATTGGGACGCGCGGGGTTGGGATTTCTCCGTCGAATCGGAGGACGACGAACCCCTCACCGACGGGGAGGAAGACCTCCTGTTCCTCGTCGATGGGGAGCTGGAGGCAGCAAGCGACGACGACCTCTTCCCCTGGGACAGGGGCTTCTCCTCCGACGAGGAGGAAGAGGAGGCGGAGGAATCGGAGGAGGAGGACTCCTCCTCCGCGGGGTACCCACCGGCCAAGCGCTTCCGCGCTGGGTCGGATGACGATGACGACGACGACGACGAGGAGGATGAAGCTCCCGCCGGCGGCTTCATCAGTAGCGATGAGGACTTCACCGGAAGCAGCGTCGACGGTAGCTACGACGGCGACGATGAGGGCAGCGATGGCCCGTAGATTAGGGGCTAGAATAGGGCTAGCAGTAGCGCATTAGGCCCTAGATCATCCCTTTTGAGAGCAATTAGCTCTTCGTTGTAAAATCCCCCTTTGAATCAATGAAAATGTTCTTCCAATTTAATTTCCAATCATCCGATTTCACATCTTCTCATTTTCCGATTGTCAAAGGTGGTCAACACCCCAAGAGCCGATAGCATCGTATCGGCTTTTTACCATCAAACGCCCATAAGGCCAACCTGATAACCAATTAGACAGGTTCAAGCAGACAATCCTCAGATTCAGACAGTAACTTGATACCTGACCATGATACTTTGTACCTCTAAAGTCGATGACTGCGCATCGGCTGTTTTTATTCTAAAGTCGATGTCTGTGCATCGGCTGTTTCCCAAAAATTTTAAAAAAAAATTTACTGGCCGATTTCGTGTATCGGCCTCCATATCTTACTGCCTATCAATCCACATGCTTGGGAAGTACTTCTTGAGATGCTGGCCATTGACAGCCACTGGGAATTTCACACCATCCAACTGCTCAAGCATGTATGCATTCCCCTTTAAAACTTGGTCGATTTTATACGGGTTGTGCCAATTTGGAGACCATTTACCATACATTTTGTCCTTAGTCCCCAACGGCAATACAGCTTCCCATACCAGATCACCAACCTGGAACTCCTTTGGCTTCACCTTCTTATTATATGCGCGAGCCACCTTGGCTTTATTCTCCTTGATTTTCTCAAGCGACCAAAGTCTGAGTTTCGTTGCATCCTCAATGTTGTCACTCATCAGGGCTGCATATTCTTCAGTAGTTAAATCATTCTGAAATGTAATCCTTCTCGACCCAGCCTTGATTTCCCAGGGTAACACAGCTTCTTGTCCATAGACCAGATGGTATGGCGAGGTTTTTATTGCTCCATGACACGACATGCGATAAGCCCATAACGCTTCTGACAATACCTCGTGCCAACGTCTAGGATGCTCGTCGATCTTCCTCTTAATCAGCTTGATCAGACTTTTGTTGGACGCTTCAGCCTGTCCATTCGCTTGAGCATAGTATGGAGACGATCGGATTAGCTTGATTCCCATATCCTCGCAGAACTTTCTAAACTCCTTAGAAACGAAGACCGAACCTCCATCGGTCGTGATAGTCTGGGGAATCCCGAATCTGTGAATGACATGTTCTCTCACGAAATCGATAACATCTGATGATGCCACTGCCTTCATAGGGACGGCCTCCACCCATTTAGTAAAATAATCTGTAATGGCCAGAACCCACACATGGCCTTTGCTCGAAGGAGGATGTATCTTGCCGATCATATCCATGCCCCACCCTCGGAACGGCCACGGCTTGATGATGGGATTCATCGCTGATGCAGGTACCATCTGAATGCTCCCAAACTTCTGACATGCTTGACACCCCTTATAGTACTTGAAACAATCTTCAAGCATGGTGGGCCAATAAAATCCCGATCGCCTGATCAGTCACTTCATCTTATGAGCTGATTGGTGAGTTCCACAGGCACCCTCATGCACCTCATGCAAGAGCCGATTGGACTCGGCTGGTCCCAAGCATTTGAGCAATAACCCTTCCAAAGTCATGTAGAACATGTCATCGCCAATCAGGATGTACTTCATGGCTCTGTATCTTATCCGTTTAGGTGCCCCCCGAGCCGGATCTTTCAAGTAATTGAAGATATCGGCTCTCCAATCATCGGGTTCCATAAACTGCACCTGAAAATCGGCTCCGTCTGCTACGTCCTTGTATCCTGACGCCGTCTGTGCGAGGTCGTTCGCCTCGGTATTTTGTGACCTTGGGATCCAATTGAAGTTTATATACCTGAACTGTGCCATCAGCTCACGGCATTGTATCCATAATGGAAAGAGCGACTCGCTCTCACACTTGTACTCCTCCGTGAGTTGAGAAATCACCAATTTGGAATCCCCAAAGATCTGAACTGCCTCTGCCCCAGCGTCCAATAGCAACTCCATTCCCTTGCATATCGCTTCATACTCAGCAACATTGTTGGTGCAAGGGGTAGATAACCTGATGGAGAAGGAGTATGTTGCCCCCCGAGGCGACACGAGTAGCACGCCGATGCCGCAACCATCCTCACAGACCGATCCATCGAAGAACATGGCCCATGCACGCACAGATAGTGCTGCTACGTCCGTGTTTATTCGTTCAGCAATAAGATCGGCCAACGCTTGTCCCTTGACTGCTTTCGTGAGTCGATACCGGATATCAAATTCCGATAAAGCAAACATCCATTTGCCGAGTCGGCCTTTCAATACAGGAGCCGACAGCATGTGCTTGATGACATCTGATTTGCATATGACGATAATCTCCGCTGACAGCAAGATGTGCTGGAGCTTGGTACAGGTGAAAAACAAACAGAGGCACAACTTCTCGATCTCAGGGTACCTCGTTTCTGCATCCAACATCTTTCTGCTGAGGTAGAAAACCACTTTTTCCGGACCATCATAAACCCGCACCACCACCGACGCGATGGAGGTGTCAGCCATCGACAAGTAAATGTAGAATGGCCTGTCTTGCTGCGGCGGAACCAACACAGGTGGCTTTGTTAGGTACTCCTTAATATCGTCAAATGCTCGTTGTTGCTCTGCCCCCCCAGCGAAACTCCTCATCAGATTTAATTTTGACTAACCCCATGAACGGCTCAATTCGCCCTGACAAATTGGAGATGAATCTTCTGACGAAGTTGATTTTGCCGATGAGACGCTGGAGTTCCTTCTCCGTGGTGGGTGGCTTCATCGTTCGCACCGCTTCTTGACTTTTCAGGCCGATCTCAATTCCGCGTTCATGAACCAAGAATCCCAGGAACTGACCGGCCGTCACACCAAAGGCACATTTCTTTGGATTCATTCTTAGTCCGAACTTCCTAGTTCGGTCCAGGACGTGTCGCAAATCTTCCAAGTGTCCGTCCACCGAAACAGACTTGACCACCACGTCGTCGATGTAAATCTCCACCAATTTGCCGATTAAATCATGAAAGATGTAATTCATGGCTCTTTGGTATGTTGCGCCGGCATTCTTCAGTCCAAATGTCATGACTACATATTCAAACAAGCCCACCGAGCCTGGCACTCTGAATGCAGTCTTGTGTATATCTTCTGGAGCCATAAAGATTTGGTTGTAGCCGGCATTGCCATCCATGAAGCTTAAAACTTTATGACTAGCAGCCGCATTAATCAATGTCTCTGCTACTGGCATCGGATATTCATCTTTTGGAGTGGCACTATTGAGATTCTGAAAATCTATGGCGACGCGCTCATTGATACGTCTCCAACGTATCGATAATTTCTTATGTTCCATGCTACTTTATTGATGATACCTACATGTTTTATGCACATTATATGTCATATTTATGCATTTTCTGGAACTAACCTATTAACAAGATGCCGAAGAGCCGATTCTGTTTTCTCGCTCGTTTTTGGTTTCAGAAATCCTAGTAAAGAAATATTCTCGGAATTGGACGAAACTTTCGCCCGTGGTCCTATTTTTGCACGAAGCTTCCGGAAGACCGAAGACCTAACGAAGTGGGGCCACGAGGAGGCCGGGGGTGGCCGGCGCGGCCCGTGCCTTGGCCGCGCCGACCTAGCCCCCGGGCCCCTCGTGTGGCCCCTCGCGTTGACCCTCCGCCTACTTAAAGCTTCCGTCGCGAAAACCCCAGCACCGAGAGCCACGATACGGAAAACCTCACGCAGACGCCGCCGCCGCGAATCCCATCTCGGGGGATTCTGGAGATCGCCTCCGGCACCCCGCCGGAGAGGGGATTCATCTCCCGGAGGACTCTACACCGCCATGGTCGCCTCCGGAGTGATGAGTGAGTAGTTCACCCCTGGACCATGGGTCCATAGCAGTAGCTAGATGGTCGTCTTCTCCTTGTTGTGCTTCATTGTTGGATCTTGTGAGCTGCCTAACATGATCAAGATCATCTATATGTAATTCTATATGTTGTGTTTGTTCGGGATCCGATGGATAGTGAGTACTATGATTATGGTGATTATCAATCTATTGTTCATGTGTTGTTTATGATCTTGCATGCTCTCCGTTACTAGTAGAGGCTCCGGCCAAGTTTTTACTCTTAACTCCAAGAGGGAGTATTTATGCTCGATAGTGGGTTCATGCCTCGCATTTACACCGGACAAGTGACGTGAAAGTTCTAAGGTTGTGTTGTGTCGTTGCCACTAGGGATAAAACATTGATGCTATGTCTAAGGATGTAGTTGTTGATTACATTACGCACCATACTTAATGCAATTGTCTCGTTGCTTTGCAACTTAATACCGGAGGGGGTTCGGACGATAACTCGAAGGTGGACTTTTTAGGCATAGATGCAGTTGGATGGCGGTCTATGTACTTTGTCGTAATGCCCAATTAAATCTCACTATATTTACCATGTCATGTATATGCATTGTTATGCCTTTCTCTATTTGTCAATTGCCCGACTGTAATTTGTTCACCCAACATGCTATATCTTATGGGAGAGACACCTCTAGTGAACTGTGGACCCCGGTCCTATTCTTTACATAGCATACAATCTACTTGTTTTACTGTTTTCTTTGCAAACATCTTCCACTCGATACGTTTAATCCTTTGTTACAGCAAGCCGGTGAGATTGACAACCTCACCTGTTTCGTTGGGGCAAAGTACTTTGGTTGTGTTGTGCAGGTTCCTAGTTGGCGCCGGAATCCCCGGTGTTGCGCCGCATCACATTTCGCGACCATCAACCTTCAACGTGCTTCTTGGCTCCTACTGGTTCGATTAAACCTTGGTTTCTTTCTCGAGGGAAAACTTGCTACCGTGCGCATCATACCTTCCTCTTGGGGTTTCCCAACGAACGTGTGAGTTACACGCCATCAAGCATAATTTTCTCGGCGCCGTTGCCGGGAGATCAAGACACGCTGCAAGGGGAGTCTCCACTTCTCAATCTCTTTACTTTGTTTTTGTCTTGCTTTATTTTATTTACTACTTTGTTTGCTGCACTAAATCAAAACACAAAAAAATTAGTTGCTAGTTTTACTATATTTACTGTCTTGCTCTCTATATCAAAAACACAAAAAAATTAGTTACTTGCATTTACTTTATCTAGTTTGCTTTATTGTCCTGCACTCTATATTTAAAATACAAAAAAAAAAAAAAAATTAGTTACTTTTATTACCATGTCTAGCTCTGAACCTGTTACTTCTTCACCTGAGGACTTAGTCTTTACTTTCAAACAAGGGGATGAGGAGAGTTTTAAGGATGCTTGGTCTAGAATTTTTACTTCTTATCGTAAAACTGAACCTCAAATGACTCTAAGTTTGCTCCTTAGTAATTTTTATTTTGGTCTTATGGTTCGCTATAGATATGCTTTGGACACTTTAGTAGGAGGAGATTTCCTTCATTGTAATGGGGATCAAGCTTTTAATGCCATAAAGAAATTGGTTGCATCACATGATTCAGCTAATAACTTTGATTCAAACCCCTTATTAGCATTTATAATAGATTGAACAATCTTGAGATAAGTACATCTCGCTTAAATGACAATTATCACTATGTTCGTAATCGTCTTGAACAAGTCTTAGAGAATCCTAAACCTTCATTATGGGACCCTTCTGTTAAAATTGTTATCGGTGATCGAACTCTTCATGCCTACTCGTGATATTATGTATGAATTTTGCCTTATGCCTGAAAACATTTATAAATCTTTGAAACTTTGGGGAGTCGATGAAGGGGGAGAAGAAATAGCTCTCATTGATAACTCTATTATAATTCCTAAGGGAATAGCTGCAGGTGTGCATACAACCATTCATGGAAGAACAATATCCATTGATTATCTTATTATTGAAACAGGAAAAATCATACTCGGAAGATCCCTGCTGAAACTATTGGGAGCAGTCATTGATGTGGGAGAAGGCACGCTAAAATTCACCTCTATACCAGGGGGAAATCATATATTTCCTAAACCAAAAGGAAAGAAAAATAATAAGAAAGGTAAGGGTGAAGCCCAAGGTAAGGTTGGCACACCGTCTCTCGATGTTACTTGATTTGCACTTTCTGCGCCTAGCTGAAAGGCGTTAAAGAAAAGCGCTTATGGGAGACAACCCATGTTTTTACCTACAGCAATTTTTTGTTTTGTTGAGTCTTGGAAGTTGTTTACTACTGTAGCAACCTCTCCTTATCATGTTTTTGTGCCAAGTAAAGTTTCTATGTCAAAGTTGATGTTATATTTGGGATTACTGCGCAGAAACAGCATTGCTGTCTGTCACGAATCTGGGCACAGTCCTCTGTAGAAAATTCGAAAAAATCTGCCAATTTACGAGCGTGATCCTCAGATATGTACGCAACTTTCATTAGTTTTGAGTTTTTCCATTTGAGCAAGTCTGGTGCCATCTTAAAATTCGTCTTTACGGACTGTTCTGTTTTTGACAGATTCTGCCTTTTATTTCGCATTGCCTCTTTTGCTATATCGGATTTATTTCTTTGATCCACTAATGTCCAGTAGCATTATGCAATGTCCAGAAGTGAAAATAATGATTGTGTCACCTCTGAATGTGTGAATTATTAATTGTGCACTAACCCTCTAATGAGTTTGCTTGAAGTTTGGTGTGAAGGAAGTTTTCAAGGGTCAAGAGAGGAGAATGATATACTATGATCAAGAGGAGTGAAAGCTCTAAGCTTGGGGATGCCCCCGTGGTTCACCCCTGCATATTTTAAGAAGACTCAAGCGTCTAAGCTTGGGGATGCCCAAGGCATCCCCTTCTTCATCGACAACATCATCAGGTTCCTCCCCTGAAACTATATTTTTATTCAATCACATCCTGTATTCTTTGCTTGGAGCGTCGGTTTGTTTTCGTTTTTGTTTGAATAAGATGGATCCTAGCATTCACTTTGTGGGAGAGAGACACGCTCCGCTGTTGCATATGGACACATGTGTCCTTAGGCTTTACTCATAATATTCAAGGCGAAGTTTCTTCTTCGTTAAATTGTTATATGGTTGGAATTGGAAAATGCTACATGTAGTAATTCTAAAATGTCTTGGATAATGTGATACTTGGTAATTGTTGTGCTCATGATTAAGCTCTTGCATCATATGCTTTGCACCCATTAATGAAGAAATACATAGAGCTTGCTAAAATTTGATTTGCATATTTGGTTTCTCTAAGGTCTAGATAATATCTAGTATTGAGTTTTGAACAACAAGGAAGACAATGTAGAGTCTTATAATGTTTACAATATGTCTTTTATGTAAGTTTTGCTGCACTTGTTCATCCTTGAGTTTGCTTCAAATAAACCTTGCTAGCCTAAACCTTGTATCGAGAGGGAATACTTCTCATGCATCCAAAATCCTTGAGCCAACTACTATGCCATTTGTGTCCACCATAACTACCTACTACATGGTATTTCTCCGCCATTCCAAAGTAAATTGCTTGAGTGCTACCTTTAAAATTCCATCATTCACCTTTGCAATATATAGCTCATGGGACAAAATAGCCTTAAAAACTATCGTAGTATTGAATATGTACTTATGCACTTTATATTTTATTAAGTTGCTCGTTGTGCGATAACCATGCTTCGGGGAACGCCATCAACTATTATTGAATATCATGTGAGTTGCTATGCATGTCCGTCTTGTCTCGAAGGTCTATCATTTTAGTGGTTGGAGCATGCAAAATTGTTAGAGAAGAACATTGGGCCGCTAACTAAAGCCATGAACCATGGTGGAAGTTTCAGTTTTGGACATGTATCCTCAATCTCATATGAGAATAATAACTTTGCTACATGCTTATGCATTTAAGAGGAGTCCATTATCTCGTTGTCCATGTTGTCCCGTATGGATGTCTAAGTTGAGAATAATCAAAAGCGAGAAATCCGAAATGCGAGCTTTCTCCTTAGACCTTTGTACGAGCGGCATGGAGGTACCCTTTGTGACACTTGGTTGAAACATGGCATGCGAAGATCCGGTAGTCCAAGTTAAGTAGGACGAGGTGCGGGCACTATTAGTATACTATGCATGAGGCTTGCAACTTGTAAGATATAATTTACATAACTCATATGCTTTATTACTACCGTTGACAAAATTGTTTCATGTTTTCAAAATAAAAGCTCTAGCACAAATACAGCAATCGATGCTTTCCTCGTTGAAGGACCATTCTTTTACTTTTATTGTTGAGTCAGCTTTACCTATCTCCTTCCACCTTAAGAAGCAAACACTTGTGTGAACTGTGCATTGATTCCTACATATCTCGCATATTGCACTTGTTATACTACTTTATGTTGACAATATCCATGAGATATACATGTTACAAGTTGAAAGCAACCGCTGAAACTTAATCTTCCTATGTGTTGCTTCAACACCTTTACTTTGATTTATTGCTTTATGAGTTAACTTTTATGCAAGACTTATTGATGCTTGTCTTGAAGTACTATTCATGAAAAGTCTTTGTCATATGATTCACTTGTTTACTCATGTCATTACCTTTGCTTTGATCGCTGCATTCATTACATATGTTTACAAATAGTATGATCAAGATTATGATGGCATGTCACTTCGTAAATTATCTTTGTTATCGCTTTTACCTCGCTCGGGACGAGCAGTAACTAAGCTTAGGGATGCTGATACGTCTCCAACGTATCGATAATTTCTTATGTTCCATGCTACTTTATTGATGATACCTACATGTTTTATGCACATTATATGTCATATTTATGCATTTTCCGGAACTAACCTATTAACAAGATGCCGAAGAGCCAGCTTGTCGTTTTCTCGCTGTTTTTGGTTTCAGAAATCCTAGTAAAGAAATATTCTCGGAATTGGACGAAACTTTCGCCCGTGGTCCTATTTTTGCACGAAGCTTCCGTAAGACCGAAGACCTAACGAAGTGGGGCCACGAGGAGGCCAGGGGTGGCCGGCGCGGCCCGGGCCTTGGCCGCGCCGACCTAGCCCCCGGGCCCCTCGTGTGGCCCCTCGCGTTGACCCTCCGCCTACTTAAAGCTTCCGTCGCGAAAACCCCGATACCGAGAGCCACGATACGGAAAACCTTACGAGACGCCGCCGCCGCGAATCCCATCTCGGGGGATTCTGGAGATCGCCTCCGGCACCTCGCCGGAGAGGGATTCATCTCCCGGAGGACTCTACACCGCCATGGTCGCTCCGGAGTGATGAGTGAGTAGTTCACCCCCGGACCATGGGTCCATAGCAGTAGCTAGATGGTCGTCTTCTCCTTGTTGTGCTTCATTGTTGGATCTTGTGAGCTGCCTAACATGATCAAGATCATCTATATGTAATTCTATATGTTGTGTTTGTCGGGATCCGATGGATAGTGAGTACTATGATTATGGTGATTATCAATCTATTGTTCATGTGTTGTTTATGATCTTGCATGCTCTCCGTTACTAGTAGAGGCTCGGCCAAGTTTTTACTCTTAACTCCAAGAGGGAGTATTTATGCTCGATAGTGGGTTCATGCCTCGCATTTACACCTGGGACAAGTGATGTAAAGTTCTAAGGTTGTGTTGTGCCGTTGCCACTAGGGATAAAACATTGATGCTATGTCTAAGGATGTAGTTGTTGATTACATTACGCACCATACTTAATGCAATTGTCCTGTTGCTTTGCAACTTAATACCGGAGGGGGTTCGGACGATAACCCGAAGGTGGACTTTTTAGGCATAGATGCAAATTGGATGGCGGTCTATGTACTTTGTCGTAATGCCCAATTAAATCTCACTATATTTACCATGTCATGTATATGCATTGTTATGCCTTTCTCTATTTGTCAATTGCCCGACTCGTAATTTGTTCACCCAACATGCTATATC
>NC_061513.1:299050556-299099524 GCF_022539505.1 Lolium rigidum
ACACCTCTAGTGAACTGTGGACCCCGGTCCTATTCTTTACATAGCATACAATCTACTTGTTTTACTGTTTTCTTTGCAAACATCTTCCACTCGATACGTTTAATCCTTTGTTACAGCAAGCCGGTGAGATTGACAACCTCGCTGTTTCGTTGGGGCAAAGTACTTTGGTTGTGTTGTGCAGGTTCCTAGTTGGCGCCGGAATCCCTGGTGTTGCGCCGCATCACATTTCGCGACCATCAACCTTCAACGTGCTTCTTGGCTCCTACTGGTTCGATTAAACCTTGGTTTCTTTCTGAGGGAAAACTTGCTACTGTGCGCATCATACCTTCCTCTTGGGGTTTCCCAACGAACGTGTGAGTTACACGCCATCAGCCATCGGCCATCCTTTTTCTCCACAGGTACGACATTGGAAATCCATTCAGCGTACCTGCATGGCCTGATGAACCCGGCGTCCAACATCTTCTGGATCTCTTTCTTGACTTCCACCAAGATTTCGGCCTACATCTGTCGTGCTCGCTGCTGGAACGGCCGAAATCCTTTCTTCAGAGGGAGCCGATGCTCAATGATGCTCCTGTCTAACCCAGGCATCTCTGTATAATCCCATGCAAAATAATCTGGGTACTCTTTCAACAAGGCTATCAACAGGCCCCTCAAATACGGATCCAATTTTTTGCTGATAAATGTTGGTCGTGGCTTATCCCCAAGACCAATGTCAATCTCTTCTAGCTCATCAGCTGATGTAAACCCATACCCCAGCTTTCCATCGCCTGCTCGATCAATGCTAAACACAGGCAAAAAGCATGTTGAGGATATTTTTGGCCGATTGCTAGAATCGGCCTCCTTTTTCATTGCAATGTTCAATGAGGGTTTACAACTTATTGGTTCTCTACTATGGCTACGCGACATTCTGGAGGTATGATCTTTGCTTTTTATTTTTTGGGGCCGATCGTAGGGATCGGCCTTGCCACGTACGTCCATAGACTTGGATCTTGCTACTCTGTCAGGCCGGTGGATAAGACCAGCCTCACCCCGTTTTTTGAAGCTTCGATGCGCTCACAACCGTCCAAATTGATCCCAGAGAGCGGCTCTTGGCCGTCTGCATCCCAAATGTTCATGCCAGCTAATGAGATCTCGATCGAGTCATCCGCATGAACAACCTCCACCTCATCTCCATCCCATTGTATGATGCACTGGTGCATTGTGGATGGAATGCAACAGTTAGCGTGGATCCAATCCCTCCCTAGCAGGACCGCGTAAGTGCTTTTGCTGTCGACGATGAAGAATGACGTAGGGATGGTTTTTCGGCCTACGGTTAGATCTACGTTCAGAACACCCTTTGCTTCTGATGCTTGGCCGTTGAAATCGCTTAGTGTGACGTTGGTCTTGATCAGATCTTCGTTGGAACGTCCCAAACGTCGTAACATGGAGTACGGCATTTTATTGACTGCCGCTCCCGTGTCAACCAACATCTTGCTGATAGGCTGCCCATTGATGTAACCTCTCAGGTACAGGGCTTTCAAATGCCTGTAGCTTCTCTCTCGTGGCTTCTCAAAGATGACTGGCCGTGGACCGCAGTCAAACTGGGCCATCGATACTTCCTCGTCTTTTGGAGCACAAAATTCTGACGGGAGTATGAACACCATGTTTGTATCAGCCGATGCCTCTGCATCGGCTTTTGTCTGTTTGGGGCGCCACACTTTCTTTGGCGGGCGAGTCTCCATCTCCAACGTTTGCTAAATTTTCACGGCCAGATCGGGCCGTGCTTTCCTCAACGTGTACAGGTACTGCGCCTCGGCTTCCTCCAAGTTACGTAGCCGCTGCACTCTACGCTTTTGGGAGTGGCTGAGTCCATCAGGGAACCACCTTGGCCGGTGATATCTATCTTCTTCTTCATCTTCTGATTCCTCGAAATCTTCATCTCGAGATGACTCAGCTCGTCTGCTCTGAGGTGGGAGAGGCCCTAGACGCTTGAACACTGAAACTTCATTTGTTCCCTTCCTCAGATGTCTACATTCTGGGCAGTTCTCGATTGTAGGCAATCGGCTCATTCCTGAGTCCCAGCAGTGTTTAAAGAAAGGACAGTTCCAATGCTTATCCAGGTCTTCCTGCTCTCTCGGCCTCCCTCTTGCGTGACGCTCATACCCTTCATTGTCTCTATCATATCGACGGTATTTCCTGTCATCTGCATCAGACCGACGATATCTTTCATCATCTACGTCGTAGCGCCGACGTCGGTCATACTGCTGCTCATATTTGTTAAGGAGATGCGCGGAGAGTGGTCGTTGATACCGCACGCTTCTCACCTCTTCCTCAGTCAGGTACCGTCTGTCATCATATCGGGGCCGGTCGCGTGGATCGGCCTCCTCCTTATCTTTGCCACGGGAGTGACTGCTTTCTGCTTTATCCTTACCATGGCGGTCTACAAGCCCTGCCATGTTGATGTCAAAAGAGAAACCTGGCTCGCATCTTATGCAGTGAGTGAGATCCACCATGTTGACGCCAGGAAACGGATGTGTGTCAACTTTCATGGCAAACTGACCGAAGATTATTCGGCCTTGTTCTATCGCCATTTGAATCTGTCCGCGCAATACTTTGCAGTCGTTGGTGGCATGGGTGAACGTGTGATGCCATTTGCAGTATGGTCTCCCATTCACCTCTTGTAACGTAGGGATTTTGTGGCCTTCGGTTAACTTCAGCTGTTTTTCCTTCAGCAGCAAATCAAAAATCTGCTCCGTTTTACTTAAATCAAAGTCAAACCCTTTTGCAGGCCCTGGTTGTTTCACCCATTTGCAGGACACGGGTACTGCCCCCCCGAGCCCATTCAGCCACGGCGACTTCCTGATCTTCTGCAGAGTCTTCATCTTCTTCTGCCTCGACCAGGGCGACCGGGCGCTTGAACTTGTCCTGGTACAACTCTGGGTGGCGCTGTTCATACGATGTCAATTTCTGAACCATATGCGCCAGTGAATTGTAGTCTGCTTGGAAAGTCAGATCCTTGAGCGGCGCTGAAAGGCCTGGTATTGCCAGATCGACTGCTTCCTTCTCAGATAAACGAACCGAATAACATCGGTTCCTGACAGTCCTGAAATGCTGAATGTATTCAGACACCGTCTCTCCTCTCCTTTGCCGCACCTGCGTCAGATCGGCAATGCCAGCTTCGGTAGCTTCTGAATGATATTGTATGTGAAACTGCTCTTCCAGCTGCTTCCATGTTCGAACCGAATCTGGTGGCAACGAGGTATACCATCCAAAGGCTGGACCCGTGAGAGATTGCGAAAAGAACCTCACACGTAGCTGGTCCGAAGCTGAGACCATGCCCAACTGTGCGAAATATCGGCTCACGTGCTCAATTGAGCTAGACCCTTGTGATCCACTGAATTTTGTGAAGTCAGGGAGCCGATACTTAGGCAGTAGTGGGATCAGGTCATACTCGTTGGGATACGGCTTGGAATAGCCGATTGTTTTCTTCTTCGGCAGGATACCGAACTGGTCTCTCAAGATTGCACTGATCTGATCCACGGTAGGAGTTCCAGAGGTTGAGCTTTCATGACTCGTTCCAGTGGCATATTTAGCTAGCCACGCCTGTTTCTCAGCATCTGCTCCAGAACTCCCTCCTGCTTCAGCAATCCCTCCTGCTGTAATCTGGTTCGTATGCATCCAGTTGTTGCAGTCCGGCACGTATGTGCACACGTATCCATGTGGGATCTCCTTGGGCGGCTCAAACAGGAATTGGTAATCGCCAGGATCACCTCCAACCTTGTAGACGACGTACGCCGGTGAACCTTGTTGCTGTGGAGCTGCCAGCGTGAATGGCAGTGGTGGCCTAGTGTAGAACGGTATTTCTCCCTGGTGAGTTCCTAGAGCAGGTCCTGACGGAGAATACTGATGCTTCATGATTTCTTGAACTACACGAAGCGCAACACGCTCAAGAGTGTTCACCAGGCTCTCGGAATGCCGATGTAGAGAATGAGCCACAGCATAGTTTATTTCCTGGCGCAGGGCTCTGGTACGTTCCTCCGAAGGGAGAGACAGATCTAGTCCCTCAAACACGCCTTCGGGTTGGAATCCTTTGAACCTAATGCCGTGCGAACGGGTCTTCTCAAAAGAGGCGATGAGATCGGCTTCGAAGATGGCCTTGAGCTCATCATATTTCTTCTTGTGCTCTGCAGGCAGATCTTCGTACTTGATCGGTTCGTCCGCCATCTTGGATGCAGGTGTTGACGTGGTTGCTGTAGAAAGTGTCCCATCGGGCGTGTCAGAATGTGTTGCCTGCCAAAACCCACCGGCGTGCAGTGGTTAAGCAACACGAAGAGCCGGGAGGCTGCCAAGACTGCTGGGTGGGCCCTGGTCCCTCGACGTCGTCCCGCAATGTTCCGGCACACGTCCTGGCGGTTGCAAGGGTGTGCCACCTGACCTATACCTGGTCAGGAAGGTGTTGGATTGCTTCGACTAGTCTCCTGCATGGTAGACACGTAAACATTAAATACGAGCCCGATCGGCTCTCAGGTTGCCCTGTGAATCGGCTCGAAGAGCCGATTGCCCCATGGTTCACGTTGGGTTTACGATGACACGGGGATCCTGCTTGATCAAAATAAAGTTAAACCAATCCACGACAGTTTAGGGTTTTCATCGCATGATCGGAACATCCTACGCGTAGTTGAGCCTAATAGACACGAAAGATGATGGAAAACTAACCCTAAAAGAGGCCTAAAAACCAACATTAAGTCAATTCCCGGAACATCCCTCTTAGGACTAACAAACCATACCTTACGCACTACCGGATCGTTCAACCCGTTTGCAAGGCCTAACCAGACGGATGTTAAACCAATCCTTGAAGAACAAGGAGCAACTATAACAGATTGGATCTACTAGATAACGAACAAGCAAGGTGCTGCCCTTACACCTAGATAGGTATAAGGGCAGCTAGATATCGAGGGATGGCATAGCTAAGCAAATATATATAAGAAAAGCATCAATGCAAGCCCCAAAACATCTACGATAAATAGTGTTACTCGCCATGAACAACGCTTCAGCACGAGCAACACAAGATAACGAATAAACGTGTACTGCCTAGATCGCAAGATGCGATCTAGGCAGCATGATGCTTACCCGGAAGAAACCCTCGAAACAAGGGGTGGCGATGCGCCTGGTTTGTGTTTGTTGTGAACGTGATTGTCCTCCTTTCTCGATAACCCTAGGTACATATTTATAGTCCAAGGGACTTTCTAATTTAGACGTACACCTAACCGTGTACGGATTAAACTCTATCTTTTAATTCTAAACTAAGATGCAATCTACTATAATATACAGATACACGGGAAATCTAGCCCAAACTCTTCGTGCAAGGCCGCTTCGGAAACACCTTAATGTGCATATCCTTCAAGCCCATCTTCACCACGGCCCATCTCCTGATTTGGCCAAAATCCGGTGATAACAAAACTAGAGAATAGATTTGAAAACACAGAAATTATAAACTAATTTTTGTCCTTCTTGTTAGAAGGCACTGCCTCATCGTCCTCACGGACGAGCCTCTTGCTTGTCACCTCCTCCTCGGAAGAGGAACTGTCGGACGAGGCGTCCATGGAGCTTGAGGTCGATTCGGACGACTGGTCAGTGGCGTCTTCGTCGTCGTCGTCGGTGAACGGACGATGATGCTCCGCCTGCACCCTCGCCCATGCCCTTGCCTCCTTCCTTGCCGCCACCTCCTCGTCCGCCGCCTCCAGCGCCTCCAGCCATGCGAACTTGGCTTCGGAGTCCTCCTCCTCCTCCTCCTCCTAGCCGTCGCTGCCAACGACGCCTTCGTCCTCCTCGACCTCCCTCGGCGGGAAGCCAGGGTCGCTGGGCGTCGCAGGCGTTTCCCACCAATGCCGCCATCCCGACGGCTTGCCCTCGCTATCCGAGTCCGATGGCAAGGACAAGTTGCTCATGGTGGTTGGCTAGCCGGTGTTGGAGAATAATAATAAGAATAAGAAGATTGGCAGGCGGTTCGACGTGAATTACAGCATGCGCAGGGGTTATACTCTACGGGGATTAATGGCGGCGCGTATAACGAAGAGGCCTACGATTGCTCTTCCGCGGCGGTTCGGCGCTCCATTCCGGCAGTTGGTGGATTGATCGGCGCGGTTGCCACTCCGGCGGTTGACATCGGTCTGCTTGATGTGCTTTAATTCAAGGCCGATCGAGCCAGGGTCGTTGCCAGGCGGGCCCGTGGGGGAAGCGAGCGGACGCTAGGCGCGACCGTGCAGCGTCGGCTGAGACGCAAACGTGCCGAATATTTGCGCCGTGTTTGCGTTGCTGCGGACGCCCCGGACATGATGCGTCGCCCCGCTGGAGCAAGATGCAGGCGCATTTCCGGTCCGCGCGGATGCAAACGGTCGCGCATCGTCCGTTTGTGTCGCCCCGTTGGAGATGCCCTTATGATTCAAATAGGAATGACATATCAATCATACTAGGAAGTAGACGGCGCGGCGCACGCCGCGCCCGTGTTGTGCTCTTAGGCATTCTTTTTTTTTAAAGGGCATTTTTTAGGTTACTTTTCAAAAACAGCTGAAGAAACATCTTAAACTTGACCAAGCCCTTCGTAACAAGATCGTTGGTTATAATTTTATATAAATAATACAATATCTGGTTTGCTGAAGTATCGCGGAAGTGCTAGTGAAATAGGCGGCGGATGGTGGAATGCTTTTGTTTCTAGATTATTGGTTAAAATATTGTAGAAATAAAACAATATTTGGGTTGCTGAAGTACCGCAGAGGTGCCGGTGAAATAGGCGGAGGATGATGGAGTGCTTTTGTTTTCGGTGTTGCTACAAAAGTAAATGGTAATATTTCCCGCCGAAATAGGCAACGGGTGATGGAGTAAATCTATCTTTCTAAAGTTAGCGTAGAAGAAGGTCATCCCAAGTGAAACTGTGATGGATGGTGGAGTAGTTTATTTTTTCGATGTTACCGTAGAAGAACACAACATTGTTTTCCCCGAGTAAAAGAGGGGGCGGATGTTGGGTTTTCTTTTAATTACCGTTGAAGAATTATGCACTACTAAAGAAATATATCGGCGGGTAATTACTATCCAGAACCACTGTTGAGATTGAAGGTTCGTGTAAAAATTACTACCGTTGTGCGTCGCTGCAAAATGTCTGGCGGAGAAATATGCGGCCTTAAATAATTAATAGTAGGTATTTAACGGCGTGTTTCATAGTTGACATTGGCAATGTTCAAGATGTCTATTGAGAAATTTCTTTCTAGAAAATATAGGTAGTTTCCAGCTCGCCAAAAATTATTGCCGAAACTAAACTTGAGGTTGAAATTACCACGCTGTTCCACCGATGAGAAATTATCATCATTGGAATTTGCGCCCTCAAATAATTAAATAATATGTAATCAACGATCTATTTCATAGTTGACACCGCAAATTTACTTTCGGCGTTCAAGGATTGCACCAAGATTTTTTTTTGGAAAATTATAGGTACTTACCGCCTTAGAAAACATGGCTGCTATATTGTTAATGCGAAAAATTATTACGAAAGCTAACTATTTCAACCAACGAAATATCATTGTAGAAAACAAACAATTATATAAAAGATGAAATATACTTACTCTGCCCTTCGTCGTCTCTTTCACCCAGGAAAAGTCTCCCCTCCACGCCGCGCCCTTGAGTTTATTCCTCGGTGTAGAAGAAAAGATACAACAGAAAATTGGGTTATACATTATATTACAGTTTCATAATTATACATAGACACTCAATACCACATTAGCTGCGTGTCATTCATACTGGCTGTAGCTAGCGGAAGATGGGGTGACCAAGATTTCATGGCGCTCCTGGAGACAAAATATAATTTTGCACATAAACTACTTGGTTCATCAATCTGGGCTCTTCTCGTTTGACCTTTACCTAGAGTTCAGTCGTTGTAGATTAATTATATTAGCTGCAAGAAAAGGAGTCAGGAATTAATTTTATTTGATGTACTGCAAGTCTGCAACCTATACCATTTAGTTGAAATCTGTCCTAAAATTTTACATGGCAATAGTTCCGTCGAAAAACTTCTTCTTATCTGTTGCACTATAGACAATGAGTGTACATTGAGCTGCTAGCACGATTTTTGCTTTTCATTATTGCTAAGGTTCTAATTATTTGGTCTATTTCTAAGGCTTCAAAATTTCGCTAAATAATTTATTTTAAATATTTTTTTGAGGGAAACAGCAGGACTCTGTTGCGGGCTTTATTAATTAAATCACAGCTACATCGTATTTTGACTATTTCCTTATTAGTAGAATTTGATGTGTTGTTTTTTTTTTGAGAAATGTTGAGCTACATTTTTCAGTTTGGGCCCAGCACACCATACCTAGTCTGACCCTTTTTTTATCTATCTTTTCATTTCCTTTTTCTTGTTTCCTCAATTGTTTTTTCTCCTGACATCCCCAGCTGGTGGGGCACGGATCATTAAAGTAGTCTCAAACAGAAAACAGACCTCCTTGTGACACAAAAAAACAAAATGAAAAATGTACCCAGCACTCTGGTGCCTCCTGATTCCCTTCTTCATGAGTTCTCTCCGGGTCCTGATTCCTTCCATCTCTTGCACCTTGTTGAGCTGGGGATGATTTTAATCTGTCCCACTGCAGCACGTGGGATGAGCGTGGCCTATCCCGCCACTCATCCAACGAAATTGTCCTCCAAATCCGGCGTTGCAGAAGCAGAAGGAGCATCAGCACCACACAAGCAGCTGGGGAGTAGCAGCACCGATGGGGGCAGGTGTGTTATCTTCCGTGCTCCAGTTTGGCGGATAAATTGAAGATCAGTCGAGAGAGCTACTCGACCAAGTGTGGACTGAGCTGCCTGTACCTGGTATGTTATTTTTCCACCCGTGCCTATTGTGAAGCAATATATTGTGGATCTTGGAATCGAAATTACGCAATATATTGTGGATCTTGGAATTGAAATTACGGAGTATCTAACATTATAGTAATTTTATTTCTGTCCATTGCTTGGTTGCTTGGTTGTTTCGCGCAGATGTTAGCTAAAATTGTCACATCCAAGGAAAGTTATAGGAAGTTCTTCTGAAGTTTCTCTATAGCAATCTGATGTGCGAATGAATACTGAATGAGTTGCAGGTAGAGGAATTTCAGAGACAAAGTAGGTCATTAGCAAGCAGGTTTCCTGAAACAATAAAATACATTATAAAAATGAGAGATAGAGAGAACAGACAAAAATAAAATAGACTGTCTCGAACACATATATCAATATATATATAGAATAGGAATAAAGAAGATGGTCTCAAACACACTGAGCGACAAAGAACAGCAAACAGGATACACGGTCCATGCATCTATACTACATACATTATGTCTATAAGTGGGCAATCCCTTCTAAGTAGTCTGAATACTTGAACCCCACAATCGGTAGCCGTAGAATTTCTGAGTTGATTTCTTAAGCGTGTTTCTTTCCGCTTTCATTTTCTAGATATCAAAAACTCCAGTGTAAAAAGGGGAAATAAACTTGATTCTTCAATTAAATAGTCGTCCCTGAAAAAAGAACCAGACAAAACATTTATAAGATGCAAATTATGAACTGATAAATATCCATATAAAAAAACATTCGCGTAAGGAAACAAATTGTTTCAGCAAATGAACATTGGCAACATTTGCACTTCAGAGGCAGCCATCTAAATTCTCTTGGTACCAAAAACTCCAACGCAAGAAGGGGCAGGAAACTTGACGCATTCAGTAGAGAGTGAACCCTAAAAAAAGAAACAATGGAAGGAAAGATTAATCAGTCGAATATAAAGGATACTTATGTCGTCAACTTCCAGACAGTTTCGCTGACAATAGCGGCCAGGATCAGAGTATATAAGAGACCTTAGGGGAGATTTTTATGTGAGACTACGAACCAATGGATACATATGTCATTATCATCACAGAAGTACCTAAGACTAATACCATTCTATGTTGGACACAAAGTAGAGCGACCATGAACATAAAACTGCGACACTCTGCAACCGAAAAAGATGAACCAGTAGTGCAGTAGGTATAAGCTCCCGAATATTTACGATCTTCTCCACAAACTGATGTTGATGAGTGGCTTGTCGACCTCTGACCCAACCAAATCGGAAATCACCGCCGTTGCACTGTACGCATGCTTCGCATCCAGATAGTGAACATGTAACACACAGGAAGAGAAACATTAGTTGACAAAACCTGCACTACCTAACACCGAAAACGTCCATAAAAAGGTTGTTTTAGCTGCTACTTTTGCTATCTAAAAGACTAATTATCCTTGTATCAAATTTGTAACTACAAAGTAGCATCAATAGAAACCTGTGAACAATACGAAATGAAGACTGCCATTGCAGTACCGCATTGGAGGATTACAAATCAAAGAAACATCCTCAGAGATGAGTTTCAAAATATTATGATTTGTTATAAAGCTTCCAAATGCATCATTATGTCAAGGAAAATGCAAAGCTCATTACTCAACAGTTGAAACAGAGAGAGTAGCCTACATATACAAATTAGAAGATACCTGAAGACGGAAAATTCAGCTAACAGTGAACTGTCCAACAAATAGAGATTGTGAAAAGGAAACAGTACCATAGTAAATAAAATGAGGGACCTCTGAGAATGAGATGCATTAACCATTCCTGCAGTTCAAACTCAAGTGAAAATTAACTATCTTGGTTGATATATGTAGTCTAAATACAGCAGAAGACCATTCAAAAGAAAATATGGTAGTAACTGTTCAACAGATGTTATACTGAAAGAAAAACCTCTAACGACAAACACGTTGGACCTTTCAATGAACACATAAACATTGAGGGCCAAGTATCCTGCAAAAAGTCTCCCGAGAGCCAAAAGTATTAAAGGAATGGGCATATATAGGAATGGGCGCATCAGTGACGACTATACTCATGGAAAAGAACAATTTGCAACAAAAGATTACCCTAGCTCGTCTGACATATATGAACTTCTAGGGCAATTATAAGGAGTTAAGGACCACCATGGGAATGTTCTTTTCTCAAACAGTTACAGTCCACGCCAATCACCTCGCATTGTCACATAAAAGATCCTACCATAAAACCAGAGATCCTGGATAGCATGCGTGATGACTAAGAAAATCAATCGGACTACCAAGGACATCAAAATATGGATCACCATAGCATAATTTCATCCTCTGGTCAGGCACAATACTTCTTTGGGCTCATATTCCTAGCCTGCAGACGAAGGGCAAACTAATTAGCGAAGAAGAGTGCATTACATCATTTTATTTTCGAAATAGTTGCGAGAGTATTTGAGATAACTGTAAAGCATAAATTCATCTCAGGTTTTGATAAAAATAGTGGCCAGGATGATATTACCTTTTTTTGAAACGTGTGTGCTTTTTTTTTTAACAATTGTTTAGGTGCTCACCACGTGTACCACATGGTGAAACGTGTGTGCTTTATTCATCATACAAACATAGAATCAATTTGTATGTTTTATTCTTTCATGCCTATTTCCTTCTTAAATATGACTGCACAAATTGAAGGAAGAAGATTAGGAAAACCTAACATACGGGTACCAAAGCTGGAGAGAAATCAATCTTTGTCCTGGTCGGGTTGAGGCTGCACCTCTCTAAATTATGACCATTCCTCCGGGCTGAGGCATTGGACCCCCTCAACCCCCGACCTCGTGGCCTGGGATGTCCACTCTCTCCTGCGGCTATCCCTTTTCAGCCCCATCCATGCTCGTAGCACCGGCGGCGAACTCCAGGAGTTCGCAGCCTTCAAGTAGCTCGCAAGGGCGCTGTGCGGAGAGCAGGACCTCCTCGAAGCGGCGAAGACCGGCGTACATCTGGAGGAGGCGGGAACCACGGTCGGAAGCGGCCACCACTTCAATCCGGCCACTCCGCTAGCGACCACGCGGAAGTGGCTTCAGGTCAGTAGAGTTGCGCGAGGAGATGGCTGGTACGAGGTGTCGACGAACCAACCGGAGCATTGGAAACAGATTGTCGGTCATAGGAACAGGCACACGTCGCATCATGGTCGCTGTCCGTCTACACACGCAACGTAGAGAGAGATGGAGAGAGAGGACTGGCCATGGGGATGGGCACACAACCGTAATACCTCTAGAAGAAGAGGAGGCCATCGTGATCCTCCACCCCGCCGCCAGCAGCCTCGGGAAGGACAGTAGAGCCCGGAGTTCCTCCTCTTCCACGGATCAGCCACATCTCAGGAGAGAGAGGAGGGTTGCCTCTGAAGGCAACACGGTTGCCAGAGAGGGAGAGGAGAGCGCCAGCCCTAGGTGGGAGATGTTAGCGGCGGCGAGCGGATTGGGGAGGAGAGCAGCCAAATCGTCTTTTTCTTCGTATCTGCGTGCACACCGCTTTGACCGTCTCTTGCTGGGAACCGGAAAACAGGGAATCGTGGGTATATATAAGGAAGGAACAATACCAAGGGGAAGAGAAACCGGAAGAATTACCGGAAAGGAACCGGTCACCATGGGTTTTCTAAGCGAGAAAAAAGGAGAATAAATTGCATCGGCCTGGACCTGCAGTAACCAACTTGCCATCTACAGTAAGAAAATGTGGACGTGCCAACAATTGATTGGAGGAAATGGTGCCATGAACAGTTGCCAAAACTCTATGGTTACGGTAAACAGGGTCAGCTTTTATATAGGTATTAATGACTTTCCTACTCATATACCTATCCTATCCTATCATATAAACAAAGGATCCCTAAAGTGAAAATTATGGCAAATGGAGGCTAACGTCCCGTTCTTTTTCGGCGCCAGTGTGCCCACGCCGCATCTCCATCGGTACCACACACCTACACCCTAAACCCTAAAGTTCATCCTCGCCATCGCCATCACCGTCTCTGTCGTAGCCAGCCGCGCCGTACAAGCTCCGGATCGGTTGACGCTCGATCCTCCGCCTCCTCCCTCCTTCTGCTCGGTGTTCAAGGTAGAAGACGACTAGCATGAATCCTGGCAAGATACAACGGCTACGGATTCTACTGAACTGTAACTTAAACCGAATAAAGAGTCACAGAACATATTGGCCCGAGCGTGCCTAACATGCCTCTGCACTTTTTTTTTCCCAAATGAACCCTGAGAACATGGCGATGTTCCGTTATAAAGCACAAAGGAACAACAACACACCCACTGCACGCTAATAACATCTCCACCGACGGCTTCAATAGCACCCCAACATGTCTATTAGGGTGTTAGACACATTTTAAGCTCACGCCGGCACAATTTGGAACTCAATAAGACCATCAACAACCTTGTGTCTGCACCTATGCATTGAGTGTTGGATTGGCGCCCCGGGGCCTCGCGCCACAGGTTGGACCAACATGGAGCGACACAAATGACGTTCAACATCTTTAATGACCGCAATGGCGCACCACCTCATCACTACCTACTCCATGGTAGGCCGCGATGTCTGAGCCTGCACCGCTGCAGCCCGAGCACAAGCACGACGGCGACACCTTCATGACGGATGTGAAGCGCAAGCCTCGGAGGAGGAGGTGCAGTGGGCCACACAGGAGGAGACACATCAAGCTACGGAGGAACAATCGGTGGACTCGGAGTAGGCAGTGATCTTGGCCTCCTTCACCACGACATGGGACCAGAGAAACGCCGCCTGAATCATCAAGGAGAACAACACAACTATCCTCGAGCGTGTCGCTAGGATCTCCCGTGAGCGACAGAGGAGACCGCCGGTGAAGTGCTCTAACATGTTCAGCACAATACATAACATGCATACTAAAAGCACAAAACGACGAGCGAACTTTTTCTCCCAGAAAGAGATCAGGAATCATTTGTTTCATGTTCAACAAAACGTCAACCATCATCCTCATTTCCACTGGTTATATAAACATCAGGACTCATCTGATCTCCCCCTCCCGGAAAAGGGACTCCAGCTCGAGGTACATTGGCACCATCTTCCATAGTGTTCATCTACAGGGTTATCTTCACCCTCCCCCATGATGCTCTGCTCGGCAACAGGATGTGAACCTGCCCAGGATTTGATAAAAACACATGAGTAACATATTAGGTCAACACGTGAGTTTAGCTAGCAGCTTGTTTTCAAATCAGGCTCTACCGCGCAACTTCCAAATAGCCCACCAAACTGATGCAAGGGTTATTACTGAATGTTTCTACTTAGGCTTGTGGTTCCATAGACCCCTGAGACTAAAATGTTAGTTTTTTAGTGAAACACAACAACGGTTGACATTAACTGATACATGTTCAGGATTATGGGTAGAATGGCTGAGAGTAAACAATACGACGATATCCCTTCGGAGGTTTACAGTGTTTTAAGATTTGAGGGTAATATTGTGGAATCCAGAAAAAGTACTCAGAAAAAGAACAGTGTTTTGTTAATACATAAAGGTTTGCCAATAAGACTCCACACATATTTGGCCATAGAGCTCCGGAAAGAGATATGATGTATTGTTTCTTCCTCGCCACATAGGGACACTTGATGTTCCAACCCATTTCCTTCTGGTCCTATTATCCTTTGTTGCTATGACATTATGCCAAATCAGCCCAACCATACTTTGCCTTCAGAGGGATCTTGCTTTTCCACATATCTTTGAAGGAGCTGTCAGGTCCCCTACTAGATAATACATCAAAGTAATAGAAAAAATACTTTGGTATGTCCTCGTGTTTGTTAAGTGATTATACATGCATATGTGCATACATTGTCCTTCTACACGTTGACCTTGAGTCCCAGAGACATAATGAAGTGTTGGACCACAAAAGTTCCAAAAAACACAAATAAGCAATGCGGCGGATTCTAAATAGATCTGTTGTAACATGATGGCCCGGGATTACGAAACCAGGGGATCCATCCCAACATAATATTATATACCACAAATATGACATTAGAAAACAATTTAACATGATTATTTGGACACAAAAAAATCAGATGATTCTAAATGTATCTGAAAGGACATGGAGCCCTCATGTGTGGTTTTGGTAATTGATGACAATCCCTATGGACTAATGATTGTATTGAGATTCTATCTTAGGTCGTGTCCATAGGAAATACTTGAGACATATGTTGGTCTCAAGGTTGCAAGATGAAGAAGATCGAGTTCGATGAAGAAGACGGATGAAGACGGTGTCGAAGAAGGATGAAGACGGTGAAGATGAAGAGGGATGAAGACAGCGTAGAAGATGGATGAAGACGGTGGCGTGTATGTTCGATGAAGATGGTGGCATGTACGATGTTCAAGAAGGTTGAAGACGGAGCTTGCCGGCTCGAGTGGAACGCGCAAGGCCAAGGTTTGTGCTCGGTAGGATAGTTGGTCGCACCGTCAGAGAGAGCTCAAACATTACATGCATTGCATCGTGTTTCTTGGTTGTTGTTGGTTCTTATCCATGATATGTTTTAGAGCTTGTGTTTATTCTCATGACAAGCTCTAGCTCATCGGAAATGGATTCCGGATGCATCTCATGTTGCGTGTTCGAATTGGATGATTTTCCCAGTTTACCGTATTGAGAGGTTGCACCTCTAAATTCATAAGAAAATCATCCTCCACTTTTTTTCATGTTTTCACCTTGTATGGAGGTAGCTCGTGTCCGTCCTCTTTCTAGCAAATTTGGTTTCACCTTAATCGGAGTTTCCTATCTCGAGTTATTGCTTTTTTCCGTATTGCAGAGAAAAATAAAATGGGGGAAAGCCTTGTTAGGCCGACCGGTACTACTGCGAGCGGTACCGGCCCAGATACCGCACATGCGGCTTTTCTCACAGTGAGCATGCCGGTACTGGGCCGGTACCCAGACCGGTAGTACCGGCCCACTCCTTCTCCCTCCTTCAGCCCAACTCTCCACCGCTCCAAACAGCCACCAGGCTAGCTTGGCCCAGCTCCAGCCCCGCCCTGGGCCGCGCCCGCACCGAGCCGCCGGCCCACCACCCATGCCCAGCCAGGCCGCTGCTCCGCCCCGCACTGGGCCGCCACCCGGTCGGCCCACGTCGGCGCTTGGCCAGGCTCACCCGCACGCTAATGCCCGCTCGCTCCGCTTGATGGTTGACATGCTGCGCGCGAGCTCGCTCGTCTTCCCCGGTGTCGCTGCTGCTTCGCTCGGTGTTTCCAATACACCGACCAGGTCAGGTCGGCGCGTACCGCTCGCTCGCCTTCCGCGCTGTCGCGCTACCGGTTTTTTTTTTTGTTTCTGCTGTTTTTTTCTTTTCTGTTTTCTTTTAAGATTTAATTTAGAACGTTAAATTTGGAAAGACCGTATATTTTTAAAAAATATTTTAAAAATAATATTTTCATAAAGTATGCATATTTAAAAAATTTAAAATTTTGAAAAATGTTAAAATTCGATATTTTTTTGAAAAAATGTCAGATTTTGAAAATTGTTCAAATTCCAAAAATTATTCAAATTCGAAAATTATGCAAATTTGAGAATCGTTCAACTTTGAAAAAAAAATTTGGAAATCATTTAAATTTGAAAATCGTTCAAATTCGAAAATTGTTCAAATTTGAAACTGTTCAGATTCAAAACAGAGAAAAATGGAAGAAACAAATTTAGAAACAAAAAAAAGAAAAACAAACTAGGTCGGCCCAACATACCTGGCGTGGGTGTGCGGTGGTCCGTCCGCACCGACCTGGTCGGCGGACATGACCTCCCCTTCGCTCGCGTTGCGCTGCGCTGCCTGCTCGCTGCTGCCGCGGGCCGGCTCAGCTAGCTCTACCCCAGGCCGCTTTTTCTTCATTTCTTCTTTCAGCTGTTGTTTTCTTGCACTGTTTTACATGGGCGGTAGTACCGGCCCAAGATGCAGTTTTCACTATTTTCATATGCCTTTTTACACATAAGAGGTAGTACCGCTCCCGTAAGCGGCAGTACCAGTTTTGCACGTTTTATGGATGTTTTTCTGCTCCAACAGCTATATTTTGGAGCCCCCCTATTTATACCATTCTTCCACCTCTTCCACATAGCTCTACCCCATCTATTCTCTCTCCTCCATTTTTGATGTTGAAGAGCTTGATCCTCCTCTTGATCCCCCACTATTTGTTGGATCTTTTTTTGGGGGGGAGGGGGGGGGGGAGAAAGGAGATCTAGTGCTCCACCAAGTGAATCCCCCTCCTTGTGAGGGGATCTTGCTAGATCTAGATCTTGGAGTAATTTGGTGTTCCTCCTCCTATTTGTTCTTCCTCCCTTATTCCCCCAATAGCTTTTGTAGCTTTGTTGGAATTTGGGAGAGAAGAACTTGGGCATCTTAGTGGTGTTCTTAGTCATTGCATTAGGTGCATCGGTTTGGGTTCTTTCTGGGGTTTCGGTCTCGTGTGAGTTCGTGTGAGTTCCCTCTAGGGTTCTTAGAACCCTAGAGGGCTTGTTGACCTTAGTGGTGTTGTTGCCTTTGTGGCCTTGTCGCCTTTGTAACGTGGTGCCTTTGTGGCGTTGTTGCCTTTGTGGCGTGTTGTAGCCTTTGTGGCATTGCAGCCGTTTGTGACGCGTTGGAGCCTTTGTGGCCTTGTTGCCGTGTGTGGCGTGTTGTAGCCTTTGTGGCCTTGTAATTGAGAGCCTCCGATGTTGTGGAGTTTGCCTCAAGCATGTATGGGTTCGGTGACCACCCTCAAGGGTCCCTTAGTCGATCGAGGCTTTCCCTTTGGTGGAAAGGCTCGAGGAGAATATGGTGGCCCTAGCGGCTTATTGGAGTGCCTCGTGCCTCCACACCGCTCCAACGAAGACCTAGCACCCAAGGGTGTGAACTTCGGGATACATCATCGTCTCCTCGTGCACCGGTTACTTCTCAACCCGAGCTCCTTTACCTATGTGCTTTACATTATGATAGCCTTCGTGCTTGATGTTCTATATCTAGTTTGCTATCACCTTGTTGTTCTTCATTCTTAGCATAGCACTAGTAGGAAAAGTCCCATTAGTGGCGCACAAAAAAGGCTATTCTGTGGCGCATGTGCGGTGCGCCATAGAATCTTCGCCACAAAAATAAGAATTCGGTGGCGCACAAACCCATGCGCCACAGAAAGTCTTATTTTTGTGGCGTACCGGGAGGGCATGCGCCACAGAAAACTTTCGGTCGGAGGTGGGTGGTTCAGTTCGGTTGGTGGGGTGGGTGGAGGAGGAGGGAGAGGAGGCCGGCCGGAGGTTGTTGGTCGAGGAGGAGGAGGTGGTGGTGGTGGTGGGTGGAGGAGGAGGTGGTGGTGGTGGTCGCCGGAGGAGGAGGAGGAGGAGGTGGTGGGTGGTGGGTGGTGGAGGAGGAGGATGAGGTCACCGAAGGAGGAAGTGGTCGCCGGGGGAGGAGGATGAGATCGCCGGAGGAGGAAGTGGTCGTCGGGGACGGAGGAGGTCGTCAGGTGTGGGTGGTGGAGGAGGAGGAGGGAGAAGAAGGGAGAAGAGTAGAAGGAGAAGTGGAGGAGGGAGAAGAAGGGAGAAGAGAAGAAGGAGAAGTGGAGGAGGAGGAGAAGGGAGAAGAGAAGAAGGAGAAGTGGAGGAGGATGAGGAGGAGGAGGTATTCAAAATTTAGCACTACAATTCAGTGGCGCATGGGCATATGGTGCGCCACATAATTTTTTTCGATTTTTTTTATTTTTGCAGCAAAAAATCTTGACTCTTTTCGAATTTTGAGAGTCTAAAAATTGTCTAACCGGGCAAGCCTAGGTGAATTCAGATGTAGAATTTTCTTCCGGTTATTTTGATATATTGTGACTTTTTTTCGAGTTCGTATGCAACCACAAATCCATTTTGATGATTTTGCAACGCAATTTTGCAAAAAAAGTCGACATTCATGTTTGTTAATTCTCATTGGTACTAGACGACATAATACATGGGCACCTCGAAGGATTTTATTTTTAAAAATTTCTGTCTATTTCTTTTGTATTTTACAGTGCTAACAAAGGCGATCCACGGGGGAGGAGTGGTGGAGGTGCGTGGAGAGCAAAAAGCTTCTTTCTGTGGCGCATGAGTCAAGGTGCGCCACCGAAAGGCCATATTCTGTGGCGGATGCACAAGACATTATGTGGCGTGCGTGATTCTATGCTCCACAGAAATAGCGAAACTAATTATTTGGCCTGGCCGGTGGTGGGACCCACCAGAAAAGGTGCGCCACAGAAATAATTTCTGTCGCGCACGCAAAACTGGTGCGCCATAGAATAGCATCCCACCTATAGCTAGTTTCCTACTAGTGTAGGTTGTTGGTGCACATAGGCAAAGCCTAGTTGATAGGCTTTGTGCTTAACAAGTAAACCTCAGTTTTATTCCGCCTTGTTAAATCCTCAAGTAGAAATTTTTACAGCCCGCCTATTCACCTCCCTCTAGGCGACATTTTTGTACATTCAGTATCCATTGTAACAGGTGGACCTAGGAGGGTAGTCTACCTCAACATAATATTTTTTCCACAAATGTGATATTATATTAGAATTTAAAAACATTTCATGGATATCAAAGGTACCATACCCTGAATAATCAATCAATAATATATTAAGCCGTTACACAAGCTCTAACAACTAGCTAGAGTTGAAGTTTTGTTGCTATGGTATATGGGTCGACCAAATAACGGCCCCTTGTAGACACTTCTCATGACATTTTTGTAATTATTTTGTGACTAAGATATCAAGAGCACGCCAGAGCCCTTCCCAAGATATTTGTTAGACATATATGCTAGAGGGTTTACTTTTTTTTTTTACATATCTGAAGCTACTAAATGGATGCAAACAAAAAGAAAAACACATAATAGGAAACCTAATAACGAAAATAATTCTGGGACATTGTGCAATTGTAGATCTAAGGAGATCGATTGACCAAAAGAAGTTGTTGAAGCAAACTAAATTCAACAACAACAAACTAGCAAACCTTCTAATGGAAATTTACAAATTCAATATTGGGAAATGTACATATAATGATATAATATTTTTAACAAGAGAAACATTTTGTTTTAGGAAAAAATTAATGCTATTTTTTGTAATTTTAACCATTTAAGATATTATATTCAAGGAATGTTTTCAATTTTGATTTTACACTTTGTCGCTATACTCTTGGATGATTTCTGAAAAGAATCTTTTGATGATTTTTCTTAGGTGATAATTTATGTCCCAACCTTGTTACTTATAAAGAGGTAGGCGTGGAAGATGAAAGAATAACTAGTTAGTATCTAATGATGTTGAGAAGGCTGAAAACTGTCCTCTTAATGATGTTGATAAGGCGGCTCCGAAGGATCACTGGTAGAAAAAAGGCCTTCCGTCCAGCCCCATTAGTCACGGAAATGCAAAAACCGCGACCAATGGGGACTTTAGTCGCGGCTCTGTTGCCCAACCGCGACCAAAGGCCTGGGCCCAGCGCTCGGTGGCCAGCTGGTGGACGGGAGGGGCTTTAGTCGCGGTTGGCCAGGCCAACCGCGACTAAATGTCCTCAGGCCTGGCCCAAAGGCCTTCGAGCCGCGGTTGGCCAGGCCAACCGCGACTAAAGCCCCTCCCCTATATATACCATCCAGCCCACAGCACTTAGCCATTTGGTGCCACTTCTCTTCACAAACTTCACAAGGGGGTGTAGGGTTTGCTTTTGGCTCCTCTTATGCACACAAGGTGTTTGATGAAATGTCCCAAGAGCATGAAACAAACATGATATGAAGTGTCGGAGCCACACTTGATCGAGATTCCTCATTTATTTTTTCCTCCTCGATCGCGGTTAGCAACAACACTTGAACCTTTCATATATATGTGTCATTGATAAAATATGCATATGTGTGTAGTTCATTGTTTAATTTCTATTTAGTTTAACAAATGCATGATGGTTAGTTATATATTTTGTATTATAATAATGCAGATGAATCGGCAATGGATGTACGCTAGCCGACTCTCCGGCGAATTCACTACGGGTTTGAAAGATTTCCTCGTAGTGGCTAATGCGAACAAGCAGGGGGTTTTGTTATCTGTCCATGTGTTGACCGTAAGAATCGGAAGGGTTACTCTTCCTCAAGGGAAGTTCACTCGCACCTGATTCGGCATGGTTTCATGCCAAGCTATAATTGTTGGACCAAGCATGGAGAAAGAGGGGTTATAATGGAAGAAGATGAAGAAGGGGATGACATCGATGAGAGCTATCTTGATCATTTCGGTGATACTTTCATGGATGATGCTGAAGGTGGGGAAGGTGAAGGGGAAGGTGATCAAGAAGAGGCACTTGATGAGCCCGCCGATGATCTTGGTCGGACCATTGCCGATGCACGGAGTCGCTGCGAAACCGAAAAGGAGAGGGAGAATTTGGATCGCATGTTAGAGGATCACAAAAAGTCGCTGTACCCGGGATGCGATAATGGTCTGAAAAAGCTGGGCTGCACACTGGATTTGCTGAGATGGAAGGCACGGGAAGGTGTAGCTCGACTCGGGATTTGAAAACTTGCTGAAAATGTTGAAGAATATGTTTCCAAAGAATAACGAGTTGCCCTCCAGTACGTATGAAGCAAAGAAGGTTGTCTGCCCTCTAGGTTTAGAGGTTCTGAAGATACATGCATGCATCAACGACTGCATCCTCTACCGCGGTGAATACGAGAATTTGAATGAATGCCCGGTATGCACTGCATTGCGTTATAAGATCGAGGCGATGACCCCGGTGACGATGTCGAGGGCCGAAACCCAGGAAGAAGGTTCTCGCCAAGGTGATGTGGTATGCTCCTATAATACCACGGTTGAAACGTCTGTTCAGGAACAAAGAGCATGCCAAGTTGTTGAGATGGCACAAAGAGGACCGTAAGTCGGACGGGGAGTTGAGACACCCCGCGGATGGAACGCAATGGAGAAAGATCGACAGAGAGTTTAAAGATTTTGCAGCTGACGCAAGGAACATAAGATTTGGTCTAAGTACGGATGGCATGAATCCTTTCGGCGAGCGGAGCTCCAGCCATAGCACCTGGCCCGTGACTCTATGCATCTACAACCTTCCTCCTTGGTTGTGCATGAAGCGGAAGTTCATTATGATGCCGGTGCTCATCCAAGGTCCGAAGCAACCCGGCAACGACATCGATGTGTACCTAAGGCCATTAGTTGATGAACTTTTACGGTTGTGGGGCAGACCTGGTGTCCGTGTGTGGGATGAGCACAAAGAAGAGGAATTTGACCTACGAGCGTTGCTTTTCGTAACCATCAACGATTGGCCTGCTCTTAGTAACCTTTCGGGACAGTCAAATAAGGGATACAATGCATGCACGCACTGCTTACATGAGACTGAAAGTGTACATTTGCCAAACTGTAAGAAGAACGTGTACATGGGGCATCGTCGATTTCTTCCCAAAAATCATAACGTAAGAAAGCGCGGCAAGCATTACAACGGCAAGGCAGATCACCGGCCGAAGCTCGCGGAACGCACTTGGTGCTGAGGTATTTGATATGGTCAAGGATTTGAAAGTCATCTTTGGAAAGGGTCCTGGCGGACAATCAATTCCGAAGGGAGCCGACGGGCACGCACCCATGTGGAAGAAGAAATCTATATTCCGGGAGCTAGAATATTGGAAAGTCCTAGATGTCCGCTCTGCAATCGACGTGATGCATGTTACGAAGAATATTTGCGTGAACCTGCTAAGCTTCTTGGGCGTGTATGGGAAGACAAATGATACAAAGGAAGCACGGCAGGACCAGCAACGCTTGAAAGACCCCGATGACCAAGCATCCGGAATGGTTTCAAGGTCGTGCCGGCTACGCTCCGACCAAAGAAGAGAAGGTCATCTTTTTTGAATGCCCGAGCAGTATTAAGGTCCCGTCTGGATTCTCGTCCAATATAAAGGGAATAATAAACATGGCGGAGAAAAAGTTCCAAAACCTGAAGTCTCACGACCGCCACGTGATTATGACGCAATTGCTTCCGATTGCTTTGAGGGGCTCCTGCCGGAAAATGTTCGAGTAGCCATTGTGAAGCTATGTGCATTCCTCAATGCAATCTCTCGAGAAGGTAATCAATCCGGAAGTTCTACCACGGTTACGAACGATGTGGTCCAATGTCTTGTCGGTTTCGAGTTGGTGTTCCCGCCATCCTTCTTCGATATTATGACGCACCTCCTGGTTCACCTAGTCGAAGAGATTTCCATTCTCGGTCTCGTATTTCTACACAATATGTTCCCCTTCGAGAGGTTCATGGGAGTATTAAAGAAATATGTTCGTAACCGAGCTAGGCCGGAAGGAAGCATCGCCAAGGGCTATGGAAATGAGGAGGTAATTGAGTTTTGTGTTGACTTTGTTCCCGACCTTAAGCCGATTGGTCTTCCTCGATCGCGGCACGAGGGGAGACTAAGTGGAAAAGGCACGATCGGAAGGAAATCAACGATATGTATGGACGGCCATTCTCCGACTGAAGCACACCACACGGTTCGACCAATTCCAGCTTGGTGGCTCCGTACTTTGAGAAACACAAGAATATTTTACGCTCGGACAACCCGGGAAGCTCGAATCCCGGATTAGGAAGGCCCACATGGAGACTTTCGGCGGTTGGTTGAGAAAACATTTAATGAGTGACAATGAGGTTGTAGATCAGCTGTACATGTTGGCCAAGACACCATCTTCGACTATAACGACTTTCCAAGGGTACGAGATAAATGGGAATACATTTTACACGATCGCCCAAGATAAAAAGAGCACCAACCAAAACAGTGGTGTCCGCTTTGATGCAGCAACCGAGAATGGGCAAAAGGTCACATATTATGGTTACATAGAGGAGATATGGGAACTTGACTATGGACCCTCCTTCAAGGTCCCTTTGTTCCGGTGCAAATGGTTCAAGCTAACAGGAGGTGGGTGATACGTCTCCAACGTATCGATAATTTCTTATGTTCCATGCTACTTTATTGATGATACCTACATGTTTTATGCACATTATATGTCATATTTATGCATTTTCTGGAAGTAACCTATTAACAAGATGCCGAAGAGCCAGTTGCTGTTTTCTGCTGTTTTTGGTTTCGAAATCCTAGTAAGGAAATATTCTCGAATTGGACGAAATCTTCGCCCGGGGTCCTATTTTTGCACGGAGCTTCCGGAAGACCGAAGAGGGAAGGAAGTGGGGCCACGAGGTGGCCACACCATAGGGCGGCGCGGCCCGGGCCCGGCCGCGCCGGCCTGTGGTGTGGGCCCTCGCGCCACCTCTTGACCTGCCCTTTCGCCTACTTAAAGCCCCCGTCGCGAAACCCCCGATACCGAGAGCCACGATACGGAAAACCTTCCGGAGACGCCGCCGCCACGAATCCCATCTCGGGGGATTCGGGAGATCGCCTCCGGCACCTTGCCGGAGAGGGATTCATCTCCCGGAGGACTCTTCATCGCCATGATCGCCTCCGGAGTGATGAGTGAGTAGTTCACCCTCGGACCATGGGTCCATAGCAGTAGCTAGATGGTCGTCTTCTCCTTGTTGTGCTTCATTGTTGGATCTTGTGAGCTGCCTAACATGATCAAGATCATCTATCCGTAATACTATATGTTGTGTTTGTCGGGATCCGATGGATAGAGAATACTATGTTATGGTGATTATCAATCTATTGTTTATGTGTTGTTTATGATCTTGCATGCTCTCCGTTATTAGTAGAGGCTCGGCCAAGTTTTTGCTCTTAACTCCAAGAGGGAGTATTTATGCTCGATAGTGGGTTCATGCCTTCATTGACACCTGGGATCGTGACAGTGAGGTTCTAAGGTTGTGATGTGCTTGTTGCCACTAGGGATAAAACATTGATGCTATGTCTAAGGATGTAGTTGTTGATTACATTACGCACCATACTTAATGCAATTGTCTCGTTGCTTTGCAACTTAATACCGAATGGGGTTCGGATGATAACCTCGAAGGTGGACTTTTTAGGCATAGATGCAGTTGGATGGCGGTCTATGTACTTTGTCGTAATGCCCGGATTAAATCTCACTATATTTATCATATCATGTATATGCATTGTTATGCCCTTCTCTATTTGTCAATTGCCCGATCGTAATTTGTTCACCCAACATGCTTTATCTTATGGGAGAGACACCTCTAGTGAACTGTGGACCCCGATCCTATTCTTTACATAGCATACAATCTACTGCAATTGTGTTTTACTGTTTTCTTGCAAACAATCATCTTCCACTCGATACGTTTAATCCTTTGTTACAGCAAGTCGGTGAGATTGACAACCTCACTGTTTCGTTGGGGCAAAGTACTTTGGTTTTGTTGTGCAGATTCCACGTTGGCGCCGGAATCCCTGTTGTTGCGCCGCATCACATTTCGCCACCATCAACCTTCAACGTGCTTCTTGGCTCCTCCTGGTTCGATTAAACCTTGGTTTCTTTCACGAGGGAAAACTTGCTACCGTGCGCATCATACCTTCCTCTTGGGGTTCCCAACGAACGTGTGAGTTACACGCCATCAAGCTCTTTTTCTGGCGCCGTTGCCGGGGAGATCAAGACACGCTGCAAGGGGAGTCTCCATTTCTCAATCTCTTTACTTTGTTTTTGTCTTGCTTTATTTTATTTACTACTTTGTTTGCTGCACCTAAACAAAACACAAAAAAATTAGTTGCTAGTTTTACTTTATTTACTGTCTTGTTTGCTTCATACTAAAAACACAAAAAAAAATTAGTTACTTGCATTTAATTTATTTTGTTATCATGTCTAGTCCTGTACTTGTTTTTATTTACACTAGTTAGGCATAATGGACAACAATGACCTTTTTATTCTATTTCCTGATTTAAGACATGGATGGTTTGATGCGAAAATTAAAAAACCCATGGAACATATTAATATGAATGCTTTGAACACTATTGTTGCTAATGATATGGAAAATTCTAAGCTTGGGGAAGCTGGCTTTGATGAGCATGATATTTTTAGTCCGCCAAGCATTGAGGAGAAAATTTACTTTGAGGATACTTTGCCTCCTATATTTGATGATGATAATAATAATGATAGCTACTTTGTTGAATTTGCTCCCACTACAACTAATAAAATTGATTATGCCTATGTGGAGAGTAATAATTTTATGCATGAGACTCATGATAAGAATGCTTTATGTGATAGTTATATTGTTGAGTTTGCTCATGTTGCTACTGAAAGTTATTATGAGAGAGGAAAATATGGTTATAGAAATTTTCATGTTACTAAAATGCCTCTCTATGTGCTGAAATTTTTGAAGCTACACTTGTTTTATCTTCCTATGCTTGTTACTTTGCTCTTCATGAACTTGTTTATTTACAATATTCCTATGCATAGGAAGCATGTTAGACTTAAATGTATTTTGAATTTGCCTCTTGATGCTCTCTTTTGCTTCAACTTCTATTTCTTGCGAGTGCATCATTAAAACTGCTGAGCCCATCTTAATGGCTATAAAGAAAGAACTTCTTGGGAGATAACCCATGTGTTTTTTTTACTACAGTACTTTGTTTTATATTTGAGTCTTGGAATTTGTTTACTACTGTAGCAACCTCTCCTTATCATGTTTTTGTGCCAAGTAAAGTTTCTATGTCAAAGTTGATGTTATATTTGGGATCGCTGCGCAGAAACAGCATTGCTGTCTGTCACGAATCTGGGCACAGGCCTCTGTAGAAATTTCGAAAAAATCTGCCAATTTACGAGCGTGATCCTCAGATATGTACGCAACTTTCATTAGTTTTGAGTTTTTCCATTTGAGCAAGTCTGGTGCCAGCTTTAAATTCGTCCTTACGGACTGTTCTGTTTTTGACAGATTCTACCTTTTATTTCGCATTGCCTCTTTTGCTATGTTGGATTCATTTCTTTGATCCACTAATGTCCAGTAGGTTTATGCAATGTCCAGAAGTGTAAAGAATGATTGTGTCACCTCTGAATGTGTGAATTATTAATTGTGCACTAACCCTCTAATGAGTTTGCTTGAAGTTTGGTGTGAAGGAAGTTTTCAAGGGTCAAGAGAGGAGTATGATATACTATGATCAAGAGGAGTGAAAGCTCTAAGCTTGGGGATGCCCCGTGGTTCACCCCTGCATATTCTAAGAAGACTCAAGCGTCTAAGCTTGGGGATGCCCAAGGCATCCCCTTCTTCATCGACAACATCATCGAGTTCCTCCCCTGAAACTATATTTTTATTCAATCACATCTTGTGTTCTTTACTTGGAGCGTCGGTTTGTTTTTGTTTTTGTTTTTGTTTGAATAAAATGGATCCTAGCATTCACTTTGTGGGAGAGAAACACGCTCCGCTGTTGCATATGGACAAATATGTCCTTAGGCTTTACTCATAATGTTCAAGGCGAAGTTTCTTCTTCGTTAAATTGTTATATGGTTGGAATTGAAAAATGCTACATGTAGTAATTCTAAAATGTCTTGGATAATGTGATACTTGGCAATTGTTGTGCTCATGATTAAGCTCTTGCATCATATGCTTTGCACCCATTAATGAAGAAATACATAGAGCTTGCTAAATTTGATTTGCATATTTGGTCTCTCTAAGGTCTAGATAATATCTAGTATTGAGTTTTGAACAACAAGGAAGACGGTGTAGAGTCTTATAATGTTTACAATATGTCTTTTATGTGAGTTTTGCTGCACCGGTTCATCCTTGAGTTTGCTTCAAATAACCTTGCTAGCCTAAACCTTGTATCGAGAGGGAATACTTCTCATGCATCCAAAATCCTTGAGCCAACTACTATGCCATTTGTGTCCACCATACCTACCTACTACATGGTATTTCTCCGCCATTCCAAAGTAAATTGCTTGAGTGCTACCTTTAAAATTCCATCATTCACCTTTGCAATATATAGCTCATGGGACAAAATAGCCTTAAAAACTATCGTAGTATTGAATATGTACTTATGCACTTTATCTTTTATTAAGTTGCTTGTTGTGCGATAACCATGCTTCGGGGAACGCCATCAACTATTGTTGAATATCATGTGAGTTGCTATGCATGTCCGTCTTGTCCGAAGGATCTATCACCTTAGTGGTTGGAGCATGCAAAATTGTTAGAGAAGAACATTGGGCCGCTAACTAAAGCCATGAATCATGGTTGAAGTTTCAGTTTTGGACATATATCCTCAATCTCATATGAGAATAATAATTGTTGCTACATGGTTATGCATTTAAGAGGAGTCCATTATCTGTTGTCCATGTTGTCCCGGTATGGATGTCTAAGTTGAGAATAATCAAAAGCGAGAAATCCAAAATGCGAGCATTCTCCTTAGACCTTTGTACGAAGCGGCATGGAGGTACCCCTTTGTGACACTTGGTTGAAACATGGCATGCAAAGATCCGGTAGTCCAAGCTAAGTAGGACGAGGTGCGGGCACTATTAGTATACTATGCATGAGGCTTGCAACTTGTAAGATATAATTTACATAACTCATATGCTTTATTACTACCGTTGACAAAATTGTTTCATGTTTTCAAAATAAAAGCTCTAGCACAAATACAGCAATCGATGCTTTCCTCTTTGAAGGACCATTCTTTTACTTTTATTGTTGAGTCGGTTTACCTATCTCCCTCCACCTTAAGAAGCAAACACTTGTGTGAACTGTGCATTGATTCCTACATACTTGCATATTGCACTTGTTATATTACTTTATGTTGACAATATCCATGAGATATACATGTTATAAGTTGAAAGCAACCACTGAAACTTAATCTTCCTTTGTGTTGCTTCAATACCTTTACTTTGATTTATTGCTTTATGAGTTAACTCTTATGCAAGACTTATTGATGCTTGTCTTGAAGTACTATTCATGAAAAGTCTTTGTCATATGATTCACTTGTTTACTCATGTCATTACCTTTGTTTTGATCGCTGCATTCATTACATATGTTTACAAATAGTATGATCAAGATTATGATGGCATGTCACTTCAAAAATTATCTTTGTTATCGTTTTACTCCGCTCGGGACGAGCAGTAACTAAGCTTGGGGATGCCGATACGTCTCCAACGTATCGATAATTTCTTATGTTCCATGCTACTTTATTGATGATACCTACATGTTTTATGCACATTATATGTCATATTTATGCATTTTCCGGAACTAACCTATTAACAAGATGCCGAAGAGCCGATTCTCTGTTTTCTGCTGTTTTTGGTTTCGAAATCCTAGTAAGGAAATATTCTCGGAATTGGACGAAATCTTCGCCCGGGGTCCTATTTTTGCACGGAGCTTCCGGAAGACCGAAGAGGGAAGGAAGTGGGGCCACGAGGTGGCCACACCATAGGCGGCGCGGCCCGGGCCCCGGCCGCGCCGGCCTGTGGTGTGGGCCCTCGCGCCGCCTCTTGACCTGCCCTTTCGCCTACTTAAAGCCCCCGTCGTGAAACCCCCGATACCGAGAGCCACGATACGGAAAACCTTCCGGAGACGCCACCGCCACGAATCCCATCTCGGGGGATTCGGAGATCGCCTCCGGCACCTCGCCGGAGAGGGGATTCATCTCCCGGAGGACTCTTCATCGCCATGATCGCCTCCGGAGTGATGAGTGAGTAGTTCACCCCTGGACCATGGGTCCATAGCAGTAGCTAGATGGTCGTCTTCTCCTTGTTGTGCTTCATTGTTGGATCTTGTGAGCTGCCTAACATGATCAAGATCATCTATCCGTAATACTATATGTTGTGTTTGTCGGGATCCGATGGATAGAGAATACTATGTTATGGTGATTATCAATCTATTGTTTATGTGTTGTTTATGATCTTGCATGCTCTCCGTTATTAGTAGAGGCTCGGCCAAGTTTTTGCTCTTAACTCCAAGAGGGAGTATTTATGCTCGATAGTGGGTTCATGCCTTCATTGACACTGGGATCGTGACGAGTAGGTTCTAAGGTTGTGATGTGCTGTTGCCACTAGGGATAAAACATTGATGCTATGTCTAAGGATGTAGTTGTTGATTACATTACGCACCATACTTAATGCAATTGTCCGTTGCTTTGCAACTTAATACCGAATGGGGTTCGGATGATAACTCCGAAGGTGGACTTTTTAGGCATAGATGCGGTTGGATGGCGGTCTATGTACTTTGTCGTAATGCCCGGATTAAATCTCACTATATTTATCATATCATGTATATGCATTATTATGCCCTTCTCTATTTGTCAATTGCCCGACTGTAATTTGTTCACCCAACATGCTTTATCTTATGGGAGAGACACCTCTAGTGAACTGTGGACCCCGGTCCTATTCTTTACATAGCATACAATCTACCGCAATTGTGTTTTACTGTTTTCTTGCAAACAATCATCTTCCACTCGATACGTTTAATCCTTTGTTACAGCAAGCCGGTGAGATTGACAACCTCACCTGTTTCGTTGGGGCAAAGTACTTTGGTTTTGTTGTGCGAGATTCCACGTTGGCGCCGGAATCCCTGTTGTTGCGCCGCATCACATTTCGCCACCATCAACCTTCAACGTGCTTCTTGGCTCCTCCTGGTTCGATTAAACCTTGGTTTCTTTCCGAGGGAAAACTTGCTACCGTGCGCATCATACCTTCCTCTTGGGGTTCCCAACGAACGTGTGAGTTACACGCCATCGATGGGGTAAAGGTGGACCAGCAATACGGAATGACAATGGTGGATTTCAACAATCTTGGTTACCTTGACGAACCATTCGTCCTAGCGAAAGATGTCGCTCAGGTTTTCTATGTCAAGGACATGAGTAGCAAACCGAGGAAACGGAAAGATAAGAAAACGATCAGTACATCATGCGATGATCCAAAGCGCCACATTGTTCTTTCAGGGAAAAGAAACATCGTGGGAGTGGAGGACAAGACAGACATGTCAGAAGATTATAATATGTTTGGTGAAATTCCGCCCTTCAAAGTGAACACCGATCCAAGCATTAAGTTAAATGATGAGGATGCTCCATGGATACGGCCCAATCGTAAGCAAGCGGGGACACAAGGGAAGAAATGATGTGTAATAATTTATTGTACCAAACTTTGTTGAATGGATCATGTGAATTATATTGCCCGTGATGTGTTTGGTGTCCATTTTCGAATGATTCGATTGATTCGAGAGATAGCACCGATGATACATGAAATTTGGAGTGATTTAGTCATACTCCTGCCTAGGCGTATAATATGCATACTCGTAGTCTTCATAGTCGCCGCCGTTGTACTGGTAGTCGTCGCCTTCTAAGTTACCGCCGTCGTCATCGCTGCTCGTCGCCGTCGTCGTCGGGCGGCGCTCGTGGCTCGAACCGAGGGTAGCGCAGGCGGGGGATATCGCCGGCCGTGATGTAGTCCATGACGCTCCGCGAGTCCGGCCGTACCACCATAGCCGACGGCCGGCCTCGTGGAAGTTCCCGGGAGGCGGACCGTCCTCCTCATACCTGGCGAGCGCCCTCTCACGCCGATTGATGAAGAAGGCGTCCCAAGTATGCTGGTTATCGGGATGCCAGCGGGGATTCATCCGCTGCTCCGGCGTGAGGTCGAGGTAGTAGTGGTTCGTGATGGCTGCCCGGCGCGCAGTACCCTGAGGGAGGGGAGGGACCGGCACGCCGCCGGCGCTTAGGCTCCAGCCGGCGGGGACGCGGTAGCCCGGTGGGCAAGGGTAGTTCGAGGCGCAAAGCTCCTCCACCTGCTGGTAGGTTAGAGTGGGTGCGGTGGAAGCCATGAGAGAGTGATGAGAGATTGTAGAGATGTGATAATGCCGGCCAAGCCGGCAACATATATGTAGTGAGAAATGGCGGGAAAAATGGGAGCGGGAAGACAGGAGGCGGGAAGAAAGTGGCGGGAAGAAAGAGGCGGGAAGAAAGAGGCGGGAAGACAGGGAAGAAATGGCGGGAAGAAGAGGAATCCAGAGCTAGGTCATCTAATCTTTAGTCCCGGCTGGTGGGTGCAACCGGGACTAAAGGCGGAAAGACAGAGGCGTGAAGAGGGGGCCGGCGCCGGAAAGACGAGAGGCGGGAAGAGGGGGTCGGCGGAAAGACAGAGACTTGTATTTTTAAGATTTTTAAATGAATTAGTTTTATTTTTCTGAATTTTTTGATATATTATTTGTATTTTTAATATTTTTAAATGAATTAGTTTTATTTTTCTGAATTTATTGATATATTATTTGTATTTTAATATTTTGAATTGAATTAGTTTTATTTTTCTGAATTTTTTGATATATTATTTGTATTTTTAAGGATTTGAAATGAATTAGTTTTATTTTTCTGAATTTTTTGATATATTATTTGTATTTTTAAGGATTTGAAATGAATTAGTTTTATTTTTCTGAATTTTTTGATATATTATTTGTATTTTTAAGAATTTGAAATGAAAAGAATTTCAGAAAAGACCTTTGGTCGCGGTTGGCCTGGCCAACCGCGACTAAAGGGTCTTAACGCGCGGGAACGAAATTTCCGGCGAAAATACCTTTGGTCGCGGTTGGTGAGATCAACCGCGACTAAAGGGTACAAAGGGGGGGGGCTATAAAAGCGCGCGGCCGTTCCGCGCCCGCCATTCTTCTCCAACTCGCCCGAACCGCCGCCCCGGAGATCGATCTGCCCCTCTCGCCAACGACGCCGTTGCGCCGTCCCGTCGTCGTCCAAGTCGCCGTCGTCAAGCGCCGCCGCCGTGTACGTCACCGCCACCGTCGCCGCCCTTCTCTGCTCGCCGTACGTCGTCGCGCCGCGCGCCCTCCTCGTCTCGCCGCGCGCGCTCGCACATGCATGCCGGCCCGAAGCGCCGCCGCCGCCGCCACACGCACCGCGCCCTCGATCCCGATGGTCGCCGCCAGCGCCCACGCTTGCCGCCGGCGCCCTCGCCGCGCGCGCGCTCGGTGCGCCCCTTTGGCCTGCGCGCGGGCTTCGATCGGCGCCAGTAACGAGAGAGGAGAGGAAGAGAGAAGGGCAGGGGCCCCTGGCCCATTTTTTTGTTTTTTTTTGTTTTTTAATTTGTAACTAAGTTTTTTAATTAAAAATGTAACTTAATTAAATTGAACTTGTATGAAAACTTTAACTTAACAAAAAATTGAACTTCACAAAAAAGTAACTTAGTTTACTTAACAAAAAAGTAACTTAACTAAAATTTTGTGAGGATAAAAAATTGATTTAATAAAAAATCTCCCTCATTTCTTTTTTACTTAACAAAAAAGTAACTTAACTAAAATTTTGACTTAATAAAATTAAAACTTAGACTTCAAAATTTTGACTTAATAAATTTGACTTAAAAATTTTGACTTCACAATTTTTACTTAATAATTTTGACATAACAATTTTGACTTAATTAAATACACCGTACCCTCGCGCTAACCGCCGCGCCCCATTCTTCTTCTCCGCCGATCGAACAGAGCTCCGCAGCGACGATGTTAGGCTTCCCCCTCGGCACCGCCACCTCCCTCCGTTAGCGAGCCCCTCGTATACGCGCGGTGTTTTTTTGGGATCGAGAGGGGGCGGCGAGGGTTATGTGTGTTGTCCTCTCGGCACCGCCACCGCCCTTTCGCCACCGCCGCCCTTAGTTTTTAATGCTGGCATATACACAATTACTTTCTTTTACTACATGTTTTCAGGACTGACATATGGCGGACGATAGAGCTGACCCGATTATGGACAACTATGATCAAGAAGTTGAAGAACAGATATTTGGCATCATAAAAGGCGATATTCCTTATGTGCCGACCGAACAAGATGAAGAGGATATTTCTTCTTATCTGAATCTTGACGGTCAAGATGAAGGCCGTCAGCAAGATGATGGGGAAGAAACGTCGATAAACGACGATCTTCAATTGCAAGTAGCAACCAGCTCCGGCGCCGAGGTATATATATACATTTTGCCTCCGGTGATACAAACTTACCGATTTGAATAAATATGTGTGTACTAACACGCGCGACTCTCTTTCTTATTTTAGCCCTCGGCCGGATCGTCGAAAAAATCGAGTACGTCGTCGTCAAAGCGTGGCGCAACCAAGACGCTCAAACCAGGAGAAACATATATCATCGAGGTTGTCGACAGTGCAACCGGCAGGCCGCTGGAGCCCCCGAAGCACGCCACCAAGTTTATCAACCAATGCGGAGCCGTTGTTAGAGACAACATCTCGATCACCCTCCAGGAGTGGAATGAGCCAAAGAAGGCACGTCTTGGTTTCACTTTTGTCGACAAGAGAACTAAAAAGGATTGCTTTCAAAAGCTTATGGAGCATTTCATCCTACCTCCGGAATACCACAAATTCGATGAGGAGGGTAACAAGATTCAGGAAAACAAGGAGAGGAGGAGGCTACTCAAACACTTCGCTCTTGGTAAGATGGCCGATACATTCCGGAAATTCAAGCAAAATCTAGCCCGTGACTATGTCAACCAGAACAAGACTCCGGAATTCAAAGGACAGTATGAGAGACTTGAACATGATTGGCCAGAATTTGTGAAGCAGAATAAATCGGAGCATTTCATTGAAATATCGAAAGAAAAAAAAGGAAAATGCGGCTAAGAAGGAGTACAATCATGTTATGGGGCCAGGAGGGTATCGTTTTTGGGAGCCTAAGTGGGAGAAGATGGAGAACGAGCTGAGGAGGCGAGGAATCCGTCCAGGTACGGAGGGATGGGACCGAAGGGCCAAAAGCTGGTGGTACGGGCATGGGGGAACGCTAGACCCGGAGACAGGGCGTGTGTTTACGGGAACAAAATGTTTAAACCCACCCAAGCCCTTATTGACGCAATGAGGGATGCTCAAGAGGGGAAGATCAAGTTCAACAGAGAGAACGACGTGCTGACAAGAGCCCTCGGGAATCCTGAACACGGAGGACGTGTACGAGGCATGCCCGGGAACATTACATGGAAAGAAGGGTTCTCCCAGGACGATGACCCATACGGTTACAGAAGCCGTAAGAGAAAGTCGGATCGGGATGCAGATGTTGTGGCGCGGTTGGCATCGGAAGTCGATGAGATGAAGAAAACCCTGTCTATACTAGTACAGGAGAGATCGGCAGCTGGGACGCATGAAGATCATCCAGCGGATCTCGGAAGCCAGCAGCGGAGAAGCAGCGTGGCTTCCACGGAGGTCCAGCCGGCTACTGATGCACCGGAGATCCAAATTACTGCACCGGAGCCTCCTCGCTACCCCGTGGACGATGTAAAGGAGATGAAAGAATGTCATCTGCATTATCCTACTGGGAACATGTCCACGAAGGTAGCTGATACGTCTCCAACGTATCGATAATTTCTTATGTTCCATGCTACTTTATTGATGATACCTACATGTTTTATGCACATTATATGTCATATTTATGCATTTTCTGGAACTAACCTATTAACAAGATGCCGAAGAGCCGATTCTTGTTTTCTGCTGTTTTTGGTTTCAGAAATCCTAGTAAAGAAATATTCTCGGAATTGGACGAAACTTTCGCCCGGGGTCCTATTTTTGCACGAAGCTTCCGGAAGACCGAAGAGATAACGAAGTGGGGCCACGAGGCGGCCGGAGGGAGGCCGGCGCGGCCCGAGCCCCGGCCGCGCCGACCTAGCCTCCGGGCCCCTCGTGTGGCCCCCGCGTTGACCCTCCGCCTACTTAAAGCCTCCGTCGCGAAACCCCCGATACCGAGAGCCACGATACGGAAAACCTTACGGAGACGCCGCCGCCGCGAATCCCATCTCGGGGGATTCAGGAGATCGCCTCCGGCACCCTGCCGGAGAGGGGATTCATCTCCCGGAGGACTCTACACCGCCATGGTCGCCTCCGGAGTGATGAGTGAGTAGTTCACCCCTGGACCATGGGTCCATAGCAGTAGCTAGATGGTCGTCTTCTCCTTGTTGTGCTTCATTGTTGGATCTTGTGAGCTGCCTAACATGATCAAGATCATCTATATGTAATTCTATATGTTGTGTTTGTCGGGATCCGATGGATAGAGAGTACTATGATTATGGTGATTATCAATCTATTGTTTATGTGTTGTTTATGATCTTGCATGCTCTCCGTTATTAGTAGAGGCTCGGCCAAGTTTTTACTCTTAACTCCAAGAGGGAGTATTTATGCTCGATAGTGGGTTCATGCCTCCATTGAATCTGGGACGAGTGACGAAAGTTCTAAGGTTGTGGATGTGCTTGTTGCCACTAGGGATAAAACATTGATGCTATGTCTAAGGATGTAGTTGTTGATTACATTACGCACCATACTTAATGCAATTGTCCGTTGCTTTGCAACTTAATACTGGAGGGGGTTCGGATGATAACCTCGAAGGTGGACTTTTTAGGCATAGATGCAGTTGGATGGCGGTCTATGTACTTTGTCGTAATGCCCAATTAAATCTCACTATATTTATCATATCATGTATATGCATTGTTATGCCTTTCTCTATTTTGTCAATTGCCCGACTGTAATTTGTTCACCCAACATGCTTTTATCTTATGGGAGAGACACCTCTAGTGAACTCGTGGACCCCGGTCCTATTCTTTACATAGCATACAATCTACTTGTTTTACTGTTTTCTTTGCAAACATCTTCCACTCGATACGTTTAATCCTTTGTTACAGCAAGCCGGTGAGATTGACAACCTCACTGTTTCGTTGGGACAAAGTACTTGGGTTGTGTTGTGCAGGTTCCGTGTTGGCGCCGGAATCCCTGGTGTTGCGCCGCATCACATTTCGCGACCATCAACCTTCAACGTGCTTCTTGGCTCCTACTGGTTCGATTAAACCTTGGTTTCATACTGAGGGAAAACTTGCCACTGTGCGCATCATACCTTCCTCTTGGGGTTCCCAACGGACGTGTACATCTACGCGCATCAAGCACTTTTTCTGGCGCCGTTGCCGGGGAGATCAAGACACGCCGCAAGGGGAGTCTCCACTTCTCAATCTCTTTACTTTGTTTTTGTCTTGCTTTATTTTATTTACTACTTTGTTTGCTGCACCTAAACAAAACACAAAAAAAATTAGTTGCTAGTTTTACTTTATTTACTGTCTTGCTCTCTATATCGAAAACACAAAAAAATTAGTTACTTGCATTTACTTTATCTAGTTTGTTTTATTTACCGTTGCTAAAATGAATACCCCTGAAAATACTAAGTTGTGTGACTTCACAAATGCAAATAATAATGATTTCCTATGCACACCTATTGCTCCACCTGCTACTACAGCAGAATTCTTTGAAATTAAACCTGCTTTACTAAATCTTGTTATGAGAGATCAATTTTCTGGTGTTAGTTCTGATGATGCTGCTGCCCATCTCAATAATTTTGTTGAACTTTGTGAAATGCAAAAGTATAAAGATGTAGATGGTGATATTATTAAATTGAAAGTGTTTCCTTTCTCATTAAGAGGAAGAGCTAAAGATTGGTTGCTATCTTTGCCTAAGAATAGTATTGATTCATGGACTAAATGCAAGGATGCTTTTATTGGTAGATATTATCCTCCCACTAAAATTATATCTTTGAGAAGTAGCATAATGAATTTTAAACAATTAGATACTGAACATGTTGCTCAAGCATGGGAGAGAATGAAAACTTTGGTAAAGAATTGCCCAACCCATGGACTGACTACTTGGATGATCATCCAAACCTTCTATGCAGGACTAAATTTTTCTTCGCGGAATTTATTGGATTCAGCTGCTGGAGGTACCTTTATGTCCATCACATTGGGGGCGGCTACAAAACTTCTTGATGATATGATGATAAATTACTCCGAATGGCACACGGAAAGAGCTCCACAAGGTAAGAAGGTAAATTCTGTTGAAGAAACCTCTTCCTTGAGTGATAAGATTGATGTGATTATGTCTATGCTTGTGAATGGTAGATCTAATGTTGATCCAAATAATGTTCCTTTAGCTTCATTGGTTGCTCAAGAAGAAAATGTTGATGTGAATTTCATTAAAAATAATAATTTCAACAACAATGCTTATAGGAACAACTCGGTAATAACTATAGGCCATATCCTTCTGCTAATGGTAATGGTTATGGTAATTCTTATGGGAATTCTTACAATAATAATAGGAGTGTACCCTCTGGTCTTGAAGCCATGCTTAAAGAATTTATTAGTACACAAACTGCTTTTAACAAATATGTTGAGGAAAAGCTTGATAAAATTGATACTATTGCTTCTAGAGTTGATAGACTTGCCTCCGATGTTAATCTTTTAAAATTGAAAGTTATGCCTAATAATGATATTGATAATAAGATTACTACTACAGCAAATGCCATCCAAGTTAGAATTAATGAGAATATAAGATTAATGGCTGAACTGCGTGCTAGGTGGGATAGAGAAGAAAATGAAAAACTAGCTAAAGAGAATAATGTAGCTAAAGTTTGGACTATTACCACCACTAGTAATGCTAATTCTTCACATGTTGCTGCACCTCCTACTATCAATGGTAAAATAATTGGTGTTGGCAATGTTTCTACTCCTAGTGCAAAGCGAACAAAACTGCTCGAAATTGCTAAAACTGCTGAAACCGCTTGTGATAAAGCTGCTGAAATTTTTTCCAACCTTGGGAACAATGATCCCATTGCTGTAGCTCATAATGATTTAGATTTTGATGATTGCCACATCTCTGAAGTTATAAAGTTCTTACAAAAACTTGCTAAAAGTCCTAATGCTAGTGCTATAAATTTAGCCTTTACAAAACATATTACAAATGCTCTCATAAAAGCTAGAGAAGAGAAACTAAAACTTGAAACTTCTATTCCTAGAAAGTTAGAAGATGGTTGGGAGCCCATCATTAAAATGAAATTCAATGACTTTGAATGTAATGCTTTATGTGATCTTGGTGCAAGTATTTCGTTATGCCTAAAAAGATTTATGATATGCTTGACTTGCCACCATTGAAGAATTGTTATTTGGATGTTAATCTTGCCGATAATGTTAAAAAGAAACCTTTGGGGAGGATTGATAATGTGCATATTACGGTTAACAATAACCTTGTCCCCGTTGATTTTGTTGTCTTGGATATCGAATGCAATGCATCTTGTCCTATTGTGTTGGGAAGACCTTTTCTTCGAACCGTTGGTGCTGTTATTGATATGAGGGAAGGTAATATTAAATATCAATTTCCTCTCAAGAAAGGTATGGAACACTTCCCTAGAAAGAGAATGAAGTTGCCTTTTGATTCTATTATTAGAACAAGTTATGATGTTGATGCTTCTACTCTCGATGTTACTTGATTTGCACTTTCTGCGCCTAGCTGAAAGGCGTTAAAGAAAAGCGCTTATGGGAGACAACCCATGTTTTTACCTACAGCAATTTTTTGTTTTGTTGAGTCTTGGAAGTTGTTTACTACTGTAGCAACCTCTCCTTATCATGTTTTTGTGCCAAGTAAAGTTTCTATGTCAAAGTTGATGTTATATTTGGGATCGCTGCGCAGAAACAGCATTGCTGTCTGTCACGAATCTGGGCACAATTCTCTGTAGAAAATTCGAAAAAATCTGCCAATTTACGAGCGTGATCCTCAGATATGTACGCAACTTTCATTAGTTTTGAGTTTTTCCATTTGAGCAAGTCTGGTGCCAGCTTTAAATTCGTCTTTACGGACTGTTCTGTTTTTGACAGATTCTGCCTTTTATTTCGCATTGCCTCTTTTGCTATGTTGGATTTATTTCTTTGATCCATTAATGTCCAGTAGCATTATGCAATGTCCAGAAGTGAAAATAATGATTGTGTCACCTCTGAATGTGTGAATTATTAATTGTGCACTAACCCTCTAATGAGTTTGCTTGAAGTTTGGTGTGAAGGAAGTTTTCAAGGGTCAAGAGAGGAGAATGATATACTATGATCAAGAGGAGTGAAAGCTCTAAGCTTGGGGATGCCCCCGTGGTTCACCCCTGCATATTCTAAGAAGACTCAAGCGTCTAAGCTTGGGGATGCCCAAGGCATCCCCTTCTTCATCGACAACATCATCGGGTTCCTCCCCTGAAACTATATTTTTATTCAATCACATCTTGTGTTCTTTACTTGGAGCGTCGGTTTGTTTTTGTTTTTGTTTTTGTTTGAATAAGATGGATCCTAGCATTCACTTTGTGGGAGAGAGACACGCTCCGCTGTTGCATATGGACACATGTGTCCTTAGGCTTTACTCATAATGTTCAAGGCGAAGTTTCTTCTTCGTTAAATTGTTATATGGTTGGAATTGGAAAATGCTACATGTAGTAATTCTAAAATGTCTTGGATAATGTGATACTTGGCAATTGTTGTGCTCATGTTTAAGCTCTTGCATCATATGCTTTGCACCCATTAATGAAGAAATACATAGAGCTTGCTAAAATTTGATTTGCATATTTGGTTTCTCTAAGGTCTAGATAATATCTAGTATTGAGTTTTGAACAACAAGGAAGACGGTGTAGAGTCTTATAATGTTTACAATATGTCTTTTATGTGAGTTTTGCTGCACTTGTTCATCCTTGAGTTTGCTTCAAATAACCTTGCTAGCCTAAACCTTGTATCGAGAGGGAATACTTCTCATGCATCCAAAATCCTTGAGCCAACTACTATGCCATTTGTGTCCACCATACCTACCTACTACATGGTATTTCTCCGCCATTCCAAAGTAAATTGCTTGAGTGCTACCTTTAAAATTCCATCATTCACCTTTGCAATATATAGCTCATGGGACAAAATAGCCTTAAAAACTATCGTAGTATTGAATATGTACTTATGCACTTTATCTTTTATTAAGTTGCTTGTTGTGCGATAACCATGCTTCGGGGAACGCCATCAACTATTGTTGAATATCATGTGAGTTGCTATGCATGTCCGTCTTGTACGAAGGATCTATCATTTTAGTGGTTGGAGCATGCAAAATTGTTAGAGAAGAACATTGGGCCGCTAACTAAAGCCATGAATCATGGTTGAAGTTTCAGTTTTGGACATATATCCTCAATCTCATATGAGAATAATAATTGTTGCTACATGCTTATGCATTTAAGAGGAGTCCATTATCTGTTGTCCATGTTGTCCCGGTATGGATGTCTAAGTTGAGAATAATCAAAAGCGAGAAATCCAAAATGCGAGCTTTCTCCTTAGACCTTTGTACAGGCGGCATGGAGGTACCCCTTTGTGACACTTGGTTGAAACATGGCATGCGAAGATCCGGTAGTCCAAGCTAAGTAGGACGAGGTGCGGGCACTATTAGTATACTATGCATGAGGCTTGCAACTTGTAAGATATAATTTACATAACTCATATGCTTTATTACTACCGTTGACAAAATTGTTTCATGTTTTCAAAATAAAAGCTCTAGCACAAATACAGCAATCGATGCTTTCCTCTTTGAAGGACCATTCTTTTACTTTTATTGTTGAGTCAGTTTACCTATCTCCTTCCACCTTAAGAAGCAAACACTTGTGTGAACTGTGCATTGATTCCTACATACTTGCATATTGCACTTGTTATATTACTTTATGTTGACAATATCCATGAGATATACATGTTATAAGTTGAAAGCAACCGCTGAAACTTAATCTTCCTTTGTGTTGCTTCAACACCTTTACTTTGATTTATTGCTTTATGAGTTAACTCTTATGCAAGACTTATTGATGCTTGTCTTGAAGTACTATTCATGAAAAGTCTTTGTCATATGATTCACTTGTTTACTCATGTCATTACCTTTGTTTTGATCGCTGCATTCATTACATATGTTTACAAATAGTATGATCAAGATTATGATGGCATGTCACTTCAGAAATTATCTTTGTTATCGTTTTACCTCGCCGGGACGAGCGGAACTAAGCTTGGGGATGCTGATACGTCTCCAACGTATCGATAATTTCTTATGTTCCATGCTACTTTATTGATGATACCTACATGTTTTATGCACATTATATGTCATATTTATGCATTTTCCGGAACTAACCTATTAACAAGATGCCGAAGAGCCGATTCTTGTTTTCTGCTGTTTTTGGTTTCAGAAATCCTAGTAAAGAAATATTCTCGGAATTGGACGAAACTTTCGCCCGGGGTCCTATTTTTGCACGAAGCTTCCGGAAGACCGAAGAGATAACGAAGTGGGGCCACGAGGCGGCCGAGGGGAGGCCGGCGCGGCCCAGGCCCCGGCCGCGCCGACCTAGCCTCCTGGGCCCCTCGTGTGGCCCCTCGCGTTGACCCTCCGCCTACTTAAAGCCTCCGTCGCGAAACCCCCGATACCGAGAGCCACGATACGGAAAACCTTACGGAGACGCCGCCGCCGCGAATCCCATCTCGGGGGATTCGGGAGATCGCCTCCGGCACCCTGCCGGAGAGGGGATTCATCTCCCGGAGGGCTCTACACCGCCATGGTCGCCTCCGGAGTGATGAGTGAGTAGTTCACCCCTGGACCATGGGTCCATAGCAGTAGCTAGATGGTCGTCTGATGCGCGTAGATGTACACGTCCGTTGGGAACCCCAAGAGGAAGGTATGATGCGCACAGTGGCAAGTTTTCCCTCAGTATGAAACCAAGGTTTAATCGAACCAGTAGGAGCCAAGAAGCACGTTGAAGGTTGATGGTCGCGAAATGTGATGCGGCGCAACACCAGGGATTCCGGCGCCAACTAGGAACCTGCACAACACAACCAAAGTACTTTGCCCCAACGAAACAGTGAGGTTGTCAATCTCACCGGCTTGCTGTAACAAAGGATTAAACGTATCGAGTGGAAGATGTTTGCAAAGAAAACAGTAAAACAAGTAGAATGTATGCTATGGAAAGAATAGGACCGGGGTCCACAGTTCACTAGAGGTGTCTCTCCCATAAGATAAAGCATGTTGGGTGAACAAATTACAGTCGGGCAATTGACAAATAGAGAAAGGCATAACAATGCATATACATGACATGGTAAATATAGTGAGATTTAATTGGGCATTACGACAAAGAACATAGACCGCCATCCAACTGCATCTATGCCTAAAAAGTCCACCTTCAGGTTATCATCCGAACCCCCTCCAGTATTAAGTTGCAAAGCAACAGACAATTGCATTAAGTATTGTGCGTAATGTAATCAATAACTACATCCTTAGACATAGCATCAATGTTTTATCCCTAGTGGCAACAGCACATCCACAACCTTAGAACTTTCTGTCACTCGTCCCGATTCAATGGAGGCATGAACCCACTATCGAGCATAATTACTCCCTCTTGGAGTTAAGAGTAAAAACTTGGCCGAGCCTCTACTAATAACGGAGAGCATGCAAGATCATAAACAACACATGAACAATAGATTGATAATCACCATAATCATAGTACTCTCTATCCATCGGATCCCGACAAACACAACATATAGAATTACATATAGATGATCTTGATCATGTTAGGCAGCTCACAAGATCTAACAATGAAGCACAACAAGGAGAAGACGACCATCTAGCTACTGCTATGGACCCATGGTCCAGGGGTGAACTACTCACTCATCACTCCGGAGGCGACCATGGCGGTGTAGAGTCCTCCGGGAGATGAATCCCCTCTCCGGCAGGGTGCCGGAGGCGATCTCCAGAATCCCCCGAGATGGGATTCGCGGCGGCGGCGTCTCTGTAAGGTTTTCCGTATCGTGGCTCTCGGTACTGGGGGTTTCGCGACGGAGGCTTTAAGTAGGCGGAAGGTCAACGCGGGGGGCCACACGAGGGGCCCAGGGGGCAGGGCCGCGCGGCCAAGCCCTAGGCCGCGCCGGCCACCCCCCTGGCCGCCTCGTGGCCCCACTTCGTTAGGTCTTCGGTCTTCTGGAAGCTTCGTGCAAAAATAGGACCCTGGGCGAAAGTTTCGTCCAATTCCGAGAATATTTCTTTACTAGGATTTCTGAAACCAAAAACAGCGAGAAAACAAGAATCGGCTCTTCGGCATCTTGTTAATAGGTTAGTTCCGGAAAATGCATAAATATGACATATAATGTGCATAAAACATGTAGGTATCATCAATAAAGTAGCATGGAACATAAGAAATTATCGATACGTTGGAGACGTATCGGCATCCCCAAGCTTAGTTCCGCTCGTCCCGAGCGAGTAAAACGATAACAAAGATAATTTCTGAAGTGACATGCCATCATAATCTTGATCATACTATTTGTAAACATATGTAATGAATGCAGCGATCAAAATAAAGGTAATGACATGAGTAAACAACTGAATCATATAGCAAAGACTTTTCATGAATAGTACTTCAAGACAAGCATCAATAAGTCTTGCATAAGAGTTAACTCATAAAGCAATAAATCAAAGTAAAGGTGTTGAAGCAACACATAAGAAGATTAAGTTTCAGCGGTTGCTTTCAACTTGTAACATGTATATCTCATGGATATTGTCAACATAAAGTAATATAACAAGTGCAATATGCAAGTATGTAGGAATCAATGCACAGTTCACACAAGTGTTTGCTTCTTAAGGTGGAAGGAGATAGGTAAACCGACTCAACAATAAAAGTAAAAGAATGGTCCTTCGCAGAGGAAAGCATCGATTGCTTGTATTTGTGCTAGAGCTTTTATTTTGAAAACATGAAACAATTTTGTCAACGGTAGTAATAAAGCATATGAGTTATGTAAATTATATCTTACAAGTTGCAAGCCTCACGCATAGTATACTAATAGTGCCCGCACCTCGTCCTACTTAACTTGGACTACCGGATCTTTGCATGCCATGTTTCAACCAAGTGTCACAAAGGGGTACCTCCATGCCGCCTGTACAAAGGTCCAAGGAGAATGCTCGCATTTCGGATTTCTCGCTTTTGATTATTCTCAACTTAGACATCCATACCGGGACAACATGGACAACGAGATAATGGACTCCTCTTAAATGCATAAGCATGTAGCAAAGTTATTATTCTCATATGAGATTGAGGATATATGTCCAAAACTGAAACTTCCACCATGATTCATGGCTTTAGTTAGCGGCCCAATGTTCTTCTCTAACAATTTTGCATGCTCCAACCACTAAAATGATAGACCTTCGGACAAGACGGACATGCATAGCAACTCACATGATATTCAACAATAGTTGATGGCGTTCCCCAGAAGCATGGTTATCGCACAACAAGCAACTTAATAAAATATAAAGTGCATAAGTACATATTCAATACTACGATAGTTTTTAAGGCTATTTTGTCCCATGAGCTATATATTGCAAAGGTGAATGATGGAATTTTAAAGGTAGCACTCAAGCAATTTACTTTGGAATGGCGGGTAAATACCATGTAGTAGGTAGGTATGGTGGACACAAATGGCATAGTAGTTGGCTCAAGGATTTTGGATGCATGAGAAGTATTCCCTCTCGATACAAGGTTTAGGCTAGCAAGGTTATTTGAAGCAAACTCAAGGATGAACAAGTGCAGCAAAACTCACATAAAAGACATATTGTAAACATTATAAGACTCTACACTGTCTTCCTTGTTGTTCAAAACTCAATACTAGATATTATCTAGACCTTAGAGAAACCAAATATGCAAATCAAATTTTAGCAAGCTCTATGTATTTCTTCATTAATGGGTGCAAAGCATATGATGCAAGAGCTTAAACATGAGCACAACAATTGCCAAGTATCACATTATCCAAGACATTTTTAGAATTACTACATGTAGCATTTTCCAATTCCAACCATATAACAAATTAACGAAGAAGAAACTTCGCCTTGAACATTATGAGTAAAGCCTAAGGACACATGTGTCCATATGCAACAACGGAGCGTGTCTCTCTCCCACAAAGTGAATGCTAGGATCCATCTTATTCAAACAAAAACAAAAACGAAAACAAACCGACGCTCCAAGTAAAGAACACCGAGATGTGACTGAATAAAAATATAGTTTCAGGGGAGGAACTCGATGATGTTGTCGATGAAGAAGGGGATGCCTTGGGCATCCCCAAGCTTAGACGCTTGAGTCTTCTTAAAATATGCAGGGATGAACCACGGGGGCATCCCCAAGCTTAGAGCTTTCACTCCTCTTGATCTTAGTATATCATTCTCCTCTCTTGACCCTTGAAAACTTCCTTCACACCAAACTTCAAGCAAACTCATTAGAGGGTTAGTGCATCATTAATAATTCACTCATTCAGAGGTGACACAATCATTATTTTCACTTCTGGACATTGCATAATGCTACTGGACATTAATGGATCAAAGAAATAAATCCAACATAGCAAAAGAGGCAATGCGAAATAAAAGGCAGAATCTGTCAAAAACAGAACAGTCCGTAAAGACGAATTTATAAATGGCACCAGACTTGCTCAAATGGAAAAACTCAAAACTAATGAAAGTTGCGTACATATCTGAGGATCACGCTCGTAAATTGGCAGATTTTTTCGAATTTTCTACAGAGAATTAGGCCCAGATTCGTGACAGACAGCAATGCTGTTTCTGCGCAGCGATCCCAAATATAATACCAACTTTGACATAGAAACTTTACTTGGCACAAAAACATGATAAGGAGAGGTTGCTACAGTAGTAAACAACTTCCAAGACTCAATAAAACAAAAAATTGCTGTAGGTAAAAACATGGGTTGTCTCCCATAAGCGCTTTTCTTTAACGCCTTTCAGCTAGGCGCAGAAAGTGCAAATCAAGTATCATCGAGAGTAGAAGCATCAACATCATTACCAGGGGTGTTGGGAGTTTTCTCAACCAAGCATAGTATATTTGATATATAAGTTTTAGCGTCTCCCTTTTCATTAGTCTTAGGCTTGCTACTCTCATCGAACAAATTTTCAGGAACAAGCCAAGCATAGTTATTTTCTAATGCATCATTCATAGCTAGGAGTTTACATGGTATTGGTGCTTTGATTTCCCCACCATCATTAATGTTATTAGTGTACCTTATTCTATCCATGTCCATTTTTTTAAGTAAACCAATAAAATTGGTATGAGAACCTAGCATATTAAATTTAGCAAAAACTTTTCTAGCCTCTCTTGCTAGACCACCAAATTCTCTAAGAAGGGTTTCTAAAACAAAATCTTTCTTTTCCCCTTCTTCCATATCACCAAGTGTAAGAAACATGTGTTGGATTATAGGATTGAGATTAACAAATTTAGTTTCCAACATGCTAACTAAAGCGACGAGCAGCAATTTCATAGGTAGGAGCAAGTTCTACCAAGTGTCTATCTTCAAAATCTTCGATAATACTAACATGATTGAAAAATTCTTCTATATTATTTCTCCCAACTATGGACCCACGTCCTACCGGTATGTCCTTTGTGGTGAAATTAAAAGGAAACATAATGCAATAAGCAAAAAGTAAACTAGGCAAATAAGGTAAAGACGAGTAACTAATTTTTTTGTGTTTTTGATATAGCAAACAAGATAGCAAATAAAGTAAAACTAGCAACTAATTTTTTTGTATTTTGTTTAGGTGCAGCAAACAAAGTAGTAAATAAAATAAAGCAAGACAAAAACAAAGTAAAGAGATTGAGAAGTGGAGACTCCCCTTGCAGCGTGTCTTGATCTCCCCGGCAACGGCGCCAGAAAAAGTTGCTTGATGCGCGTAGATGTACACGTCCGTTGGGAACCCCAAGAGGAAGGTATGATGCGCACAGTGGCAAGTTTTCCCTCAGTATGAAACCAAGGTTTAATCGAACCAGTAGGAGCCAAGAAGCACGTTGAAGGTTGATGGTCGCGAAATGTGATGCGGCGCAACACCGGGGATTCCGGCGCCAACTAGGAACCTGCACAACACAACCAAAGTACTTTGCCCCAACGAAACAGTGAGGTTGTCAATCTCACCGGCTTGTCTGTAACAAAGGATTAAACGTATCGAGTGGAAGATGTTTGCAAAGAAAACAAGTAAAACAAGTAGAATGTATGCTATGGAAAGAATAGGACCGGGGTCCACAGTTCACTAGAGGTGTCTCTCCCATAAGATAAAGCATGTTGGGTGAACAAATTACGGTCGGGCAATTGACAAATAGAGAAAGGCATAACAATGCATATACATGACATGGTAAATATAGTGAGATTTAATTGGGCATTACGACAAAGAACATAGACCGCCATCCAATCGCATCTATGCCTAAAAAGTCCACCTTCGAGGTTATCATCCGAACCCCTCCGGTATTAAGTTGCAAAGCAACAGACAATTGCATTAAGTATTGTGCGTAATGTAATCAATAACTACATCCTTAGACATAGCATCAATGTTTTATCCCTAGTGGCAACAGACATCCACAACCTTAGAACTTTCGTCATCATTCCCAGATTCAATGGAGGCATGAACCCACTATCGAGCATAATTACTCCCTCTTGGAGTTAAGAGTAAAAACTTGGCCAGAGCCTCTACTAATAACGGAGAGCATGCAAGATCATAAACAACACATGAACAATAGATTGATAATCACCATAATCATAGTACTCTCTATCCATCGGATCCCGACAAACACAACATATAGAATTACATATAGATGATCTTGATCATGTTAGGCAGCTCACAAGATCTAACAATGAAGCACAACAAGGAGAAGACGACCATCTAGCTACTGCTATGGACCCATGGTCCAGGGGTGAACTACTCACTCTGCTCACTCCGGAGGGCTGACCATGGCGGTGCAGGAGTCCCTCGGGAGATGAATCTCTCCGAGCGGGGGTGCGGAGCGGCGTCTCCGGAGAATCCCCCGGGATGGGATTCGCGGCGCGTCTGCAGCAAGGTTGCACCGTTGTCGTGCAGCTCTTCGGTCTTGGGGGTTTCGCGACGGAGGCTTTAAGTAGGCGGAAGGTCAACGCGAGGGGGCCACGCGAGGGGCCCGGGCGGGCGCGCGGCCAAGCCTAGGCGCGCGGCTGCAGCCGCCGCAGGCTGCCCTCGTGGCCCCACTCGATCAGGTCTTGGGTCTTGGAAGCTTCGTGCTGAAAATAGGACCCTGGGCGAAAGTTTCGAGTCAATTCCGAGAATATTTCTTTACTGAAGGTTCTGCCACCAAAGCGGCGAAAAGCGGCAATAAGCCGGCTCTTAGGCATCTGTGTTAATAGGTCTAGTTCCGGAAAATGCATAAATATGACATATAATGCGCATAAAGAGCATGTGGGATATCATCAATGGTAATAGCATAAGACTAGAACAGCAATCGTTAAGGCTGATATCATAAATATTCTCTTATTTGTAGCTGATGACTGGATCTTTGATAAACACTAAATCAGATCTATCTATCTTATAATTCCATATTATTGTGTTTAATAGGATAAATTGGATGAAGTACTATAATTATATAGTGACGTTCTATCAATCTATTGTTTTTATGTGTTATATTTATGATCTTTACCATGTCTCTCG
>NC_061513.1:299099624-299154458 GCF_022539505.1 Lolium rigidum
TTGTTGATCGAGTAGCGCAGTGCCGGAAGATGTTCCTGTGCCGCCTGCACCGGCAACAGAGGAAGCTAATGACAATGATCATGAAACTTCAAATGAGATAACTACTGAACCTCGCAGATCGACAAGGGAACGTGCCACTCCAGATTGGTATGATCCTTGTCTAAATGTCATGATTGTGGATAACAATGATGAAGACCCTGCGACGTATGAAGAAGCGATGATGAGCCCAGATTCCAACAAATGGCAAGAAGCCATGAAATCCGAAATGGGATCCATGTATGATAACAAAGTATGGACTTTGGTAGACTTACCTGATAGCCGAAAGGCTGTCGAGAATAAATGGATCTTCAAGATAAAAACAGATGCTGATGGTAATATTATCGTCTATAAAGCTCGACTTGTCGCAAAGGGTTTCCGACAAATTCAAGGTATTGACTACGATGAGACTTTCTCACCTGTAGCGAAGCTAAAATCTGTGAGGATTTTGTTAGCAATAGCTGCATTTTTCGATTATGAGATTTGGCAGATGGATGTCAAAACGGCATTCCTTAATGGAGACATTGAGGAAGAGGTGTATATGGTACAACCCAAAGATTTTGTCGATCCTAAAAATGCTGACAAAGTATGCAAACTTCAGCGTTCAATCTATGGACTTGTTGACGTCAGAAACCCACTGGCGGGCAGTGACTGGTCAACACCGTAGAGCCGGGAACAACTAGGGCTGCGGCTGGCCCCAGTCCCTCAGAGCGACGGCCCGCAAAGCCTCCTGGTCGCGCGCCGATGCAAATTGCAAGGGCGTGCCACCCGACCTATACCTGGTCGGGAAGGTGTGGATGATGCCTCGCTTAGTTTCCTGCAGGGCACACACGTACACGTTAAATACGAGCCTCGATCGGCTCTCAGGTTGTCCTCGTGAATCGGCTCATGGAGCCGATCCACCCATGATTCGTCCAAGGTGGCCGAATATATGGTGGTCCTGCTTGATCAAGATAAAGCGTATGAGATCCACGACGATCTGGGGTTTTCACCGCATAATCGGATCATCCTACTCACGATTGGGCCTCGCGCTCACGCACGGTAATCGTAAGCCAGCCCTAGACAAGGCCTAAAAACCAACACTAGGTTGATCCTCGGAACATCCTGTCTAGTGGCAGCAAACTACACCCTGCATGCCGCTGGATCCTCCAACCCTTTGTAAGGCCTAACTATTGCAGATATTAAACTAATCCTTGATGAATCAAGGAGCGATCGTAACGGATCAGATCTACTAAACGATGATCAAGCGGGGTGCCGTCCCTGCACCCATGATGAGGTACAAGGACGGCTAGATGCGCAAGGGTTGCACTACGAAAGCATATGATACTAAGAACAATGCTAACCCTAACACATCTATGATAACTACGTTGCTCGCCATCAAAAAGGCTTCAGCACGAGCAACGCATGAACAACTAGGCAGGCTCGTGCTGCCTAGATCGCGAGATGCGATCTAGGCAGCATGGTGCTTACCGGAGGAACCCTCGAGACGAAGGAGTTGGCGATGCGCCGAGATTGGTTTGTGTTGAACGTTGGTTGTTGTTTATTCCATAAACCCTAGGTACATATTTATAGTCCAGGGGACTTTCTAATGTGGGCGTGCACTAAACCGTGCACGAGATAGATTCTAACTTCTACGTAATCTACATATATAAAGATACACGGGCTAACTAGCCCAAACTTGATACACAAGGCCGATTCACATATCTCTCCACGCATATATCTTCAAGTCCATCTCGATCGCGGCCCACCTCTAGCTTGGTCAAATTCTGGTGATAACACATGCCCCCCTGGTTTTGGAAATGACATTTCCAAAATCATTACGCTTTTCTCTCGTAGGGTCATGTCGTGGCAGAGCAGAACCGTCGCAGAGTCCTTCATCATGATAACTTGCCTTCTCAACTTCTCTGCACGATTTGACAGTTTTGGCACCACCTCCTCGGAAACTGCTGTGGCATTGAATTTCTACCATGCCTTCTTTTATTTAACCGCCCCAAACAGTTCTCCTCTGCATCTCCTTCGCATTAGCACCCAAAAAACCCTCCTGCGCCACCATGTCCTCTTCTTCCTCCGCCTCATCGGGCTTTTCCACCGAGTCCTCTTCTTCCCGCGAGCCGACGCCGGAGTGGAACCTAGCGGAGGCCCACGCGGCCAACACTCGCCGCGCCATCGAGGCCGGGAATGAGCCCAGCCATGATTTCTCCATCTGGTCAGAGGACGACAGGTCCCTGACTGACGGGGAGAGCGATCTCCGCTTCCTTGCCGATAAGGAAGCGGTGGAAGACAGCGAGGATGATCACTTCCCCTGGGATGGGGCCACCTCCGAGGAGGTGAAGGAGGAGGAAGAGGAGGACGACGACGACGACAGCTCCCCCACGAGCCGCCGGCCAAGCGCCATTGCCTCTGGCCGGGAAATCTGAGTGACTTCGACAGCGACGACGACGACGACGAGGAGGATGAGGACAATGAAGGTCCTGCTGGCGGCCGCTGGAGCAGCGACGACGAGCCAGCCGGGAGCAGCGCCGACAGCGGCGACGACGGCGATGACGAGGGCAGCAATGGTCCGTAGATAGGGCCCTTAGCATAGGATCCGTAGAAGTAGGCGGGGCAATGTACCCCCTTTTGAGGGCAATCAGCTCTACTATGTAAGAAATCTCTCTTATTAATGAAGAACTTTTCCCCCAATTTGATTCGCCGATTCCCTCTTCCACTGACCTTGCCGATTCGTCCCCTTTGCCAATGCGTAATGAGCCGATAGCAACGCATCGACCCCTTGAAACTCGCTCTTCCCTTCTTCAACTGATGATTTTCTAAATCTGGCAGAAAATGCGGGATCTTCGAGAAAACCTTTAAACTTTTCCAACCAAACCCAATAATCCTCTTCAATACTCATCATTTGTGAAGAAGGTCGTAATGAAGAATCAGCCGATGGCATCCCAATCGGTTCTTTGAACGAGCAAAACAAAATATCCACCAGGCTTGCTGCCCCCCGAGTCTTGGCCAAGGCAAAAACAGAAACGAGGACGCGTAACTTAGCTGAATTAGCCTGGGCTTGATCATGCAGAACCAGCCGATTTGCACATAAATCGGCCTCCCAGAGCAGAGAGCCTTCAAGGCGAGCTGCCCCCCGAGTTTCTCCAGTCCGCTCTTAGCGCCCTGCTGGTCAGATCGGCTCCTTTCCTTCGGCGGATCTAATGCGATCCATCCTTGACTTAATCATGCAGATTGACCCTCTGATCGTATAGCTATTCCTCTTGAGTCGATGGCTGCGCATCGGCTACTTCTCAATTCTAAAGTCGATGCCCTTGCATCGGCTGTTTTAAATTTTTTTTTTTTGTTTAAATTTTTTAGGCCGATTTGTGTATCGGTTAGGCCGATTTGTGTATCGGCCCCCATACTTGATAGTATACCCTCGTGTTTTATCCATCTGGGTGCCCCCCGAGCCGATTCTGTCAAGAGAGTTGATGGTATCGGCTCTTCAGGTAGTCCTTGTTGGGTCAACGCTAATCCCAGGTAGAATAGATGGTGAGGATAATTTCGGCCGATTACTGGAATCGGCCTCCACATGGCTTGCTCGGTGAGGGTCTTGTAATGTCCCTTCATAAATTTTTGAAGGGCCGATCGCAAGGATCAGCCTCGCCATCTTTGCTTATTGACATAGTCTTGCTACTCGTCCATGTCGGTGGATAAAACCAGCCCAATCTCCGATTTTATCACGTTGGAGCGCTTGCCGATGTCCACTTTGGGTGCAACGTGTGATCGTGGAGGTCTATACTCCGCCGGACGAACGAGTACCATGTTCGTGCCAGCCGATGTTTCATCATCGGCTTTCCTTTGCTTGGGGCGCCATTCTTTTCTTTGCGGCAATCCCTCTTCATCCAGGGTCCGCTGGACTTTCGCAGCCAAATCAGGTCGTGCCTTCCTTAGCGTATGCAAGTATAACCTTTCGGCTTCCTCCAGACCGCGCAATCGCTGAACCCTGCGTTTTTGTGAATGGCTGAGACCATCAGGGCACCATCTTGGACGGTGACACCTATCTTCTTCGTCTTCCCCCTCGTCTTCCGAATCCTCGAGATCTTCCAACCGAGGGGTCTCAGCACGTCTGTTTTGCGGTGGGAGAGGCCCTAAGCGCTCGAACACAGACACGTTGGCTGCCTCCTTCTTTTCTCGGTTGCATTCGGGCGGTTGCCGATCGTTGGTAATCGGCTCATTCCTGAATCCCAGCAGTGTCTGAAGAAGGGACAGTCCCAATGTCTGCCCGTGTCGTCTTGCTCCCTTGCGTGGCGCTCCTGTCGCTCCTCATCGTGATCATGCCGACGATGCCTTCTGTCGTGTCTGGCCAGACGACCTCTTTCATCATCGTCGCCGTGTCGCCGGCGTTGATCATACCGATTTACATACTTATTGAGGAGGTGATCAGAGAGGGGTCGTTGATATCTAATGTTCTTCACTTCCCCCTCTGTGACGTAGCGCTTGCCATCTTGACGGAGCCGATCGCATGGAGCGGCCTCCTCTGTGTCTTTGCTATGAGAGTAGCAGTCCTCATCCCTGCTCTTCTCAGAGTGGTGTCCAAGCTCTACCATGCTGACGTTGGCTGAGAAATCAGGCTGGCACCCTCCGAGGTGGGCGAACTCCACCATGTTGACGGCGGGGAAGGGGTGTGTGTCGACCTTCATGGCATACTGGTTAAAAATTAGTCGCCCATTTTCTATTGCCATCTGGATCTGCTGACGCCACACCCTGCAGTCGTTAGTGGTGTGGGTGAACGTGTTATGCCACTTGCAATATGACTTTCCGTTCAACTCTTGCACCGTGGGAACTTTGTGGCCTTCGGGAATCTTTATATGCTTCTCCGCGAGTAAGAGATCGAAAATCTGCTCGGTCTTCGTCACGTCGAAGTCGAACCCTCTTGGAGGTCCTGGTGGCTTCACCCATTTGCAGGTTACTGGGCCTGCAGCTCGAGTCCACTCAGCTACTGCGACCTCTTGTTCTCCCGTAGCGACTTCATCTTCGCCTGCGTCAACCATGGTAACCACACGCTTGAACTTGTCCTGATAGACATCTGGGTGACGCTGTTCATACGGCGACGCCTTCGTACCATGTGCGCTAGTGACGGGTAGTCCGCTTGGGAGGCCACGTCCTTGATCGATGATGATAGACCCACCACCGCTAACTCGACTGCTTCTTTTTCGCTTACGTGAACCGAATAGCATCGGTTCCTAACGGTCCTGAAGCGCTGGATGTATTCTGACACTCGTTTCCCCGCGCTTTGTCGTACTTGTGCAAGATCGGCAATGCCAGCCTCGGAAGCCTCTGAGTGATATTGCTCATGGAACCGTTCTTCCAGCTGCTTCCAAGTCTGGACTGAGTTCGGTGGCAGCGACGTGTACCAACCGAAAGCCGATCCTGTGAGGGACTGTGAGAAGTACCTCACGCGCAGCTCGTCTGACGCTGAGATCATGCCCAGCTGCGCCAAATATCGGCTCACATGCTCGATGGAGCTGGAACCATCTGATCCGCTGAACTTCGTGAAGTCCGGGAGCCGATACTTGGGTGGTAGCGGGATCAATTCGTACTCGTTGGGGTACGGCTTGGTATAGCCGATCGTCTTCCTTTTCGGCATCATGCCGAACTGATCTTTCAAGATCGTACAAATCTGATCCGCGGTGATGGCTGCAGGTGCCGAACCCTGAAGATTCGTCGGAGTGGCGTACTTAACCAGCCATGCTTGTTTTTCTGGTTCTGAGCCAACTGCAGGAGCTGGGCTCGGGAGTTTTGTCGGGGTGGCGTATTTGGCTAGCCACGTCTGCTTCTCGAGCTCTGTTTCTGACGCTCCTCCTGTTTTCGCCGGAGTCCCTGATGTTGTGGCCTGGTTTGAGAGTGGCCAGTTGCCACAATCTGGCACATACGTGCACGCGTATCCTTGAGGGATCTCCCTAGGCGCCTCAGCCAAGAACTGGTAGTCACTAGGGTCACCACCGATCTTGTAGACGACGAATGCCGGTGTAGCCGGCACTTCAACTGGTGCTGCCAACGCATGTGGCAGCGGCGGACGGGACTGGAGTGGCAGCTCTCCTTGATGCGTCCCGAGAGCTGGTCCTGACGGAGAGTACTGATGGCTCATGATTTCCTGGATCACGCGAAGAGCGACGCGCTCCAATGTGTTCACCGGAGCTCTCAGAGTGGCGGTGCAGTGAATGAGCCACCATGAAGTTGATCTCCTGACGCAGCGACCTGGTGCGTTCTTCTGACGGGGTGGATAGGTCCACTCCATCAAGCGCGCCTTCGGGTGAGAACCCCTTCCATCTGATGCCATGGGAGCGGGTCTCGTGGAAAGAGCCGATGAGGTCGGCTTCGAGGAGGACCTTGGCCTCGTCATACTTCTTCTTGAGCTCGCCAGTGAGGTCCTCGTAAGTGACCGGAGTCTCTTCCGCCATCCTGGATGTAGATGGCGATGTGGTGGATGTCGTGGATGTTGAAGATTGTCCCACCGGGCGTGCCAGAATGTGTTGACGTCGAAACCCACCGGCGGGCGGTGACCGGTCAACACCGTAGAGCCGGGAACAACTAGGGCTGCGGCTGGCCCCGGTCCCTCGGAGCGACGGCCCGCAAAGCCTCCCGGTCGCGCGCCGATGCAAATTGCAGGGCGTGCCACCCGACCTATACCTGGTCGGGAAGGTGTGGATGATGCCTCGCTTAGTTTCTGCCGGGGCACACACGTACACGTTAAATACGAGCCTCGATCGGCTCTCGGGTTGTCCCGTGAATCGGCTCATGGAGCCGATCCACCCATGATTCGTCCAAGGTGGCCGAATATATGGTGGTCCTGCTTGATCAAGATAAAGCGTATGAGATCCACGACGATCTGGGGTTTTCACCGCATAATCGGATCATCCTACTCACGATTGGGCCTCGCGCTCACGCACGGTAATCGTAAGCCAGCCCTAGACAAGGCCTAAAAACCAACACTAGGTTGATCCTCGGAACATCCTGTCTAAGGGCAGCAAACTACACCCTGCATGCCGCTGGATCCTCCAACCCTTTGTAAGGCCTAACTATTGCAGATATTAAACTAATCCTTGATGAATCAAGGAGCGATCGTAACGGATCAGATCTACTAAACGATGATCAAGCGGGTGCCGTCCCCGCACCCATGATGAGGTACAAGGACGGCTAGATGCGCAAGGGTTGCACTACGAAAGCATATGATACTAAGAACAATGCTAACCCTAACACATCTATGATAACTACGTTGCTCGCCATCAAAAAGGCTTCGAGCACGAGCAACGCATGAACAACTAGGCAGGCTCGTGCTGCCTAGATCGCGAGATGCGATCTAGGCAGCATGGTGCTTACCGGAGGAACCCTCGAGACGAAGGAGTTGGCGATGCGCCGAGATTGGTTTGTGTTGAACGTTGGTTGTTGTTTATTCCATAAACCCTAGGTACATATTTATAGTCCAGGGGACTTTCTAATGTGGGCGTGCACTAAACCGTGCACGAGATAGATTCTAACTTCTACGTAATCTACATATATAAAGATACACGGGCTAACTAGCCCAAACTTGATACACAAGGCCGATTCACATATCTCTCCACGCATATATCTTCAAGTCCATCTCGATCGCGGCCCACCTCTAGCTTGGTCAAATTCTGGTGATAACAGGACTGAAGCAAGCATCAAGAAGTTGGAACCGACGCTTTGATAAGGTGATCAAAGACTTCGGGTTTATACAGTGTCATGGAGAGGCCTGTATTTACAAGAAAGTGAGTGGGAGCTCTGTAGCGTTCCCGATATTATATGTAGATGACATATTATTGATTGGGAATGATATAGAACTATTAAGCGAGTGTAAAAGGTTATTTGAATAATAGTTTTTCAATGAAAGACCTTGGTGAAGCATCATATATATTAGGCATCAAGATTTATAGAGATAGATCAAGACGTCTAATAGGGATATCACGAGTACATACCTGGACAAGATTCTAAAGAAGTTTAGAATGGACGAAAGTAAGAAAGGATTCTTACCTATGTTACCGGGCAAGGTCTTGAGTAAGACTCAAGGTCCGGCTACGGCGAGAAGAAAGAGAAAGGATGAGTCAAATCCCCTATGCCTCGGCGATAGGCTCTATCATGTATGCCATGCTATGTACAAGACCGGATATAGCACATGCTGTTAGTTTGACTAGCGGATATCAAAGTGATCCGAGAAATGGAACATCTGGACAGCGGTCAAGAATATCCTGAAGTACTTGAAAAGAACTAAGGATATGTTTCTTTGTTATGGAGGTGACCAAGAGCTCGTTGTAACAAGTTACACCGATGCAAGTTGGAACAACGATCCCGATGACTCTAAGTCACAATGCGGGTACGTGTTTATATTGAATGGTGCTTCGCGATGAGCTGGGCAAGCTCGAAGCGGTGCACGGTGGCGAAATCCTCAACGGAATCGGAGTACATAGCGGCTTCGGAGGCTTCATCGAAGCGGTATGGATGAAGAGGTTCATTGTAGAGCTCGGTGTGGTTCCTAGTGCATTGGACCCACTAGTCATCTATCGTGACAACATGGGTGCCATCGCCAATGCACAAGAACCAAGGTCACACAAGAGGCTGAAGCATATCAAGCTGAGTTATCATTCGATTCGCGAGTACATCGAAGATGGAGAAGTAAAGATTTGCAAAGTACACACCGATCCGAATGTAGCGGATCCGTTGACTAAAGCTCTCCCTAGGGCAAAGCATGACCAACACCGAGAATGCCATGGGTGTTAGTTACCTTACAATGTAATCTAGATTATTGACTCTAGTGCAAGTGGGAGACTCGTTGGAGATATGCCCAAGAGGCAATAATAAAAGTGGTTATTATATATCTTTATGTTTATGATAAATGTTTATATACCATGCTATAATTGTATTAACCGAAACATTGATACATGTGTGATATGTAAACAACAAAGAGTCCCTAGTAAGCCTCTTAACTAGCTTGTTGATTAATAGATGATTAGTTTCATAATCATAAACATTGGATGTTATTAATAACAAGATTATATCATTATATGAATGATGTAATGGACACACCCAATTAAGCGTAGCATAAGATCACGTCATTAAGTTATTTGCTATAAGCTTTCGTTACATAGTTACCTAGTCCTTATGACCATGAGATCATGTAAATCACTTATACCGGAAAGGTACTTTGATTACATCAAACGCCACTTGCGTAAATGGGTGGTTATAAAGGTGGGATTAAGTATCCGGAAAGTATGAGTTGAGGCATATGGATCAACGGTGGGATTTGTCCATCCCGATGACGGATAGATATACTGCTGGGCCCTCTCGGTAGAATGTCGTCTAATGTCTTGCAAGCATATGAATAAGTTCATAAGAGACCACATACCACGGTACGAGTAAAGAGTACTTGTCAGAGACGAGGTTGAACAAGGTATAGTGTGATACCGATGATCAAACCTCGGACAAGTAAAATATCGCGTGACAAAGGGAATTGGTATCGTATGTGAATGGTTCATTCGATCACTAAAGTCATCGTTGAATATGTGGGAGCCATTATGGATCTCCGGATCCCGCTATTGGTTATTGGTCGGAGTGAGTACTCAACCATGTCCGCATAGTTCGCGAACCGTAGGGTGACACACTTAAAGTTGGATGTTGAAATGGTAGAACTTGAATATGGAATGGAGTTCGAATATTTGTTCGGAGTCCCGGATGAGATCCCGGACATCACGAGGAGTTCGGAATGGTCCGGAGAATAAGATTCATATATAGGATGTCATTTTATGTGAATTAAAATGATTCGGAAGGTTCTATGGAAGGTTCTAGAAGGTTCTAGAAAAGTCCGGAAGAACACACCTAGGAAGGTGGAGTCCACATGGGACTCCACCTCCATGGCCGGCCAACCCTAGTGGGGTGGAGTCCCAAGTGGACTCCCCCATAAGGGGCCGGCCAACCCCCCCATATGGTAGGTGGAATTCCCACCTCTAGTGGGAATCCTAGCTTGGGAAGGTTTCCCACCATATGAAAGGTTTTGGGTTCGGGTCTTATTCGGAGACTTGTAGTCCAACACTTGGGGCTTCCACCTATATAATGAGGGGCATAGGGGAGGGGGCCGGACACACCAAAGCCACCACCTTGGCCGCCCCCTATAGTGGCCGGCCACCCCTCTCCCCAAACCCTAGCGCCCCGCTCCTCCACCATATCCCGCACGCTTAGCGAAGCTCCGCCGGATTTCTCCACCGCCACCGACACCACGCCGTCGTGCTGTCGGATTCAAGAGGAGCTACTACTTCCGCTGCCCGCTGGAACGGGGAGGTGGACGTCGTCTTCATCAACAACCGAACGTGTGACCGAGTACGGAGGTGCTGCCCGTTCGTGGCGCCGTGATCAAGATCTTCTACGCGCTTTTGCAAGCGGCAAGTGATCGTCTACCGCGGCAACAAGAGCCTCATCTTGTAGGCTTTGGAATCTCTTCAAGGGTGAGACTCGATAATCCCCTCGTTGCTACCGTCTTCTAGATTGCATCTTGGCTTGGATTGCGTGTTCGCGATAGGAAAATTTTTGTTTTCTATGCTACGTTATCCTACAAAAGTTAATGCCATTTTACCCTTTTCTAAACTTTTTATGCAAAATAAGTCAAAATTCAACTTTGTTAATTTTCCCTAATAGTAGGTTTCCTAACATACAAGAATCTCAAAAGATTTTATTTTTCAAATTTTCTCTCATTTTCTTTTGTAGTTTATAGAGTTAAAAAAGGCGATCCACGGGGTGGGGGTGGGGGTACGTGGGGAGCAGAAAAAACCTTTAGCACCGGTTCATGCCACGAACCGGTGTTAACGGTCCCGCATGAACCTGTGCTAAAACTCTGACCTCTCGAACCGATGCTATGCAACCTCCAGCCCGAGCCCCTTGGCCGCACCACGTGGAGGACCCTTTAGTCCCGGTTTATAGGTATAGGTCTTTAGTCCCGATTGTGAAGTCTCGGTTGTACAACTATGACTAAAGGTCCAAATGCACCGGGACTAATGCCTCGTTTTCCACTAGTGGGAGTATCTCCTCGTCGAGGGCAAGGACCGTGTTATAAATGCGACAAGCAAATAACGAAGAATGATAAAAGAAAACGCCTACTATTTCGTCGGCGGTAAATGCAACTTATCGTCGGCGCCTACTATTTCGCCGCTGGTAAATGCAACTTATCGACGGCGCCTTCTCCAATTAGCAAACGGTATTTGTTACCACCAGCGCCAAGCCTATTCGCCGGGGCAACGCAAGGTATTTTGAAAATAATTTTTTGATTTTTTCAATTTTTTTAATTTCTCTATTGTCGGATATTTTAATTGTTTGACAGTTTCCACTCTAATATCCAATCACACCCCTATTCTCATGTCAAAGTACATACTCATGGTCAAACTTTCTGGTCGGTCACCCATCCTCACACTGCTCCACCCTTAGCACGCTTAACTTTTTCATTCTTTCCCTAGACGCTTTCAAAACTATGATCGCAACTTCTTAATAATAGTATGCTATGAGTTATATTAACCCTTCGACTTTGATAACACTTGATTTTATTTTTTGAATTTTAAATAATTTTAAAAATAAGCAATAATGATTAAGTAATATTAAGCAACAATAAATTTCAAATAATCTTTATGCATACTTCAATTGTAAATTAAAAAAAAAAATTTAATAAATTTACAAAAATTCAATAAACTTAAAAAATTTCAAAATAATGTGAAACATTCAAAATAATTAAAAACTGACAACAAAATAAATTCTAAAATTAAAAAAACAATTTTCTTATTTTTTGACGAAATCTAAAATCTTCCTGCTTTCATATTTCTATTTGGAATTTTTAAAATCTAAAAATTGGCTAACCAGATAAACCCGGGTGAATTCGGATGTAACTTTTCCCACGATCATTTTGATATATTATATGTTTTTTTTCTAAGTTCGTACGCAAAAGTTAAAGCCTTTTTAATTTGCAACAACCTTTTTTGCAAAAAAATATCAAAATTCAAATTTTCAAATTTTCCCTATAATTTGGTTGCGTCAGTACATGCATGTCAAAGGATTTTGAAATTCAAATTTTTTTTATCATTTTTGTTTATTTATTAGACGTATTTTCTGCGTGGTGGGGGGGGGGGGAGGGGTAGGCATAGGAGGAAAAATTCAGCCCGGGTTACCCCAGCGAAAGCTATCAGTGGGCGCCGGCGGTAAATCCAGGCCGGTTAGCCCACCGTACCTCACCTTACCCCCGGCACCTACGTGCTCGACTCGCCAACGGTAAGACCGCATACCCCCGGCGCCTACGGGCTCCATTCGCCAGCGGTAATGCGAGTCCCATCGGTGGCCTCGCGGCCCAACACTTCGCCGGCGCCTACGTGCTCGATTCGCCAGTGATAATACAGGTATCCCGGTGCCTTCGGTGCGAGCTCGCCGGCGGTAAGGTGAGGCGGCCCTGGAAGGCCTTACCACCGGCATCTTCAAATCGGACTCGCCGGCGGTAAGAAGTGCGGCTATAAGCTAATTTCTAGTAGTGTGAATCTCAATGGCTAATCCGACGGCCCTGCTAGTTATTTCTTGGTCAATTACCAGAAAGCAATGTCGTTGTGCACTTGTGCTCTCGATAGATAGAATAAGAAACTGTTGTCATACAACGACTGCTTACGGCTTACCAGCTCCTAGCACCACCAAGCAATCGATGAACAAAGCGAAAGAGCATGGCCAAAAAAAAAAAAAAACAGAGCTCCATGCAATTAACATGCGACTGCTATGATACTAGTACACCCTATAGCTTCTACACGTCCGCCTTGTGCTCGGGCTTGTGGGTGAACTCGAAGTCGACATGGACGAAGGCGCGCTCCACCTCCGGCAGCTGCTCCAGCTTCTCCTGCAGCGCCTCCCCGATGTCGTGCGCCTGGCTCAGCGGCATGTCCCCTGGGAGCACAACGTCCACCTCCACGAAGTAATGCGTCCCAAATGTATACGCCCTCACGGTGTCGATGTGCCGGATCTCCTCGTGGTGGTTCCAGATCAGGTACGTCAGCTTCGTCAGGTACTCCGCCGGCGCTGACCGCCCGATCAGCGTCCCCACGTTCTCCAGCACCGTCCGCGCCCACGTTGTGATCGTGTACAGCGCGATCTGCAACATTTTGTCCATCACAACAATCTCCATTCAGATTACATTGTAAACTTCAGACATCTCTTGTTTCCACTGTAAATTTTGTATTTTTTGCTCGCTCACCAGTATGGCTCCGACAGGGTCCATCCACCAGTGGAAACGGACGGCGAGGAGCGCGCAGACGAGGCCGACGGAGTTGGTGATCACGTCGAAGAAGTGGTCCTGCGCGTACGCCCTGACGATCTCGTTCTTGAAGGTCCGGCAGTAGAGCATCAGGAAGAACTTCACCACCGCCGCCGACAGCATGCTCCCAACCATCCACAGCTCCTTGTATGTGTCAAACTTCGTGTGCTCCTGCGTGACCAGCTCCCGCCCGGACTCGATCAGCACCTGGAACCCCAGGCAGCCCATCACGGACGCAAACACCACGATGCCCTGCCAATTCCATCAGATGTTCAGCAAATTTAAAGTTTCAGCGCAATTTTCAGTTTAGCATTTTGGGTTTTCAGTTTCAGCAAATACCACTGGCTGCATGCGCCTCTTCCCGATTGGGTAGCTGTACTTGTTGGGCTTCTTCATGGCGTGCGCTGTGAACAAGAGGATGAAGCCTGACAGGAGATCCAATAGCGAGTCCAGTGTCGAGGCAATCACCGCCATCGACACGGTTTCGAAGGAAGCAACAACTTTCCCGGCGAAGAGGATCAAGTTAATTATGTTAGACAGGTTGATGGCCAGACGTTCGCCCTTGGCCAGGCTCGCCAACTCTTCCTAAGAAAATATCAAGTGTAGATAGTGTCAGTACTGCTGTTAACTTGTTTGCAAAACATTCGCATATTGATGGATCTGTACCTCAGTAGGAGCACCAGTCAAGCTACCCAGCTCATTCATGGTCTCCATCTCGCTGAAATCCTTCAGAAGGCTCTCTTGCTTCTCATAGTACTTTGCGATTTTTCGCTGTTTCCCTGAAATGGTTTGACAACGAAGTAAGGAACTGAATTGTCAGAAGAAGAGTCTTGTACTTCACAGAACAAAGAATCAATGAAAGTTGACCGGTTCAATGCTGACGACTTCGACAGGATGATTCTAAAGACGAAGGTGTAAGTACTACAAGATATTTGCTACATCCAAAACCGCAGATGCCGATGCAGACATCACAATATCATGTATGGTGTTCAACATGATTAGGACTGAAGACAACGAGCATTGGTATAAACTGATGTGCATATTATCCATATTTTAACAAATTTGCCATCCCTGAACCTCTACTTCTTTCTCCATTGCAGTTACTGGGATATCTCTGAATTATTAATATAGTATAGTACGTGTGCACTGATTTGCACTAGCGTTTGGTGCTCAACATGGTTAGCACTGAAGACAACGAGGAGATGGTATAAATTGATTTTGAATATTTGCCATATATTTACATATTGCCACCTGGAATGGTAAATATGCATGCCTACCAGACGGAAACTGCATCTGGAGTCAAATTGCTCTCTACTTCTTTGTCTAATGCAGTTACAAGGGATATCTGTGACGCTAACGATAACTTATTTATATACGATAGTACATGTACACTCATTTGCACTAGCACTTGTGGTTAATGGTGACTCTGCCACTCAATCTAGTGGCACAAGACTGTACCGAAATAATCAATCAAACTGATCAGATTGTCCACAAAACTGCAACTTTGTTTGCCTGAACATACCAGACATGTTTATCATAATCAGAAGATCAAAAGGAGTTCCACTTCGCTTTGAATAACATAATATGTGCTCCGTGGGACAAAAGCTAAAAGAGAAGGCAAATAGTGTCGGTTATGTTGCTTATAGCACCATCTTCACTAATGGGCGTGCAGAAGATTAATTTCGTGAATGATTGGCAAGTTCAGCTCCATCCTCAAACATCAATAGGATTTCCCACCAATTAATTCAAGACGAAAAGAAGCCACCACATTCGTATTGCTTCGGGAGACGCTAAGATATCTCTATATATAGTTGATTATGGCGGGTCTAAATTATAACAACCTCGGAATAAATTTTATATCAAAATTTAGGAACTAAACTTTATATATCTACCTAAACATGAAACTATAACTCTGAAACATGTTCAAACCAAATTTGAGCGAAAGTAGCTAGACGGAGAACTAATTGATTTAGTTGCAAATTTTACCAATAACTTTATGGAATGAGTCCTATCGAAGTTCCATCATATTTCGACACTAGTGAAGCCCGTTCGCAGCACGAGGAAAAGAAATCAAACCAGGTGGAATGTATACATTAGTAATTTGGAACTCAGATAAATGTACGCAGTGTACAGTAAATCTAGCTGCGAACGTGAAGGCATCCGTAACCCAGCCAGCCAGAGGTAGCTAGGTACTGTCATACTAATACCTAGACCTAAATTACCGCTAGATTTTCAACCCCGTTTTCTTCTACTGATATGGCTAAACTCTCTTCAGAAAGTAGAAAGTAGTTGAATTTTTAAATTTTGAACCTAGGTCGTTTCATTCTGCTTTTTCTAAGTGGAGATTCAGTCTGCTGTTACAGCTGAACTGTGTGTAGCAAGCAGCTAGCTGAATCTTGCCGTACATTTGCTAGTCAACAAAAGGGCGGTGTAAACTGAATGTTGCGACCGCGCACTGGAGGAAGCTTTTCAGATGTATGTACCAGTAACATCTTCCCACCAGCTTTCCACGAACTGACCGAGCGAGCATATGTATCAGCGACAGGGATCGTATCCAGCACAATACGCACCCAAACACGTCACGATCGCACAGATCGCAAACAAAACAAATGAAGGAGGCGAAGCAAACTAGCAATTCTGCCTCTACATGATGCATGCATGCTAGCAGAGGAAATTAAGCGGGTATGCACCGTGGGAACCGCAGGCCGCGGCGGAGAAGAGCCCAGAGAGGAAGGAAGGCGGCCGACGGTGCAGCCGCTCCGGCATGCGCATGGTGTCGCTGCTGCCCATGGTTAGCCTCCACGCCTCCGTCGCTGGCGGAGCATCGTCTCCTCCTCCTCCACCTCCCCGCTTCCCCGCCGACGACGACATTCTCCGTTGCTCTGTCCCTCTGCGCGCGGTCGATCTATCAAGCTTTTCAAGGAACAAGCCAGCAGCCAAGCTCGACCTCTCGTGGTTGCAGCCACCTTGAGCGTTGTTGGGGGCTACTTGTAGCTGAGACCTCTGAATGAATGTAAACGTGCCGATAGACCCGTTCGGTCGCTCGGTCCGCGTCCTGGTCGTGTCGTGTCGTGTCGTGTTTGATCGTCGTTCTGTTTTGGAAATGGAATCATGACTCACAAGAGAAACGGAAAGACGAAGCCGACTCCTGTCAAACCAAGTAACCTGACAAGTACAACATTAGCCACACACCTTTCTTTCAGTAACCAGATTAAGCAATCTGGCAATCTAGCTATCTCGTACGAAAGCTAGCTAGCTGGCTGCAACGTAGCCGATGGACGGCGACAACTGCCGGATCAGGTCGCCGATGCCAAGTTGCCGACGGCATGAGTTCGCCGTGACGCTGGGAACACGTGTGTGTCGTTCCGTGACGGCACGATGAGGGAGTGACGCTATATCTGGGATCTGTAGACCATAGTTGTCGGGTACAAGCAAGGGCCCTGCTACTGTTTTTACACTGTACCGCCACGCGTTGATACTACTAAGTTTTTCTTGATTTTTATAAATTAGATTTTTTTATTTAGTACATTGATTCTTATCTCTTCTATTTGTACTTACACCTCAGATAGATTTTAAGAAACCTCAACCAGCTTCCAAGGTCGCTCGTGATATTTAAGGAAATAACTAGAATACACGTCCAAACATTAACATATTTGAAGTTCAGCTAAATGCATGGATTTATAAATGAAGGCATGCAATTTTTTTTTCTCAGATCCAGAATACAGTTTAACCGAACTGTTTTAAAATGTATTGACTCACAAAAGAAACAACTAACATGAACTCCACTATATTGCATGTTTCTGATTTAGTGCAAATACAATTTTCATGCTCGAAGATAAAATTACATAATAGAAACAATTGTATCTTGGTTTATTTTTTGAATTATGGTGTGGCTAATTTTTCATTATGCTAGAAAGAAGTAGTGTTTAAGATAGAGAGAACTGGTTATTATTGCACAAGGTTAAAAAGTTTAGTACATAAATAAATGATAGTTTTCCATTTGAACTTGTCAGGGATCAACTAAATTGATGGATTGGTCATTATTAAATATTCCAAGTGAAGGTATGAGGTGGATGTGCAATATATTGAGGGTGTAAGGGCGTCATGTGTACATAGTGACGATTTGGAGAAGTATAAGAGTGGAATCTGTGGTCTTGACAGCATTAGAAAACAAGATTTATTCATGTCACCTAAATTTGTAGCAAAGCTTAATCTTCTCCCAAAGCCCTTTCAATACATCAGTTCTACATTTTCAAATATTTGGGTACTCATGGAAACTAAGGTATGCTTTGTATTTTCACTTACGATGAAACAATTTGAAATGTGTGTTATGCACTCCCTCAAAGGGCTAGCAACTTAAGAGGACGAAACAAACTAGTAATCATATGTCTACGTGCATGCTATCTAGAAAAGGAGAGTACAGTGAAAACAGAATTGTGAAACGAGTATAGTGAAATCAAGTGGGTGATTGTGGTGGGCACGGCAGGAACCGCAGGTGGCGCCATAGAAGAGTCTGGAGAAGAATGAAGGCGGCTGCCGGTGCAGCCGCTCTGGCACGCACATGATGTTGCTGCTGCCTATGTTGAGCTTCCACGCCTTCTCTGGCGGCAGCGCAGCGCCCCCTTCTCCCCTATCCTTTTCCCCGCCGTCGATGACATGGGCAGCTGGTCGATCGATCCAGCTCAACGAGCAAGGGCTACTCGATAGACTGCGCGTCGCCTGGTTTATGACCTGGTTAAGAGCATCTCCAGTCGCGTCCCCCAAACGGCGTTTGGGGGACGGCGGACAAGAAATGGGGAAAATCGCGTCCCAGTCGCGTCCCCCAAAGCTAAATAGCGCCTCATTTTGTGTCCGGCGTCCCCGGTAGAGACTCTAGTATGGAGTCTCTACCGGGGACGCCGGACACAAAATGAGCGCCCACATGCATGCATGCAGCCCCTTGTCCCCACATGCTAGTCTCTTTCCCCACACTTTCTCTCACCTACTTTTCCCTCATGGGTGGTCCCTCTATTAAAATGCATGCATCCGGACGCATGTTGAGGGACGCGGCTGGAAGGGCCTCTTTTGTCATGATTTTTGTCTCTTTTTGTCCGGCGCGGTCCTAAACGTCCCCCAAATCATTTGTGCCGGACGCTTTTTGAGGGACGCGACTGGAGATGCTCTAAGGGTGCTTCTGCTGCCTACTTGTAGGAGAAGATTTTCGCTGAGACATGACCTACGATCCACTCGTGAGCATGTTCCATGTGCTAATCGATCGAGCCGTTGATCTGCACCGCCGTGCTCGATCGGTAGCTGCAGCCTCGGAGGCTCCAGTGTCGTGTTCGATTGTTGTTCTGCTGTGGACGGGGAATCCTGACTTCACTTTCCAGCCGTGCGCCCCCACGAAAACGGAAACACGAAGCCGACTCCCGAAGCTGACACGTACAGCCAGACACCCTTTTGAGCAAAACCAATCTGCCAATGTATCTAGCTACATAGTCCGAAAGATTGCTAGCTGGGCAGCTGACGGACGGTGAGGCAGTGACACTGACAAGTACCGTAGCCGATAGGATCAGGTCGCCAATGAAGTTGCCGACGGGTGACGGCAGCGAACGGGGTCAGGACTCAGGAGTACCCGCGCCGAGATCACGTATTCGTCAGGTACAACCGTACAAGCAAGTACCCTTGCTCTACTTTTTTGCACCGCCGCGGTCTCCGGCTCGATGGAGTTTGGTTCAAAGTATGGGCCACCTTTAAGGTTTTCTTTATAACAAAGAACAGGCGGCCCGGTTCTGTGACTTGCCTACATTATTGCCATATGGGCTTCGAATAGATGTGCCTAATTTAACAAGTCGGTGTCTTAAAAAAAAAGTTCTTCCCCTACAAAGTAACTAGCAATAATTATATTCACATGGATCCGTGATAGAGCCAAGCTCGGCCGCCATAATTATATTCACATGGAAGGAGTACTCCTTGTAATACTGTATTCGTTTTGACGCCATAAACAATGTCTTGTTACTCTATTTTTTGGTGACATGACAATGGTCCTATTTAATTCACATGGATCCGTGATAGAGCCAAGCTCGGCCGCCATTTGGTCACTATCTATGACGACGCTACTAAGACCATCAACTATGTGGTGAAAAAGCAAACCATAGGGCTACATGGTTCGGTTTAACACATAGTAGAGCATCAAACCATGGTGTCAGAGTAGAAAAGTTGATCAAAATGTTGGTTCGATTTAGAGAAACCCATCTTTCAGGAGCATGCACGGAGGTCCACATGGCAGAGAGAAATAGGCTAGCTTTGACGACAGCCGAGGAAGAGACATAAAAACGAATTGCATGGCTAACACACTCATCATGGCGCCACGCAAAATTCGACACTAACATAGCTGCAAACCCACATCGACTCCTAACTCCTGCAACTTTTTCGTTGAATCCGCCCGACATAGTGCATGGTCTAACTTAAAAGCAAAATCACACGGGACAGTACAAGGAGACTTAATGCCAGAAAGAAGCACACAATGTCACAGAAACATAATGGTAACAACACATGTGAGCAAAGGGAGATCACTGAGACTAATCATAGTGGAGAGTAACATAGAGTAGTAACATGTGCATGTTACTACTCTATATTACTACCTCTATAGTGGGCAGTAATTTGTGTGGTATCATGCAAAGTCATATTTATTAAGTTGTAGACTCGTCCTGTCTTGAGAAATGTGATGTTATGGTAACATAGCTAGTTACAACTCAGTCTCTTTCTTCTTTTATTGAAATGTCATAGCACCAAAATGTCTTCAAATGTGTGAGTCACACTAGCTATGAGTAGTCTGAAAGGCCGGCCCTAGGCTACGGTGATAGGTTCCATGACGGCCTAGGGCCCAACCTAGCCAGGTGTCCAACCATGTGCATTATATAGCATTATGGTATATACAGTTTTGGTGTATAATACTAAGGGTTCTTCTTTCAATATGGTTTAATATATAAATAAGACATGTATTACCTGCAAAAAAAAATCTTCCAAACAATTTGGTCACCCGTCGATAAACATCAATATATGGTATACTTTGGTAGTTTCATCTCCCGTCCAACTTATTCAATTGATTTGTCCCAAGAAAGTTATCCAGTTGAATGTATTTCTCTAATGGAGTGTGGAGTGTACACATACGCGACTAGCTTATGACTGTTGGCGTCAGAAACCCACCGGCGGGCAGCGACTGGCCAACACGGTAGAGCCGGGAATGACTAGGGCTGCGGCTGGCCCCAGTCCCTCAGAGCGACGGCCCGCAAAGCCTCCTGGTCGCGCGCCGATGCTGGGTCGCAAGGGCGTGCCACCCGACCTATACCGGTCGGGAAGGTGTGGATGATGCCTCGCTTAGTTTCCTCGCAGGGCACACACGTACACGTTAAATACGAGCCTCGATCGGCTCTCGAGTTGTCCCGTGAATCGGCTCGTGGAGCCGATTCACCCATGATTCGTCCAAGGTGGCCGAATATATGGTGGTCCCGCTGATCAATGTAAAGCGTATGAGATCCACGACGATCTAGGGTTTTCACCGCATAATCGGATCATCCTACTCACGATTGGGCCTCGCGCTCACGCACGGTAAACGTAAGCCAGCCCTAGACAAGGCCTAAAAACCAACACTAGGTTGATCCTCGGAACGTCTCGTCTAGGGGCAGCAAACTACACCCTGCATGCCGCTGGATCCTCCAACCCTTTGTAAGGCCTAACTATTGCAGATATTAAACTAATCCTTGATGAATCAAGGATCGACCATAACGGATCGGATCTACTAAATAAAGACCAAGCGGGGTGCCGCCCCTGCACCCATGATGAGGCACAAGGACGGCTAGACGCGCAAGGGTTGCACTACGTGAGCATATGATGCTAAGAACGATGCTAACCCTAACGCGTCTACGATAACTACGTTGCTCGCCATCAAAAACGCTTCAGTACGAGCAACGCATGAACAACTAGGCAGGCTTGTGCTGCCTAGATCGCGAGATGCGATCTAGGCAGCATGATGCTTACCGAAGGAACCCTCGAGACGAAGGGGTTGGCGATGCGCCGAGATTGGTTTGTGTTGAACGTTGGTTGTTGTTTATTCCATAAACCCTAGGTACATATTTATAGTCCAGGGGACTTTCTAATGTGGGCGTGCACTAAACCGTGCACGAGATAAACTCTAATTTCTAAACTAAGATGCGATCTAATATGTTACAGATACACGGGCGGTTCAGCCCAACTTGGTAAACCAGGCCGATTCACGTATTTCCTTCCATGTATAATCTTCACGTCCATCTTGATCGCGGCCCACCTCTGACTTGGTCAAATTCTGGTGATAACACATGCCCCCCTGGTTTTGGAAATGACATTTCCAAAATCATTACGCTTTTCTCTCGTAGGGTCATGTCGTGGCAGAGCAGAACCGTCGCAGAGTCCTTCATCATGATAACTTGCCTTCTCAACTTCTCCGCACGATTTGACAGTCCTGGCACTACTTCCTCGGAAACTGCTGTGGCATTGAATTTCCACTATATCCCCCTTATTTATCTGCCACGAACAGTTCTCTTCTGCATCTCCTTTGCATTAGCACTCCAAAAGCCCCCCTGCGCCACCATGTCCTCTTCCTCCTCTCGCTTCATCGGATCTTTCCACCCGGTCCTCTTCGTCTCGCGAGCCGACGCCGGAGCCGAACCCGGCGGAGGTCCACGCGGCCAACATCCGCCGCGCCATTGCGGCCGGGGAGGAGTCGGACCATGACTTCTCCATCCGGTCCGAGGACGACCAGACCTCAACGGACGGGGAGAGCGACCTCCGCTTCCTCGCCAACGGGGAATCGGAGGAGGAGAGCGACGACGATCGCTTCTCCTGGGACGACTTCTCCTCCTCCGAGGGGGTGAAGGAGGAGGAAGAGGAGGAGGACGACGACGACAGCTTCTTTGACGAGCCGCCGGCCAAGCGCCATTGCCCCTGGCCGGGGAATCTGAGTGACTTCGACAGCGACGACGACGATGACGAGGAAGATGAGGACAACGAAGGTCCTGCCGGCGGCCGCTGGAGCAGCGACGACGAGCCGGCCGGGAGCAGCGGCCGACAGCGGCGATGACGGCGACGACGAGGGCAGCAACGGCCCGTAGATAGGGCCTTTAGCATAGAATCAGTAGAAGTAGACGGGACAATGTATCCCCTTAGTACTCCCTTTTGAGAGCAATCAGCTCTTCTATGTAAGAAATCTCTCAATGAAGAACTTTCCCCAATCTGATTTTGCCGATTCGTCCCCTTTGCCAATGCGTAACGAGCCGATAGCAACGCATCGGTCCTTCGACATTTACCCTTCCATCCTTCAACTGATGATTTTCTCGAGCGCTCATCATTTTGCGAAGAAGGTTGCGACGAAAGATTAGCCGATGGTACCCCAATCGGCCCCTCAATAGAGCATCTACCAGGCCTGTTGCCCCCCGAGTCTCGGCCAAGGCAACACAGAGACGAGGATGCGCAAATTAGCTGAATGTGCCTGGGCTTGATCATGCAGAGCTAGCCGATTTGCACATAAATCGGCTTCCCCGAGCAGAGAGCCTTCAAGGTGAGCTGCCCCCCGAGCTTCTTCAGTCCGTTTCTAGCGCCTCGCTAGTCAAATCGGCCCCTTTCCTTTGGCGGACCTAATGCAATCCATCCTTGACCTGATCTGCACGTCCAGGCTGCTCTCGGCATTTTTCTTGAAGAGAGGATCCGAGCCCTTACTACTCCCTTGAGGAGTTCTTCCATTAAAATCTCCCTTCGTGCTCCACTGACCCTCTGATCGTAACAGTTATTCCTCTCGAGTCGATGGCCCTGCATCGGCTTTCATATCCTTAAGTCGATGTCTGCTGCATCGGCTGTGCTCAAAAAATTTTGAATTTTTTTCTTTTTGTTAGGCCGATTTGTGTGTCGGCCCCCATATTTGACAGTATTGTCTCCATCTAGGTGCCCCCCGAGCCGATTCTGTCAAGAGAATTTGATGGTATCGGCTCTTCGGGTAATCCCTGTTGGGTCAAACGTTGAGCCCAGGCAGAATGGATGGTGAGGATAATTTTGGCCGATTGCTGGAATCGGCCTCCATGTTGCTTGCTCGGTGAAGGTTTTGTAATATCCCTTCATCAGTTTCGGAGGGCCGATCGCAAGGATCAGCCTCGCCACGTTGCTTATTTACGTAGCCTTGCTACTCGCCCAGGCCGGTAGACAAAACCAGCCCAATCTCTGACTTTATCATGTTGGTGCGCTTGCTGTTGTCCGCCTCGGGTGCGTCGTGTAGTCGTGGAGCTCCACACCTTGCCGGACGCACGAGCACCATGTTTGTGCCAGCCGATGTTTCATCATCGGCTTTCCTTTGCTTGGGGCGCCACACTTTTCGTTGCGGCAATCCCTCCTCATCCAGGGTTCGCTGAACTTTCGCAGCCAGATCAGGTCGTGCCTTCCTCAGCGTGTGCAAGTATAACCTTTCGGCTTCCTCCGGCACCGCGCAATCGCTGAACCCTGCGCTTTTGTGAATGGCTGAGTCCGTCAGGGCACCACCTTGGACGGTGGTACCTGTCTTCTTGTCCCTCGTCTTCCGAATCCTCGATATCCGCCCGGCCGAGGGGACTCAGCGCGTTTGCTCTGTGGTGGGAGAGGCCCTAAACGCTCGAATACGGACATGTTGGCTGCCTCCTTCTTCTTCTGGTTGCATTCTGGGCAGTTGCCGATTGTTGGCAATCGGCTCATTCCTGAATCCCAGCAATATCGGAAGAAAGGGCAGTCCCAGTGCCTGGCGTTGTCATCTTGCTCCCTTGGCTTTTCCGTGGCATGGCGCTCGTGCTCCTCCTCGTTGTGATCGTGCCGACGATATCTTCTGGCTCCTCCAGCCAGACGGTCTCTCTCATCGTCGCCGCCGTGTTGCCGGCGTTGGTCGTACTGACTCACATACTTGTTGAGGAGGTGATCAGAGAGGGGTCATTGATATCTTATGTTCTTCACTTCCCCCTCCGTGACGTAGCGCTTGCCATCCTGACGGAGCCGATCGCATGGAGCGGCCCCTCTCGCGTCCTTGCTCCGAGAGCAGCTGTCCTCATCCCCGTCCTTCTCGCGAGCGGTGTCCAAGCTCTACCATGCTGATGTTGGCTGAGAAATCGGGCTGGCACCCTCTCGAGGTGGGCGAACTCCACCATGTTGACGGCGGGGAAGGGGTGTGTGTCGACCTTCATGGCATACCGGTTAAAAATTAGTCGCCCATTTTCTATCGCCCTCCGGATCCGTTGACGCCACACCCTGCGGTCGTTGGTGGTATGGGAGTACGTGTTATGCCATTTGCGGTATGGCTTTCCGTTCAGCTCCTCGCACCGTAGGAATTTTGTGGCCTTCGGGTACCTTTATGTGCTTCTCCGTGAGTAATAGATCGAAAATCTGCTCCGTTTTAGTCACGTCGAAGTCGAACCCTCTTGGAGGCCCCGGTGGCTTCACCCATTTGCAGGTTACCGGGCCCGCCGCTCGAGTCCACTCAGCCACCGCAACCTCTTGTTCTCCCGTAGCGCCTTCATCTTCGCCTCGCGTCGACCATGGTAACCACGCGTTTGAATTTGTCCCGGTAGACATCCGGGTGGCGCCGTTCATACGCCGACGGCTTCCGCACCATGTGTGCTAATGAAGGGTAGTCCGCTTGGGAGGCCACGTCCTTGATCGATGATGATAGACCCACCACCGCCAACTCGATCGCTTCTTTTTCGCTTACGTGAACCGAATAGCATCGGTTCCTAACGGTCCCGAAGCGCCGGATGTATTCGACACTCGTTTCCCCGCGCTTCGTCGTACTTGTGCTAGATCGGCAATGCCAGCCTCGGAAGCCTCCGAGTGATATTGCTCATGGAACCGCTCTTCCAGCTGCTTCCAAGTCCGGACCGAGTTCGGTGGCAACGAAGTGTACCAACCGCAAGCCGATCCCGTGAGGGACCGTGAGAAGTACCTCACGCGCAGCTCGTCCGATGCTGAGATCATGCCCGACTGCGCCAAATATCGGCTCACATGCTCGATGGAGCTGGAACCCTCCGATCCGCCGAACTTTGTGAAGTCCGGGAGCCGATATTTGGGTGGTAGCGGGATCAATTCGTACTCATTGGGGTACGGCTTGGTATAGCCGATCGCCTTTCTTTTCGGCATCATGCCGAACTGATCTTTAAGGATAGTACAAATCTGATCCGCGGTGATGGCTGCAGGTGCCGAACCCTGAAGGTTCGTCGGAGTGGCGTACTTAACCAGCCATGCTTGTTTTTCCGGTTCTGAGCCAACTGCAGGAGCTGGGCTCTGGAGTTTTGTCGGGGTGGCGTATTTAGCTAGCCACGTCTGCTTCTCGAGCTCTGTCTCCGACGTTCCTCCCGTTGTTCCGAAGTCCCCGCTCGCCGTAACCTGGTTCGAGGGTGCCCGTGTGCTCGCAGTCCGGCACGTATGCACATGCGTATCCGTGCGGGATCTCCTTGGGCGCCTCAGCCAAGAACCGGTAGTCACTAGGGTCACCACCGATCTTGTAGACGACGAATGCCGGTGTAGCCGGCACTTCAGCTGGTGCTGCCAACGCATGTGGCAGCGGAGGACGGGACTGGAGTGGCAACTCTCCTCGATACGTCCCGAGAGCTGGTCCTGACGGAGAGTACTGATGGCTCATGATTTCCTGGATCACGCGAAGAGCGACGCGCTCCAACGTGTTCACCAGGCTCTCAGAGTGGCGGTGCAGCGAGTGAGCCACCATGAAGTTGATCTCCCCGACGCAGCGACCCGGTGCGTTCTTCGGACGGGGTGGACAGGTCCACTCCATCAAGCGCGCCTTCAGGTGTGAACCCCTTCCATCCGATGCCATGGGAGCGGGTCCCGTGGAAAGAGCCGATTAGGTCGGCTTCGAGGGCCGACTTGATCTCGTCGTACTTCTTCTTGAGCTCGCCGGTGAGATCCCCGTACGTGACCGGAGTTTCTTCCGCCGCTTCGATGAAGACGGTATGGTGTCTTTCGCCATCTCTGATGTGGATAGCGAGATGGTTGTCGTTGAAGATTTGTCGTTGAAGATGGTCCCACCGGGCGTGCCAGAATGTGTTGGCGTCAGAAACCCACCGGCGGGCAGCGACTGGCCAACACGGTAGAGCCGGGAATGACTAGGGCTGCGGCTGGCCCCAGTCCCTCAGAGCGACGGCCCGCAAAGCCTCCCCGGTCGCGCGCCGATCGCCGGGTCGCAAGGGCGTGCCACCCGACCTATACCCGGTCGGGAAGGTGTGGATGATGCCTCGCTTAGTTTCCTGCAGGGCACACACGTACACGTTAAATACGAGCCTCGATCGGCTCTCAGGTTGTCTCGTGAATCGGCTCGTGGAGCCGATTCACCCATGATTCGTCCAAGGTGGCCGAATATATGGTGGTCCTGCTTGATCAATGTAAAGCGTATGAGATCCACGACGATCTAGGGTTTTCACCGCATAATCGGATCATCCTACTCACGATTGGGCCTCGCGCTCACGCACGGTAAACGTAAGCCAGCCCTAGACAAGGCCTAAAAACCAACACTAGGTTGATCCTCGGAACGTCCTGTCTAGGGGCAGCAAACTACACCCCGCATGCCGCTGGATCCTCCAACCCTTTGTAAGGCCTAACTATTGCAGATATTAAACTAATCCTTGATGAATCAAGGATCGACCATAACGGATCGGATCTACTAAATAAAGACCAAGCGGGGTGCCGCCCCTGCACCCATGATGAGGCACAAGGACGGCTAGACGCGCAAGGGTTGCACTACGTGAGCATATGATGCTAAGAACGATGCTAACCCTAACGAGTCTACGATAACTACGTTGCTCGCCATCAAAAACGCTTCAGTACGAGCAACGCATGAACAACTAGGCAGGCTTGTGCTGCCTAGATCGCGAGATGCGATCTAGGCAGCATGATGCTTACCGAAGGAACCCTCGAGACGAAGGGGTTGGCGATGCGCCGAGATTGGTTTGTGTTGAACGTTGGTTGTTGTTTATTCCATAAACCCTAGGTACATATTTATAGTCCAGGGGACTTTCTAATGTGGGCGTGCACTAAACCGTGCACGAGATAAACTCTAATTTCTAAACTAAGATGCGATCTAATATGTTACAGATACACGGGCGGTTCAGCCCAACTTGGTAAACCAGGCCGATTCACGTATTTCCTTCCATGTATAATCTTCACGTCCATCTTGATCGCGGCCCACCTCTGACTTGGTCAAATTCTGGTGATAACAATGACTTAGCCGATTTGAGATGGCTAAAGTGTGTGTGCGCCAGATGTTAATCTTGTGTGGCGCATGACGAACGGATAACACACGGGGAATTTCATCATACACATAAGACAAATCAAACAAAAATATAATTATAAATTTCCATGCATATCTATCCCAAGTAATTCTCCTTTACCAAATTCAAAAAATATCAATTTTATAAGAGACGAAAAAGACATGTCGATTTAAAAAAATTTGAGATGCATGATACTATTTCAATACCAAAGTAAAAGTAGGCATGCAATTTCAATTGATTGTCCTTGTCCATGAGTGGACTAGTAAACTTGCAATTCAACATTCAGAGGACAAATCCCTCATAGATATTTTGTATATTCTGGAATTTTTTATTAGTACATTGATTGATATCTCTTCTACTTATTTATACGACAACTAGAGATCCATAATGATATTTAAGTATATTAGAATATACATACACACATACATGTATTTGCAGTCCAACTTAGTGGCAATAATTTACCAGGGAAGACATGTGTTTTTCGCTATCAAGATTAATATAATTTAATCAAAGAACTTTAACAATTTGTGCCTCAAAAGAAAGAATTAACTTAATTTCTGGAGTAACATATAATTTATATTTATCTCAGCTGCAATTTCCATGCTCGAATATAAAGTTACATAATAAAAATGACAATATCTTGGTATGATTATTTTATTATGGTGTGATAAATATCCTAGCGACAATAGAAAAACAATAATCGGTAAAATCAGATATGGAGAAAATGAGAGAATTTGTTGTACTTGCAAAAGGTTAAAATGTTTTGTATAAATAAATGATGTTTTTCCATGTTAACTAGTCATGCCCAAATAAATTAATGGATTGACCATATTTTTCTGTGAAAATGGAAAGTATGAAATTGTTGGGAGCCGTTGGCATGCTGAAAGGAGTTGGCTGTAGAGGAGTTGTTTACCTCGAGGGGAAAGTTAAATTAGAATCATTCACGAATGAAAGAACGACAATTTTTTTGTTGTGGTATGTTATCACATATATGATCTTAATATAACATTCAACCACAAAAAACACTTACACACCATTTCAGTTTATTAGATTTACACTTTGGGACATTTAAGCACCCGTGCAACATAAATAAACAATTTATAGATAAAAACGTATACGATTTTTTGACTAGACCACATACGAGTTTAGGTACTTAGGTTGGACATAATAAAAAAGAATATTTTGCTTATGTTTTCTTCCAAAAAAAATATGTGGAGTTATTAATCCATATTTTAAGATGTTGGATCAAAATAGTTGTAAGCGATAGTGGGTATCCACCGGTAGATCCTATCAGATGCGATAACCGGTAAGTATTGCATGCATTTTGAATATAAGTTACAAATTAATTACATTGGTGTATGCTGTTATTTCGAATTATTCTAGCTAATGCTATTGATTAGTTTGGATATTCACGCATACATGATTTTATATTTAGCTCGTTTATAGTGTCTTGTAGTGGCGTATTACTTGTGTTGCTCTTGTTTAACATTGGGATGACTGCAATACTTGTTGATTTATTATTTAATTATTTTACATAGTTTATCTTGTTGAAAACGCAATAACATGTGTTATTAATTTAGTGTTCTACACCACATTGTCATCTTGTGTGCTCTTCAAATTAGGCTTGACTATGTTTTGTGTACATGTTTGGTTTTCTGATTAGAAAATTCATAGTTCAACACCATTGGTGAATCCCAAATTAAGTAGTACCTATGATCTTATTACCAAAACATTTTTTAATATAACAGGTTGAAGTTTTAAATAACCTGATCATAACCTAACTAGGAAAAGTTATAATATTTCATTGCAAGTAAATATTTTTCACATGATCTTCTATGAAAACTCTTCATAAAATTGTATAACACGTTTCATCACGAATATATTCATGACATCATGAAAGCGTATCACTCGTTCCTCTGCAGAAATTTATCAATAAGATGTCTTACAACGTTCGTGACAACCATAATGTTTTAAACACATTCTTGTATGTTGATTTTTTATGAAAATGCAACACACGTCTCATTGTGAGCATTTTCAACGCAAAACGTGTGTCACGTGAAAAAATTATCAATCATGTCTTACACACATTGCTAGTTTTGTTGAGTTATAGATAGTATGAGTTGTCATGAGGCTCTTTTAGGGAAAAGGAAGCTTATTGCTATTTTGTGTTGAGTTAATTATAAGTGCTACTCCCTCCTGTCCATATTAATTGGCTCAACTTGTCTAGACTCTAGACATAGATGTATCTAGTCAACAAACACATCTAGATACATTCATATCTAAACAAAGTTGAGTCAATTAATTTAAATCGGAGGGAGTAGTAGATATGTATGCGACTATGCCAATAACAAGAAATCCGTATATAATTAGCGTAAATATTTGAGTTGGATATACAAGTTATTCACAGGTGCTTGTGTTATAGTACGAGAATGATGTTTTGTTACTAGCATGAATATTTGATTATACAAGATCATATCGGCAACATGTAAAATTATTAGAGAAATACTCCTTTAATGCTGAAATACTCTACATTTTAGGCTAAAAATTTATTCTGAAATACTCTACATTCTAGTTTTTAGTTAAAAAACGGAGAAAATAAAGTGGTTCTCCTTTATCTATTGGATATCACTATTTACAATGTAGTTTGAATTAATTATTTACCTATTTAAATAGTACTAATAAATTTAGTACTAATGTGACTGATTTTTTCTACAATGTAGACTAAAACAGAACGGGTATGCGTCATGTGATCACCATTAGTTAACAGTATAACTCAACCAGCTAGGACTCCTCACACCGATTAGGCGCTTCTCACCGTCCGATGTCACCTATGTACAGTCCAGATCTTCCTAGATGGCAGAAAGGCCGTTGTGACCCGTTCGCTCAGTCAATTCGCGCAGAATGGGCCCATCTAACGTTGCTGGACTGCTTCTCCGCAAATTGAGTTGGCCATTTTCTCCTTAACCGGGCCGAAAATACCTCAAACCTTCCAGTAATACTTTGTGGCCCGCTTACGCTCTTCCTCTTCCTGTACCATTGGCTCGATCAATCCAATTGATATTCTTCAGAAAAAGTTATTGATCGAGGATAAGAGATGGTATGCCGGCCAATGCGGAGATGTAGGCGTCGCTGATTTGTCCTTAGCTACCTTTTTTTTTTAAGGAATTTGGATTTTGCCAGCTGATGCGGAAGCGAGAAGCGAAAAGTCTTGCCACCGAAGCGTCGCGGATGAAGCATTAAAACATCCGTTTCTCATTGCCTTTAATGGATTTTGATGAGGTGCGCCACTCGCCGGCCATGTATTGTGGAGATACTTTACTTCCTCACAATCGCTGCTTATTCCCATCTATATATTGTTCATCTTTTGGGTAGATTCTCGGGCCCGACAGTCCTCTCTTCCTTCCAGCGATTCTATTTTGTTCAATTTTAAGGTGCTAATCGGTGGATGTTTTCATTCTAATTCCGGTAAGTTTCTTCAAGAAGTTCCTAGGTCATGTTGGATCAGGGAATTATTGACCTAATAGCTCGCTATGGCCACGGTGCCCTCTGGCTCTCCTGGCAGCCTCCCTGAGCTTTCTCTCTTTCTCATATTTTTCAGGCGTTCAGCACAATTCTGGGTACCCGAACGATTCATGACCAGTTTTCTGGTCAGCTTGTGGACTTAATTTAGTCCCATGGTTTCTCATACCCTTTGTTGCTTCATATGTACCAACTGCTTCTCATGTATACTTGCCTGTAGTCTTTATGTTGCTTATTTTTTGTTGAGATGCTGGACTGCAGATTTGCTTTTGCCACTAGAATGGCATATTTTTTCGGATTCCATTTATTCAGTTGCGGTCGATAAAACAGGCGCAATGGGAGATTAACAACTAGGTATTGTTATGCTGTCACACTTCCTGCTAGAGTGTGCTTGAATCGGATAAAATGCATGTTTAACAACCTTTGTTTCCGGTGAGTTACCTTGGTTCATTGATCAGGTTTTAGTTGTTTTCATCTGAGACACAGGACCCCGCTCTAACTATGACTTCTATAGTGCATGGATGTATCATGAAATACTTTTAACTTCATTGTCTCATCTTTTATACAGTATTACTTTCAGATTTGAACTTTTGTAGTTTTGGTCGCCTCTTAGACCATTGTCGACTGTAATTTGTGTTTAGTTTGTTATAGCGTCTCTTCTGATTGCACTAAAACTACCTCTGCTTGCTAATATGATTTTTTTACACATTCCATGTTTACAGGTTGATCTATTATTTTTTCTGGTGAAATAGCAATGAGATTCAGAGATAAGAGTTGAGCTTTGAGGAACAAGCCCTTGCTAGCTGCATGCATATTTTGGGAATTTAACCAAACTTCACTGTTCTATCCGATCTTCTCAAGCATCTCTAGATTTTATCATACCACTTGAGATGATTTTCTTTGTTTTATTTCAAGCTATTTGGCCTTGCATAGTGAGCATTGTACAATTTACTCTAAGTCTGCATGATAGAAAAAAATTAATGTAGTGTATTATTCATTTGTTCCGGTTAGTAAATAGTTACATACTGATATACAAGCTTTACAACCTAATATAAATCATCTTAATATTGTTGTGTATTTTTTGTTTTGTTTAATTGAACAGTAATTATACTTTTTGTGCCTTCTGAAGATAATATGTGCATATCAGCTCCCAGAAAATAGCAAAAAGTATCAATTAAATTATCAGGTGATATAGCGAGTATTATTCATGGTGGTCTCCATGCAAGTTACTATTACATGTTAGAACTGACGCCTAGGATGTGTCTGGACTCTGGACAATGACAAATTCCAGGCGTCCTCCCTTTCAGTATGCAACTATATTTGGTATGGTTGATTCACATTATGTATGTTACATTGTTACTACCTCCGTTTCAAGGAATAAGGCGCACGCGTATTTCAAGACGAACTTTGACCATAAAAATTGAGCAACAAAATCTTGATTATATTATATGTAATTAGTATCGTTGGATTCATATTGAAAAGAACTTTTTAATGATATTAATTTCATACAAGCAATGTTTGTCAATTTAAAGTAATTCTTGGTCAAACAAAAAGCACGTAAAACGAGGACGCCTTATTCCTTGAAACGGAGGTAGTACTAGCTAGGGAACGACTCGTTCTACATCGGGGAAGGGATTTTACTTTTTCAATCATGTTGTACAAGTGTTGGTGCTTGCCCGTGTTACACCCACCTGATCCTGATGAGGTTTATGGTTTCGTCCCACCACATTATATCTTTGAAACTGATCACCAATCAATACATACGTGTAAATTTATGCAAATGTAATTCCTACATTTCGTTTAAATATATCTATAGTTCCTATCATTCTAAAAGTTATTATAAAAATGGTCGGGCGCGGCAACGCGCGCCAACATGGTCTAGTATACTAGAAAGGTGAATCGCTCACATGGACGCTGAGCTCTGTGACAGACAGCTAAGTTAGTGATACACGAACCGAGACCGACACAATCAATAATGTAATCCCGATTTCACTCTCGTCGGAACCTGGAAGGCGACGGGTTCTTGGAAATTTCAGTTGGTTAGTCAGTGAGACGGTGTCCATTTGTGAGCGAGCAGCTCTGCATGCGTCACAGGTGGACAGTGGCTCGATGGGTTGCTTTCCAAGTTTCCATCCGGTGAGCACGAGCACGCGTTCTGGTTTTTCTTGTGATCGTGAGGCTACAGCGTAGAAAAGAGTCTCAGCGTTCACAAGACACATAGTATGCCCTTGTTCGTGTCGTTTAACAAACTATTGTATATATATAGTAGCGTAGGTCACTCTCTGGACAAGGCGCGACAAGACTATATTTCATCGATTGAAACGAACAGGGAAAAACAGACCAGATGTGTCGGCAGGCTATTTCGTTTCATAACTATGATAGTGTTTTCTGAGCAGGAAAATATAAGGCTAAGGAATTACAGAGGTAGGGATCCCAGAAATTTCATTGCTATTCCGTTGAACCTACTTGGGAACAATGATTGAAACGGGGGTTTTGCTTCTGTGTCCTCCTCTCCGAACTTTGGCTCGTATGAATAGTCAATACTTCTTCGTAAGCTAACTTACTTTAGTGGTGGATGAGACGACGAAGGACACTGAAGCACACCTCCTGGAACACGGAAGCAGTGCGACGGACAGAGGATTGTCCGGCCGGCCGACCGTGGCACTGGCGTGGACGCCACTGAAGAGAGCGCTATGGTCGGTGCACGGTGAGTCGATCGGTGCACGGTCGGTAAAGGGAATGGGAACATCGTCATCAGGCAGTACTAGTTCTTATATAATTGAACTATAATCATATCATGATTGGTGAACTTAATCACGACTGAAGCAGCCAAGATTGCTAGGGAACGAATCATCGAAGAAGCGGTCCAACTCGTCTCACATCGATGGAAACAAAATAAAGGAGGTATGCTTGAATGGAACGGGATGTGCTAGAAGCGTGCAAGGCGGATCAACTACTTGTAACTTAACTGAAAAGCGCACGCGCGCACACGATCGAGAGAAGGCGAGTAATGTGAGTACAGAGACGTGGAGCAAGAGCAGGCAAACGAAGATATGTACCTTGGCCACGGTGGAAGACGGCGGTGGAGAAGGGCGGCTCCTTGGGCCGCTCGGGGATCTGGAAGTCGCTCACGTTCAGCCGCCACGCCGCCGCCGCCGGCCGATGCTCCTCCCCCATGCCAACCGACGGTCGAAGACGACGACGGCGGTGGGAGATCGACTGCTAGCAATGCGTGCAAGTATGCAACCGCAACACACAATGGAAGATGGCTTCGGTTGCGCTTGGTTTTGAGAGGTGCACTAGCCGCACTAGAGGGCAAACGCTTGACGGGAATGGAGAGGCGCGGGCAGAGAGAAGACCGATGTGGTGGAGCGGTTGCGACTTGTGACGACCTGTGATGACTCGTGACGACTCGATCGTGTGTGATTGGGTAATGTGACGGACGGATTGGTTGTCTCCTTTTTATCCTGAATCAACGTCGGTCGGTCGGTGCAACGGAACGGAGGCTACGATGTGGGAGATGACGCGGACTGGGGAGGAGCGACGTGCTTGGCGTCGCGCGCCCTGTCACTTCGCGTTGCATGCCATGCGCGCACGATGTGTTGCGGCTCTTGTTCTTGGCGTCCGTCTTCACGGCAATGCGCCGCGCAGAAAGTGAGATTTCTGTTTCTTTGAAGATCTTACAAAAGTGAGACGAGTCACCTCAGACAGACAACAATGCTTTTGTGCCGAATGCTGGGCATGACCAAGACTGGACTGTCCCTCCCTTCCGATTTTCTTTTGGAAGATAATTTTAAAAAAAAATAACTGCGGGCCTCCTTGTCGATTTGCATTTACAAATCGCTGGTTCTACAAACTTCCCTATCTAGTAATTAAGCTGATACATTTCTTAGTCGACAGTACTGAAGAAAAAACACAAGGGCCGAGCCAACCGGAAACAAAAAGTTGTTTCCAAGTCGATATGGCCGCACATACTAAAACCCTAGTTAGAGTTGCACAAATTACTACGAGTAAATTCTTAATTATAGGCAAAACCGTGCCGTTGGCTACCCAAACAATTCTAAAACCAAAGTTGCGTACATGTCAAAATTGTGTCACTGCCCTGTTTGATCACAAATCAACCGTCATGATGGCCAACTTACAGATAGGTATTTCATGGAAAGTTTGTAGATATACAAACATAAAAAAAAATACCGGTGACGGATCAAACATCAAACTCCTAAGGTTTATCATGTTTCATGAAGTAGGACAATTGATGGACAGTGATGTGCTTCCGCTCGTGGTTGTCATCGTTCTGTGGCTGTGATCTTTCTACAACAAAACTAATCTACTAAATACTAGCATCTATAGCCCGTCGATTCTAAGTAGACATCTAAAGACAGATGTTGATTAGCATAGACGCTAAGTGATTAAAAAAGGTAGCTCTAAGATCAATTATCATGGTAGCACCAAAAAAAGATAAGGGTTAATTTTCCGCTTATACCTATCCAAAATGACCCTATTTTACCAAATATAAATCAATCATTTCTATAAGAGTGTAGATCAAACACGAAAAAAAAGGTCCATTTTATACGAGTTGAGGCAAATGATACTATTTCGATGTCAAGTGCAAAGCAAGCTGGGATATCAGATTTTTTCAATAAATTAATATATTACTGCAACAACGGAATGTCCTAAAAACATTATGAATGCACACATCCCTATTACAAAAACCACGAACACAAGAAAAACAAAACATCCTGCAATGGAAATCAGACCTCATAGATACAACACAAACCACCACCAAGAAAACAACCATAGTCGATGCTCGCAAAACAATGCCGTCAACAAGGTCGTTGCCAGGCACAACCAATTAAGGTCAGACATTGGGTTTTCACTTTGGAGCAAGTCCTTTCAAAACAATTCCTTCAATAAAACCATTGCTAGACACACACACCTTTGTATTTCACCCTGAAAGATAAGATCCAGGACTCCACGTGTGATGCCGTCCCCGCTTGCCAATATCGCAGCTGCAAGTCAAGAACTACCACACAAGGTCTTCATCGCCACCCATGATGGCCACAGACAACGAAGCTTCATGTCACTCCATCCTGAAGCCGCAAAGGTAGAAATATGGGAACAGACGGCCGAATCTCATTTGATCCAGCAATCTGTTGGCAACTTGTGCACAATGGAGATTCCCGGCAGAGCCTTCCGGAAATCGTCACTGGACAGATCAATGAGATTCATCAACGAGCAGAGCAGCGTCCTGGCGCAAGAAGACCCAAAGGACCACCCCTTTATTGGGCAGATCGACATGCCCCAACATCGCCGCCCACCGACTGACCCCCTCCAGCAGAAGAGGAGGCAAGCCCAAACACGAACCACTCGCACGTGTCAGCCCGCTGGTCTCCGCCCCGAGCAAGAGGCCTAGCAAGACACCACAGCAAGGCTTGCAGCGCACACCATGCTGCCTCCCCACGCACCTCGGGGCGACCAGCGGCCGCGCCGATGGTGGATCTAGGCGGGGACCTATAACTATAGTTGTCGCCTCCACCCCATGCACGAGCGCCTAAGGGAATCCGCCTCCGCCACACGACCAGGGCATTGCCCAGCTCGTGGGCCGAATAAATCGACACGTGCGGACACCATGTCCAATGAAATGTCGCCGCCACCGCACGACAAGGGGCGCCTCCCTAGCCGACACACACAGATGACCACAGGAACCGTCCCAAGCTAGTACCAGCGATATGTTGCCACGATGCAACCCCCCGCACCTATGCTGCTAGACCCACTACCACTGCGGCTCTCGTCGGCGACATCAATGGTCGGGGAGGCCATCCGGGGCCTTGGTTGTTTTGGTGGCGCTAGGGTTTCGCCCCGGTGTCACCTAGGGGGACGACACGAGAGCGAGGTCTGGGTGTGGGGTCTGAAAGACATGGGATAGATGATTATCTTTGCCCATCAGTGCACATGTAAACTTGGGATGCCACAAGTAGATATTTAATTTATATATTCTAGAGTTTTTATTTAGAACATTGATTGATATCTTTTATATTAAATTGCACCTCACTTAGAGATCGTTCATTATATTTAAATAAACTAGAATACACATCTATACGTACATATATTTGCAAGTCAGCTAAGTGGCAACAATTTGCCGGTGAAGATCTAGGATCAAGAAGAATACAACTAAATCAAAGAATTGTTAAAAAAAAAGAGCCTGAAAAATAAATGGCTTACATAATTTACAGTGAAATATGCACTTCAGAATTAGTACACGTGAGATCTGAAAAACCAAAGAATTGGTATGAGTGCAATTTCCATGATTGAAGATAAAATTACACAATAAAAACGAATATATCTTTTGTTGATTGTTTTATTATGGTGTTGCTAATTTTCTAGTGACAACATAAAACATTAGTGGCTAATATAATGAATAGAGAAATGTATAGTAATTGCAAAAGGTTAAAATGTTTAGTATAAACAAATGATCTTTCCTCATTTTAACTCACCATGGGCTCACTAAATCAATAATGGATATGTCATGTCTTCATGTAACAACAGAAAGTGTGACCAGTATAAAGTATTTGATAAAAAATTAATAAAATAAAAAAGGAGGAGAATCTAGGGGCTGCAAGAGAATGCGGCAATAATGAGTTTTCAGGCCACATACATCAAAAACAAACATTAGTGTCCTGGGGGCACCTTTTTCAGTTTACGGATGAACCCCGACCCACGGGAGTAGCTGCGCACCCCTTCATCGTCCGGCAAGTACCCAATAAGTCAAACCTTGTTTACCACCCCCGTGTGTCCTTATAACGCATTACAAACAAACTTAACGATAATCATGGTTTCTTTCCTGTCTACGAAAAAAAAGCAATTCTTCCCCGCTGCAGACCCTTGTCGTTCCTCGCGACCGGCGACGGAGCCGGTGCTCGTGCCTCCATCGCCTCTCTCCCAAGCAACCTTCATCACCCCTCTCCAAAGCGCCCTGCACCTCCATTCCCCCTCTCTCGAGCGCCTAGATGGCCATAGCATCGGACGCATCACGTGCACACGAGAAGAGGCCGCAGCGTCCCCATGTCGGGGAGACCAGTGGTGGCGCCATCGAGGTCTCAACGGCGGCGCAGCGTGCCGTGGTTCAGCGGAGATATCCTGTAGACTTCGATTTGGCCTCTGACCCTCACCTCCCTCCCAGATTCGGTCGAACCGGGCCCTCCCGTTCGATGTGCAGGTCCTATCCCGTTCTTCTGGCCTGGCTGCGCACGCAAGCGTTGATGGAGACGCGGGAGCGGGGCAAGGGCGGCTTGGTGGTGGGGCAAGGGCTGACATAGGCATGCCAAATAGGCCTGCCGGATAAAGTACCCAAGGTTATCTAGAGGCCCACGACCCAAAGCTTTCAAGGCCCAGAAGCCCAGAGAATCTCGATAAGAAATATAGAGTTGTATTAGGAATCACAAATCATGTAACAATACAGGAGAGTCTCGGATGGCCTCTTGGAGTTTGTAACTTGTACAACACGAAATCCCTCGGCTCTTCCTCCTATATAAAGGGGAGCCGAGGGGAGAGAAAATCATGAATTCATTGTCAACAGAAACCATCATAGCTTTAGTCGAAACACCTTTGTCGGCTGAAACCTTCGAGATCTACTTGCCCTCTACTTCTTACGAAACCCAAGTCTACAATCTGTAGGCATTGACAAGTTAATACCTTGTCAAGGGCGGCTCGGTGGCTGGCGTTGTTCGTTCTCAGGAGCGGTCAAGAGCGTCGGTGGCTGTCGAGTGCTCTCGCTCACCGCCGGCGACGGCCCACTCCGGATCCCCCGGCCGCTCCTTGTCGAGTGAGCTCCTCTGCTCTGCTCAGCCCATGCAGAAGAATGTTATCACCGGAATTTGGTCAAGTCAGAGGTGGGCCGCGATCAAGATGAACTTGATGATTTATGCGTGGAGAGAGATGCGAATCGGCCTTGTTTACCAAGTTTGGGCTAGTTAGCCCGTGTATCTTTATAGTAGGTTATGTAGAAGTTAGAATTTATCTCGTGCACGGTTTAGTGCACGCCCACATTAGAAAGTCCCCTGGACTATAAATATGTACCTAGGGTTTATGGAATAAACAACAACCAACGTTCAACACAAATCAATCTCGGCGCATCGCCAACCCCTTCGTCTCAAGGGTTTCTCCGGTAAGCACCATGCTGCCTAGATCGCATCTTGCGATCTAGGCAGCACGAGCCTGCCCACGTTGTTCATGCGTTGCTCGTGCTGAAGCCTTTTTGATGGCGAGCAACGTAGTTATCATAGATGTGTTAGGGTTAGCATTGTTCTTAGTATCATATGCTGTCGTAGTGCAACCCTTGCGCATCTAGCCGTCCTTGTACCTCATCATGGGTGCAGGGGCGGCACCCCGCTTGATCGTTATTTAGTAGATCTGATCCGTTACGATCGCTCCTTGATTCATCAAGGATTAGTTTAATATCTGCAATAGTTAGGCCTTACAAAGGGTTGGAGGATCCAGCGGCGTGTAGGGTGTAGTTTGCTGGCCCTAGACAGGACGTTCCGAGGATCAACCTCGTGTTGGTTTTTTGGCCTTGTCTAGGTTTGGCTCACGATCACCGTGCGCGAGCGCGAGGCCCAATCGTGAGTAGGATGATCCGATTATGCGGTGAAAACCCTAGATCGTCGTGGATCTCATATGCTTTATCTTGATCAAGCGGGACCACCATATATTCGGCCACCTTGGACGAATCATGGGTGGATCGGCTCCATGAGCCGATTCACGAGACAACTCGAGAGCCGATCGAGGCTCGTATTTAACGTGTACGTGTGTGCCCTGCAGGAAACTAAGCGAGGTACCATCCACACCTTCCTGACCAGGTATAGGTCAGGTGGCACGCCCTTGCAATTTGCATCGGCGCGCGGCCAGGAGGCTTTGCGGGCCGTCGCTCTGAGGGACTGGGGCCAGCCGCAGCCCTAGTTGTTCCGGCTCTACGGTGTTGACCAGTCACTGCCCGCCGGTGGGTTTCTGACGTCAACACATTCTGGCACGCCCGGTGGGACAATCTTCAACATCCACCACATCGCCATCTACATCTGAGATGGCGGAAAGCACTCCGGTCAAGTACGAGGACCTGGCTGACAAGCTCCAGAAGAAGCATAACAAGGTCAAAGCGGTCCTCGGAACCGAACTCGTCGGCTTCTGTGGGAAGACCCGTTCGCACGGCATCAAGCTCGACGGGGACGCATGTCCGTTGCCTGGTGTCAACATGGTCGATCGCAGCCACTCTTTAAGAGAACCAGGGTTCTCTTTCGATGCCAATATGGCGGGGTTCGTGATTCGCCATGACGCGGACAAAGCAGAGAGCAGCCACGCTCGTGGCAAAGAAAAAGAGGAGGCCGTTCCGCGTGGACGGCCCCAAGACGGCGAAAAACGGTGCCTGACTGAGGAGGAGGTGAGGGACATACGGCGTCCACGCCCATCATCCAAGCATCTCCTCAGCAAATATGAACAGCAATACGACCGACGTCGCCGCTACGACGAAGACGATAAAAGAAGTCATCGGTCCGATGCAGAGGACGGGAGGTACCGTCAGCGTGACGGAGGCAACGACGGGTACGAACGTCACGCCAGGAGAGGGTCAAGGGAGCCGGACAACGTGGATAGGCACTGGGACTGCCCCTTCTTCAGACACTGCTGGGATTCCGGAATGAGCCGATTGCCAACGATCGGCAATTGCCCAGAATGTAAACAAAAGAAGAAGGGTACAGCTAAGGTGTCCGTGTTCGAGCATCTAGGGCCTCTCCCGCCTTGGAGCGAGCATGCTGAGTCCATTCAGATGGAAGATCGCGAGGAGCTAGAGGACGGTGATGAAGAAGACAAGTATCATCGGCCAAGATGGTGTCCTGATGGGCTCAGCCACTCCCAAAAACGAAGGGTTCAGCGACTACGTGCGTTAGAAGAAGCCGAAAGGTTATATCTGCACGCGTTGAGGAAAGCACGGCCTGACCTGGCCGCCAAAATTCAGCGAACCCTGGATGAGGAAGGTCGGCCACAAAGAAAAGAGTGGCGCCCTAAGCAAAGGAAAGCCGATGATGAAACATCGGCTGGCACAAACATGGTCTTCATCCTTCCTGCGGAATTTAGCGCTCCAAGATTATATGAAGCACCTGTGGCACAATTGGACTGCGGCCCACGGCCGGTCATCTTCGAGAAGCCGCGAGAAAGGAGTTACAGGCATCTGAAGGCCCTGTACTTACGAGGTTACATCAATGGGCAGCTCGTCAATAAGATGTTGGTGGACACCGGAGCGGCAGTCAACATTATGCCATACTCCATGCTACGGCGGTTGGGACGCTCCAGCTCGGATTTAATCAAAACCAATGTGACATTGAGCGATTTCAACGGCCAAGCATCTGACGCACAAGGTGTTCTAAACGTGGATCTGACCGTAGGAAGGAAGACTATCCCTACGACATTCTTCGTTGTCGACAGCAAAAGCACCTATGCTGTAATATTAGGGAGAGATTGGATCCACGCCAACTGTTGCATCCCATCCACGATGCACCAATGCCTAATACAGTGGGATGGAGATGAAGTGGAGGTCGTCCACGCCGATGATTCAGCCGAGATTTCAACAGCCGGCATGGGCATTTGGGAGGCATCAGGTCAAGAACCGCTCTCGGGCATCAATTTGGACGACTGCGAACGCATCGATGTGACAAAGAACGGCGTAAGGCTGGTTCTATCCACTGGGCTGACCGTATAACGAGAACAACATCGATGGACAAATGTGTTGAGGCTGATCCTTGCGATCGGCCCCAAAAATTTGTGGAGGAACATTATAAGACCTTCACCGAGCAAGCAACGTGGAGGCCGATTCCAGCAATCGGCCAAAATTATCCCCACCATCTTTTTTGCCTGGGATCGGCATTTGACCCAGCAGGGACTACCTAAAGAGCCGATACCATCAATTCTCTTGACAGAGTCGGCTCGGGGGGGGGGGATGATGGATTAAATACATATGAGACAAGCATTGGGGCCGACGCACAAGTCGGCCGTGGAAAAATTGAAATTTTTTTAGCACAGCCGATGCGCAGACATCGACTCAAGGAATACAACTGTTGCAAATGGAAGCTCAGGGCCACTTTAGTTGGCAGGTTACTCTCATCAGGGCGACGGTCAGCCAAATGATCAGGGCGACAATCTCAGCAACACTCTCGTCAAAAAGCTCCCGCGTTGAACCAAAGAAGCTCGGGGGGCAACTCACCCTGAAGGTTCTTTGCTCTTGAGATCCGATCTGGTTTGAATCGGTTGGTTGCTGCATTACAGCTTGGGGACTCACAAAAGAGTTGGAGAACCGCTACATGTGGGGGGCCTTTTAGTTCAAGGGGAGGTTGATCTTTCTAAGCCTTGTTTGGTTGCATCGGCTCTTTGGACAGAAGTTTTTTCTGCTACATTGATGAAAGCTGAAGAAGCTCGGAGGGCAGTTTGCTCTGGAATACCATGAGAAGCCGATTTCGTTCGGATCGGCTGTTTCTGTAGTATAACGAGGAAGCCGATGCTGACGTACCTGGTTGGCTCATTACGGTTCTCACCTTGACTGAGGCTCGGGGGGCAACTCGCCCTGAGAGGTCTTTCGTTCTGAGGAGCCAATCTTGTTGGAATCGGCTGTATTACAGTTGGGTCAAAGGTGGCGAATTCTTACAGAATAAAACCACTAATTCGAAGAGGAAGCCGTTATAATCGACAGGCTTTGGACCAGTTTGTCGCTGCAAAGAACAGAGCGTCGCAAGAAAGACGTAAGCGGTCAAGATTTGCAGCAGTAGTCCTGAAATTCTCCTGAAAGCGTTGACTCTAGAGTCTTGCCGATTTAAGCTAACAATAAGCTCAGGGGGTTTGGTCCTGATCGATGGGAATCTTAGGTCTGAATTGATCTATCATCGGCTCATGGAGCATGGGTCAGGATAGCAGTCGGCAAAGCTGGATTGGGAAGAACTGGCTAAATTAGCATACAAGGAATCGGCGAAATCAGATTAAGGAGAATTCTTCATTGATAGCCAGATTCTTACATAAAGAGCTAAATTTGCTCTGAAAAGGAGGTGCTAGGGGCTACAGTGCCCTATTTACTACTGCGGATCCTGATCTAAGGATCCCATCTATGGGCCATTGCTGCCCTCGTCGTCGCCGTCATCACCGCTGTCGGCGCTGCTCCCTGCCGGCTCTTCGTCGCTGCTCCAGCGGCCGCCGGCGGGGCATTCATTGTCTTCATCCTCCTCGTCAGCGTCGTCGTCGCTGTCGAAGTCGCTAAGGTTCCCCGGCCAGGGGCAAAATCGTTTGGCCGGGGGCTCGTCGGAGGAACTGCTCTCCTCCTCCTCCTCCTCCTCCTCGGAGGTGGTGAAGTCCGCCCAGGAAAGGCGGTCGTCGTCGCTCTCCTCCTCCGGGTCCCCGTCAGCAAGGAGGAGGGGGTCACTCTCCCCGTCGGTCAGGGATTTGTCATCCTCTGACCAGACAGAGAAGTCATGGTCCTCTTGGTCCCACGCCGTTGGGGCAAGAATGTCGTATGCCGCCAGCGTACCCCATTCAGGCGTCGACTCCCGGATGGGGGAGGGCACATAGGAAGGATCCGATGAGGAGGAAGACGAAGAAGACGAAGACATGGTGGCAGAGGAGGGTTTTTTCGAAGGCTGATGCGAGGGGGATGAGGAAGAGAACTGTTTGATACGGTTAAATAAAGGGGATATAGTGGAAATTTAATGCCCAAGCAGTTTCCGAGGACGTGGTGCCAGAACCGTCAAGTCGCGAGGACGTGGTGCTAGAACCGTCAGATCACGCAGAGAAGGCGAGGAGGCAAGACGTCATCATGAATACTGCGACAGTTCTGCTCTGCCACGACATGACCCCACGAAAGAAAGCGTAATGATTTTGGAAATGTCATTTCCAAAACCAGGGGGGCATGTGTTATCACCGGAATTTGGTCAAGTCAGAGGTGGGCCGCGATCAAGATGAACTTGACGATTTATGCGTGGAGAGAGATGCGAATCGGCCTTGTTTACCAAGTTTGGGCTAGTTAGCCCGTGTATCTTTATAGTAGGTTATGTAGAAGTTAGAATTTATCTCGTGCACGGTTTAGTGCACGCCCACATTAGAAAGTCCCCTGGACTATAAATATGTACCTAGGGTTTATGGAATAAACAACAACCAACGTTCAACACAAATCAATCTCGGCGCATCGCCAACCCCTTCGTCTCAAGGGTTTCTCCGGTAAGCACCATGCTGCCTAGATCGCATCTTGCGATCTAGGCAGCACGAGCCTGCCCACGTTGTTCATGCGTTGCTCGTGCCGAAGCCTTTTTGATGGCGAGCAACGTAGTTATCATAGATGTGTTAGGGTTAGCATTGTTCTTAGTATCATATGCTCGTCGTAGTGCAACTCTTGCGCATCTAGCCGTCCTTGTACCTCATCATGGGTGCAGGGGCGGCACCCCGCTTGATCGTTATTTAGTAGATCTGATCCGTTACGATCGCTCCTTGATTCATCAAGGATTAGTTTAATATCTGCAATAGTTAGGCCTTACAAAGGGTTGGAGGATCCAGCGGCGTGTAGGGTGTAGTTTGCTGGCCCTAGACAGGACGTTCCGAGGATCAACCTCGTGTTGGTTTTTTGGCCTTGTCTAGGTTTGGCTCACGATCACCGTGCGCGAGCGCGAGGCCCAATCGTGAGTAGGATGATCCGATTATGCGGTGAAAACCCTAGATCGTCGTGGATCTCATATGCTTTATCTTGATCAAGCAGGACCACCATATATTCGGCCACCTTGGACGAATCATGGGTGGATCGGCTCCATGAGCCGATTCACAGGACAACCTGAGAGCCGATCGAGGCTCGTATTTAACGTGTACGTGTGTGCCCTGCAGGAAACTAAGCGAGGTACCATCCACACCTTCCTGACCAGGTATAGGTCAGGTGGCACGCCCTTGCAATTTGCATCGGCGCGCGGCCAGGAGGCTTTGCGGGCCGTCGCTCTGAGGGACTGGGGCCAGCCGCAGCCCTAGTTGTTCCCGGCTCTACGGTGTTGACCAGTCACTGCCCGCCAGTGGGTTTCTGACGTCAACAAAGAATAGTGCGGAAGACGCCGGCGCGAGGTGCTGCATCAAGGGGCGAATCGAATGGGGCGACCCGAGCAGCTCGCCTCCACCCTCACCTCCCTCTGGAACTCCGATGGCCGCCGACCCGCCGCAGTTCGGAACTTCGATTGGGGAGCAACGACGGGGGAATCCACGACTGTCATGGTCCATTTGAGAGCAGCGACAACACGTTCAAAGGGCAAAGCAAAGCGGTAAGGGTGAGAGCGCTAATTAAAATGCTACAAAGCGGTATCAGATTAGGTATTCGGGTTACTGTATGGGAGTTGTGATACGGTCAAAGGGCAAGCCAAGCTAGTACGAATCTCCGCGCACATCAGAGAGAGAGATGGACGCATGCGTAGCTACCCATGTGGGTAGCGAATGCACTCTTGTAGCTACCCATGTGTTTTATACGTTGGACAACAATTTATACACTTCTTCAAAGAGATCATATATGGGTGGTGTGCACTTAGATACCAAGATAAGAAAATAAAGAGATTTTTTGTTTAGGCCAGTCTCAGAAATTAGTGAAGCAATTAATCAATATACTAAGATTTTAGATCGCTCTAATCTCTAGTGTAGATATGTACATGAATGTGGTAGATCCGAACAGATGTTGTAAGTACTGCAAACGCTATGAACATAGATTACCATTTAAGTCCGTTAATTCATGTTAGTATTTGGATATATTCTAGCTTGATTTGTTTTGGATATGGATGGGTGCACAAAGACAAGAGTTACATTTAGCGCATATAGATTGTGTCGAGATGGCACAGTATCGATTTCATTGTTCTTTAACACTGGGGCAAAATGTAATCTATATTTTGGTTTACAATTTTGTTATATACCATGTTTTCTATGTAAGCATGTAAAATATGTGTTGCACGTATTGGTTTAGCATTCTACATAACATTATCTTCTCTCTGGTATAGTTGGGCACTTGATCGATGGATGGTGATGTTCTCTCGCATGCTCTTTCTACAACTCAACAAACCACTAAAAACATTTGCATTCGTCGCTCAAGAATGCAAATTAGATGTCTATGGAAAGAGACATCGACTAGCACATAGATGCTAGGACATACAAAGGTAGTTGCGAAGATCAAAATTCGTATCCACAACAAACCTTACTAACGTGCCCTAAAATTTTCCCTATCTCAAAGCGAGAAAATAATTGACCTACATCATACATTATTTGGTCATGCGGCCATGCCAAAGGATGAGACTACAATATCTAAGAAGTTAGATTTGATGAAAAGATCGATATATAGATCTTAGTCCCTAATTTAGAATTACTTTAATTTTATTTGTCTTGCATAAGACTCCGGTTGCGCGTTCGGTTAATATGGTTAATTTGGTTCGGTAAATACAGTTTTAATACTTCGGTAATACGGTTACGTATAAAAATATAGTTTGGTTTCGGTAATAACCATATAAATTTGGTTCGGTTTCGGTAATAACCAAATTAACAAAAGTTGACGCGAATTTTTGAATAATACCTACTTTTAGTGGACATATATTTTGTTTATGTATTTTTAAAGACCAAACTGATTGTGTTACAGGAGAAACAAATAATAAATAATAGAAATGCGGCCAAAATAAAAATTGCAACACAATTTGGAACTTGAACTGACGACTTGTCCACATATATATGTATACTAACACATCCAAACCACCATACCAGGCTACCTTTGTTTGTACAACATGCACTTATAAATGATATGAAACGTTAACATGAATTTGCGATGGGCCTGGAAAGCAAAATTCTTTGTTGGGATGGGCAATTCGGTTTTGTTCGGTTAACCATGGTTTTTCCAGTTTTAACTGAATTAACTGAAGTGTATATGGTTAGCACTTTTACTAACTAAAACCTAACCATAAAACCATAAAAACTGAAAATTCAGTTCGGTTAAGTATTTTTCGGTTCGGTTTTCAGTTTCGGTTCGGTTCGGTTATGTGCAATCGGACATAAGACATAGCCAAGTTTATCACATTAAATTCAGTCATACTAGTAAGTTTCGCATTTTGCTAATCAAACTAATTCCTCGTGGTGGAACTTGAGGAAAAGTCCTAGACTTGGAATCGGTGGCCGGTGGTCGCAGATTTCTCGGTTTATTTTAGGAATTCTAGTGATGTTTTTGAGTGAGAGAAGACATGCCTGTCGATTACAGGCAGCATGTCTTGACTTCATCAATCTCGAGATTTGGTGGCTCACTATTCGAGGTCCTCATAGGGACATAAGGCTGGTCATAGTGGGGAGTAACTTAGACTAGTAACATGGGGATGTTACTAGTCTAGGTTACTACCTTCATAGTGGGTAGTAACTTATATGTGGTGTCATGCATTGTATCATTTATTATGTTGTAGACTCATCTTGCCTTGAGATGTGTGATGTTATGGTAACATAGCTAGTTACCACCCCACTCTCTTTCTTCATTAATTAACATGCCATGTCACCAAAATGCATTGAGATGTGTGATGTTACTAGCTATGTTACTCCCACTATGAGCAGTCTAATTTGCTTGTGAGCGTTTATAGAGGTGAGTGTAACTCTTCGTATGTGACCGTATGCGTTAGCATTGTCATACCAAAAACAAATTGTAGTTTTGCAATATTTACACAATTGGGTCATATAAAAGAAATTGCTTCATTATATCACCATTAATAGATTGTAATTCATGTGTACCATAGATATAATATTATAGAAAAATAGGTTATTTATCCAAGCTTTATAGAATTATAATGTAAGTGGTAGGGTTATGTCTATGAAACTAGGCATATACCAAAAGAAACAAGATGATGTTTTATCATCGAAAACAATACTTTTAAACAGTGGTGTTTTAGCACTCAGGAGCATTTGATCCTAGATTTTAAATTTCGTTTCAAATACACTTTTCAATTTCTGAAAATTTTGGACACAAAATTTAATAGGTACATCTCAAAATTCTACACGCTCACAATGTCGGTTCACGAAAAACCGACAATTTTAGCGTCATGTGTAAAAAAGGAGAATTTTGGTGTAAAAAGAGGTTGTCTAAGTGATGTTTTTTTTATCTTTTTCGCAGAAGTCATAAAAAATGTCCGTTTTCGCAAAACTTGATGTGCCCACATAGAATGTCGATACCTAAGCGCAAAAAAAAGATTAATTTTTTTAACAGCTCGAAATATTTTTCCGGTGGCAGGAGCATATGCTTCCATGCATGTATCGAATTGAATTTCTGGTACATGTAAATTTTATTTCTTTACCTTTGCAATTGTGAGCTAGACAACAAAGAAGGCGAAGAAAGTAGGTAAAATAGCACACAGCTACCGCATCTCACTGCTTCTTCGACCTTTTTCCCGCCATTTCCCCTTTCTTGCGAGCATCTTAGTCTTCCTCTCTTCTTCTTTATTTTCTTCCCTCTCCATCTTCGATTTTGTACTACCCAAATACCTGACTCCATACGGAGCACGGAGGCAAAATACTGCTCTCCGCGTACACCCAGCTATACAAAAGAAGTTCAGATGTTACAATAGAGCTAAACTGCCAATACAGAGCAAGGGGTAACTACAGCTGGGAATGAGTCAGTTTCTTAATTAAGTGATGATGTCCTCCCTGATCACTCGGTTGCAAACAATTCCAAAGCAGTAGTCGTGGAGTGGGTGCGGATGATTAACGTGAAGTTATACCCACTAACATTCTTGTTCTGTCTGGCTGGCCTTGGCAAATCCGTTTGCATGATTTGGGCACTGACGATCGTCGAAGGGTATGTTCATGCAGTTTTGGCACCTAACGCCACTCCCCCATCAATTTTGTCGATTCCTCGATCGTGTGCCCACCACACCTTACTAAATTTCACAAGATCGTTATGTGTACACTGTCCAAAAGGATCACAGGATTAGTATATGCCCCGGACGAACTGAGAAACCAACTATAACAAGGCTCCAAATGATTAATTAGGTTTCCTCGAGTGTGCCAACTGCAAACACTTGCATAGGACGTCACTACAGATAATAGAACTAGTGCATATGTTGGAGAACACGAAGGTAATGTTGTGATTTGATGTTGAGATGGTTTACTATCACGATCATGTCTGCTGACGCACGAGATTTTGCTCCTGGAACATGTATCTCGGATAGAAAAAACTAAGCTAGTTGAGCTGTAAATGAACACTGAACCAGTTAAGCTGTAAAAACAACAATGAACCAGTTGAGCACCGAACGGTTTATGCTCAATCTTCAACTGATCGTACAGATCCTGGGCCTCTACTAACAGAGGGTGTGGGCGTCTCCGAGCACATAACTGAGAAGCAAAAGACGGCAAAACCTATACACCGACCAGGTCGGTGGCTACCGGCCACCGCACACCCCCTGGTCGGGTATGGGCCAGGCCCATTTGTTCTGTTTAGCCTGTACTAGTTCGTTTTTCCTTTTCTTTTTTTCTTTTCTGGTATCTTTTTCTGTTTTTCTTTTCTTTTTTCATTTTTCGGTTTTGCTTATATTTTTTCAGATACGAAAATTTTAATTTTTTAAAATTGTTCAAATTGAGAAAATGTTTAAATTAAAAAATGTTCAAATTTGAAAATCGTTCAAATCTAAAAACCGTTCAAATTTGAAATCTGTTCAAAATATTTTGAACAAATTTTTAATCTTGAACGAATTTTGAAATTAGAACAAATTTTTTAATTTTGAACAAATTTTAAATTTTGAAAAAATTATAATCTTGAACGAATTTTGAATTTTGAAAAAAAAATTCGAAGAATTTTTGTAATTAATTATAAAATCATTTTAAAAAGTTGTTCAAATTTTAAAAAAAGTTCAGTTTCAAAAATTGTTCCAAGTTAAAAAAATGTTCAGAATTTGAAATTTTTTATTTTCCAAAAGTATTCACATTCTACAAAAAACAGAAAAGGAAAAAGAAATAAAAAAATCAGTTACCTGATGCTGTTGGGCCGCGGCCCAGCAAGCCACCTCACGCCTGTAGGGGTGTGCGGTGCTGTGCGCGCACCGCACCGGTCGGTGTACAGCATCACCCGCAAAAGACCCGACTGTAGCAATTGAGGGATTATTGCCGTCTGGGCCTGAAATACCTCCGCCTAGTTACAAGGCCTCGATCGTGCGGTCGCCTCGACGCGGCTAATACTATATACTGCCCAGGGGACACCCTCCGTACAACGTCGCTGCATTGAGTTATTGGGCCCTGGCCCATATGATTTTTCAAAACTAGAACAATTTTTCATCTGAACCTTTCAAAGTTTGAATAATTTTTTAATCCGAACTTTTGCAAAAAAAAAGAATCAAACAATTATCAAATCTTATTGTTTTCCAAAAATGAAACCGTTACAAAATAAAGTAAAACAAAAAATAGAAAAGATGAAAAAAGATAAAGAAAACATAAGATATAAGAGAAAACACAAAAACAAATTATTTGTTTTGTCCTTGCAATATTATTTTACTAAACAATACTCTTGTAGTTTTTGGAGCAAAAAAATAAAGAATGCACATGAAGGGAAAACTACAGCAAGTTTGGCAGGTAACGTGAGCAAATACAGGAGTTTGCAAAAGATAAGGAAGCACAATCAATCCCTAAAAAAATCATCTAGAGAAGATATGCAACCCAATAGATCTTATATTATGGATTTTTTCTCAAAAATCTATATGTCTTATATCCAGAAATGGAGGGAGTAGATTTTGAAGTGACCACTTGTCTAATCATCGACATAATTTTACAACACAATTTATCTATTTGAGAAAGTTTGGTTCATGTTTCTATGTTTTACCCCTCTAACAATACAATGTGGAACATGCATTCCCCCTCTTCCCCCGTTCCTTCTCTCTTCCCCCACCCACCTCATTGAGAGTCGATATCCAACTCCCGTATCTGCCTTCCTGCTCCCTCGGCGCCGCCATCTAGTGTGAGCTTGGAGGGTCGGAGTGGGTTGTATAGAGTAGGCTTAGGAGTTATGGAAGTATGCCAGTAGGGGGCTTTATGCCATGTAGTTGGGGCGGAGTTCAAGATCTTTTCGGCCAGATTTGGCATGATTTAGGGTTTTTGTTCTCTGTGTGATGTTGCTCCTATAGTTAGAGCAATGCGTGGAAGGACAGGGCGTCATTTCCTTCAATAAAGTCGTGGCTCATGGCCACCTCGAGGTGTGGAGGTGTTCGGTGGTGGAGCTTCTTCTAGCCGGTCATGGCAGCGAGGACTAGTATTATATCCCTTTAGTGGAAAAAGAGAAGAGAATGAGATGTGCACCCTCATTTATCTCGTCGCAACAGTTCAACACTTGATTTGAGAGTGTAGAAAGTTACAAAAAAAGAATTCATGGGAGATTCCAAAATTCCGTGGAAAAAACACTGTCGGTCCAGCGAGCACCGGTCTTGTTCCAACCCATTCCTTTCCCTGTCCGCAAATGTTGGGCATAATTTGTTCTTTATTTCTTATTAGTAATTTTTATGTAGTATAATGTCAAAAAAAATCCATATATGAGGTAAATAATTTTGTAGCATATCAGAGGAACAAATACAGATATGAGTAGACTTCTTTTTAGAAAAAAAAAATATAGCATGATCAACATTTAGATAAAGAAAATTAAAATTGTAAAACCTGACCTTCATGTTTGAGTTGGTCTAAAGTTAGCCACAGTTCACGCAGCTTGTTACCAATTGGATTTTCAGCTGTTTTCACAACGTGGAGTCGACAATAGTTTTCCGGTTAAGCCATAGTCGCACCAAACGAAAGCACCCCGCGGTAACAGGCAACACCATACAACTTGAACGGCTTATATAAATGATGAGGCAAATCTAACGGTCTGGCAACACCGGTGTGTGAGCGCTTTGGAGGACCCAACAGAAAACACCCGCATGCTTCTTCCAAAATGGCGTGCTGCAATATCTTGCTCCAAAAAAATATACAGTAATAATACAGAATGAGTCATATGCGCCCCTCATTATCGACGTCACGTCGTTCACACTTGATGGCGTACGTCCATATACTCACAAAGAAAGAAAATAAATAAATTAGTAGAGCGTTCAAAATTCCGAGGACCAAAACACTGTCGGCCCAACCCGTCTCTTTCCCTTGCAGCAACGCACATGCATGTTCTGAAGGACACAAAAGATATTGTAAAGTCGCACGCATGTTTCACGCTCGGTCGCTCGTGTATCACGCCGTGCCGGTGCGTGCGTGCGTGTGCGCTTGCCGCGGCCGAACAACCACGGCGCACGTCCAAAGCTGGAACGGCACGTTACCGAATGCCGACCGCGCATATTCCGTGTAGCGATTGTTTACCACGGGCACGGTCAAAATATGTGTGTAGGTCTAGTGGTCGGACGCATAGTAACTTCTTTGTTTGCCGAGGTGCAAACGCGGCTTAAATTTGTTTCTCTGATGTGTTTAGGATGATGTGTTTAGGAGGATGCAGCGGGTCGTGCCGGGTGACTACTCGCTTCTCCCACGGACCTGTCGGGCAGTGACTTGGCTCGATGCGTCTTATCAGCCGGCGCAACCCAGGGCCGAATTTAAAGCACAAGAACTCTTGGAGAAGGGCAACCGTTGGAATGGTAACCGCGTCGATCAACGCGCGAACCGTCGGAATGGTAACCGCGTCGATCAACGCCCGAACCGTCGGAATGACGTGCGAACTCATAGACCGCCGTGGAAAAGCAACCGCAATCCTCTTCGATTTTTGTGCCACCATTCATCTCGACTCAATAAAAGTCCTACGTCCGCGTGTTCGGATCTCCAACCGGTCGCCGCCATTCATCTCTGCGAGTAACGACACCATGAGCAACTTCTCTTTGCCATCAAACTCTGAAAGCGAGGGCAAGCCGTTGGGATGGTGACATTAGTGGGAAAGAACTGCCATGCCGAGCAGCTTTAGCTCCCACCGAGCAATGACCAGGAGTTGGAGGGGGACGTCGTCACCAACGACGACCAAGAGGACGAGAGGGACGTCGTCACCGACGACGGCCATGTGGAAGAGCCAAAAGAGGCCATGTGGACACAGTTGGAGGCGGAGGAGGCGGCGGCCAAGAAGAAGGAAGCGAGGGCCCGAGCAAAGACGGAAGCGCAGCCGGCGTACACCGACGACGAGGAAAACACCAAGGACGATGAATCAGAGGGGAACACATAGCTCGTCGGATGCAGCATGCTCTACTGAAGATGTGATGAGCAGGAAACGCCACCGTGGGGATGACGAGATGTGACCCTCTAAGAAAAACTAGATTGTTTATATAATTTGTTTATAAATTAGTTTAAACATCTATTTTCGCAGTTTATATGTCAAATTTGTTTCAAATATCGCACTACTTTGTTTCTGTATTTTGTTTGGTGAGTTTGGTTATAGCAAAATACGTCGGGCCGCTGGAGCCGTATGGACGCAAACAGTATGATCACTTTAGCGTCTGTTTATCTCGATAAGCTGGAGATGCCCATGTCCCTAAGGGCATCTCCAACGGGGCGATGCAAATGGAAGTTAAGCGACCGTTTGCGTTTGCGTCCGCGCGGTCGAAATGCGTCTGGGATTAGGCCCAACGGCCTGCCGCATAGTGACAGGGTTGTTCGTGGAGACGGAAACTTGGCCCAAATATGCGCATGGGATGCGTCTCTGCGGACGTGCCGAGTGTCCGCTCGCGTCTGTCGGACGTTTCGTCGGGCTCGCCTGGCGGCGATCCAAGCTCGATGCGTCTTCTCAGGCGCGCCAGTACTCGCCGAGGCGTCGCTTCGGCAGTAATGGCGATGTCTCGTGTGCCGAGCGGCCGCCGCCCACCTCTGCGAACGTAGTAATGGCGGTGCTACGCGTGCCACGCCCCTCGCCTTCCTCCGACGTATATAAATAGGAGCGCGCGCATCTCACCTTCTCCCACACAAAACCCTAGCGACGCACAACCTCCACCGCAACGCCGCCTCCACACAACCCTCTGATGACCCACAAGTATAGGGGGTGTATCGTAGTACTTTCGATAAATAAGAGTGTCGAACCCAACGAGGAGCAGAAGGTGTTGACAAGCAGTTTCGATGAAGGATTCACTGTAAATGCTCACGGACAAGTATTCGAGAGGTTTTGATATTGCGGATAAATAAAGTACAAGTAAATAAAATGCGAGAGAAATAATTGCAGCGAGTGGCCCAATCCTTTTTAGCACAAAGGACAAGCCGGTTTGTTTACTTATAATGACCAAACGTTCTTGAGGACACACGGGGATTTTAGTCTAGTGCTTTCGCTTCATGTAGCTAAATAATCTTCATTGTTTTGATAAGTGTTGTGTGGGTGAACCTATGCTAATGCACCGCCCTTCCTAGGACTAATACATACTTGTGATTATACCCCTTGCAAGCATCCGCAACTACAGGAAAGTAATTAAGATAAATCTAACCACAGCCTTAAACTCTGGGATCCTGCGATCCCTCTTGCATCGGTATACTAACGGGGGCTTAGGTTTCTGTCACTTCAGCAACCCCGCAATTAGCAACCGAATACAAGATGCACTCCCCTAGGCCCATAAATGGTGAAGTGTCGTGTAGTCGACGTTCACACGACACCACTAGAAGAATGACACCACAACTTAAATATCATAACATTGA